>NC_141895.1:22067739-22376628 GCF_030686135.1 Camelina sativa | reverse complement strand
TAGATCTGTTTGTCAACATGGATATATGATATGTTTTGTGTTTTTTTTTAGCTGTGAGTGTACTCTCCAATTAATAGTATAGATGTTCTCAATTGTAAGGATACTACTAGTACTAGTTATGTATTTTTAAAATCGGTAATGACTTGGTTCTTGAGAGATGTTTCATATGTAATTTATACCACTGGGCCTATCACAGTTTGGTAAATTCTATAAAAAATTAAAAAATCAATTCTGAGCCAGGCCGTGTACTAGTAGTTATAGAAGTAGGATTTTTAAAATAAAAATAAAATTTTTTATTAATGAACTTATTCAAGTTTTGGAAAAAAAAAATTGTTTCACACAAAAAAAAAACCTTTTCTGCAATTTTTTTTTGTTAGCTATTGATGATGAATTAGAAACTTCAAGAGAAACGACTGAATACTACTATTAGTTTAGAATTTTAGAAAACTTTAAATCATAAAAAATAATGCATTTATAATCAACATTTAATATATTTTGTTGGATAGTTAGAAGTATATAAAGCATCATATCAGTAGAATAGCTAATTCAGCAATAAACGACCTTGTTAGAGAACAATTTGATACAATGAAGTATATATATTAATGCTACGTGGTTGTTTAATAATAAAAAAAAAAAGAGTAGATATTGTGGACTAAAGATACTGAAGCCGAGCAAAGGTGCGACAGTTGGTCAAAGAACATCTTTGACTTGGTCAACGTATCTAAAACAACGGTTTTCTGTTAGTATCTAATTTTTAAAGGGAAAGGACTCCACAAGACTTGTGACTTGTGAGCTGTGTGTGACATTTGCTTTCTCGTTAAGCATATTATCACAAAGCCAGCTTTAATTGTCTCCACAGTTAAGACAACCTATGACCTTACCTACACACAAACATATACGGATCGGATATACATACATACATGGGAGCGTTCTTCAATTTTTGTATGGCATATGTATAAATGTTGTAAGGGAGACAATTTTGTGGTTAACGAGGTCAGATGCTATGTTTGGTCGATACCCTGCATCACCCATGGCCACCATATTACTATGTTTCGTGACGTAATTGATGATTATGTTATATATCAATATTTATCATCCAAACAAGCTAATATATATGAATAATATGATTCAATTAAGCCTATAATAAATGTTTTAGTGGTCAGTATTTTGATTCAATAACCCTTAGCTATGCAATTCATGAAAACAATGTTGTGCATCATTAGATTAACACCATCGATAAAACATACTTAATGTAAAAACGGAAATAGTAGACTAGTAGTTTTTAACTATGATAAACCATCCAATTTTTTCATATGGATCCACACCATACCCTGACTGAAGCCGGACTGTATGCATGGTATCCGAGGCTAGAATAATCTCATCAATATATAATTAGTTGATTATTTAGCTCATCAACGTCTAAACTGATATTTATATTCCTATAAGGCTATAAAGATACAATATTACACAACCCTTAATAAAAATGAACAATATAACGGACCTTAGAAAATATATATACTCGGTTTAACATTTTTATCCTGTAATTGTCCAACACAAATACAAATTAGTCCAAGGACCGATCTCCATCCCCCGGTTTTAAAAGTTAGTATTAAAATATACAATAAGTTTGCATGGAAGGACCGACACTGTCGACTCATGTGCGTTTTTAAGAGACAATGAGGAAACAGCGACTTTTTTGTTGGGTCAAAGGGAAGCAAATCCATCTTGTTGGTTAACGATTTCATTCAATATTCATTATTAATTTGATAATTTCGGTGGATTCCCCCAATGGAATATCTAGGTTGAAATAACGTCCATACGTTCATATTTATGGGTCTTTAATTAACTCTATATATTAGTATTATTCAACAATTTTACATAGTATACATACGCGGCATCTAATTAGTGAGCTATATATATGGCTAAGATACATTTTTTTCATAGATTTATGAGATGGTCGGAACTCGGAACACACCGACATATATATGATACTACTATGTACATCAAAACATGAAAGTAGCTTTAGTTTTATAGCCTGTTCGCCTATAGTTTTCACTGTTTTTTCAAGTCCAACTAGGTAGCCAACCCTATATAACTCATTCACATTGCAGTCAAAACCTATTTATAAAATTTAACCGACCACTTGACATTACAAAACTATCAATTATCATATACATAGTAGGTTACATATGTAATGTGAATGCAGTTAGTTGTACTTGAAAAAACAGTGAACTATCATACCATTAGTAGTTCTTGACACACCGTGGACTATCATATACAAATTCGCGACATATAGTTTTATGAAATATTTTCTTACATGCTTTATCCATAAGAAAAGATTTATCCATTATTAGTTCTTGAAAACATTGGACAACCAATTCAATTCAATGTAGGTTATATAGTGGTTTGTGCTAATGAGTGTTACTTTTAAAATCGATCATTGATAGTGTTACTTTTAAAATCGCCTAAAATATACTGTTAACAAACAAAAACTGAAAAGATATTCTGATATTTCATCCGACATAGTTATTGGTATCTGTAAGATTTTATCGACTGGCAGGTAGGAATTAGTACAAACAATAAAGAATTCTAAATTATGAAAGAATAACCAAAGTATCTATTTGTAATAAACTTGGCGAAAATTACTATGTTCTAACCATTGTCATCGAGTATTCTAATGAAAAAAATATAGGTACACTTATAAAATAAAAAATATGTAGGTACAATAATGGCTCAAATTTGCATGACAAGTCGAAACATCAAACATGTATAAACCATGCAACGAAAGGGCAAAAACTCCATCAAATCAAATGAAAAAATAAGCGGTGCAAGTTGTATTGTATCTTTCCAATGAGTCTTACTTAAGTCTTAACATGGTTGGTTAAAGTATGCCTGGCTGGAACTTTACTAAATAAAATATACTTATTAATCGATCTAACCCTAGTTCTATTTGACCATTATAAAAGACACGGTCTCACTCTACCGTATCATCATCAAACAGTTTCTTCTCTTTAACTTATTAGCTTAAGAAAAACCCCTAATTTTTTCTTCAAGAAAATGGCTATTGATACATTCCTTTCCTTCGTTTCTCGATCTGGACCTTCTCCATTTATGAGTCTCGAGCTTTGCCTCAGCGTTTTCCTCTTCATCTCCCTTTTCGTTTTCTGGTTGACTCCAGGTGGCTTTGCTTGGGCACTCTACAAAGCTCGTTTCCATACCCGACCTGACTCCAAAATTGGTCAGGCCGCTATTCCTGGCCCGTCTGGTCTTCCCATCATTGGCCTCCTCTTGGCTTTCATCAACAATGCATTGACACACAGAATCCTCGCCGATATTGCTGACACTTGCAAAGCAAAAGCTCTCATGGCGTTTTCCGTCGGGTCGACCCGGTTTGTGATAACCAGCGAACCGGAGACGGCCAAAGAGCTTCTGAATAGCTCTGCTTTCGCAGACCGACCCGTGAAAGAGTCTGCTTACGAGCTGCTCTTTCATAGAGCCATGGGGTTTGCTCCCTTCGGTGATTACTGGAGAGAACTGAGGAGAATCTCTTCTACCCATCTCTTCAACCCCAAGAGGATCTCCGGGTTTGGCGAATCCCGCCAAAAAATTTGCCAAAACATGGTCAGAGAGATCAAGAACGCAATGGAAACTTATGGAGAAGTGCAGATAAAAAAGATTCTGCATTTTGGATCACTCAACAACGTGATGTCTAGCGTTTTCGGTAAAACATACAACTTCAACGACGGCATTGTCTACTCTAAAGAGAGCAATGAGTTGGAGCATTTGGTTTCCGAAGGCTATGAGCTTCTCGGAATCTTCAACTGGAGTGATCATTTCCCTGGAATGAGATGGTTGGATTTACAAGGCGTGAGGAGAAGATGCCGTATTCTGGTCTGTAAAGTGAATGTTTCCGTTGGTAAGATAATCACCGACCACAAATCAAAGAGGTCTCTTCGTGATAATCAAGAAGAGATCACTTATGATGATGACTTTGTGGGTGTCTTACTTGGCATGCACGGCAACAGCAAGCTTTCTGACTCCGATATGATCGCCGTCCTTTGGGTATGAATACGAGTATATGCATATACATCTTTTGGGTTAAGGAGTAATTAACATAATCTAAACGTTTTTTTTTTTTGGTATAGGAAATGATTTTTAGAGGAACAGACACGGTAGCGATTCTATTGGAATGGATCCTTGCGAGAATGGTTCTTCACCCTGACATTCAAGCCAAGGCGCATGCCGAGATCGATGCTATCATGGGTGACTCGGGACGTCAAGTCTCAGACTCAGACCTCTCCAAGCTTCCATACCTTCGTGCCATTGTCAAGGAAACCCTAAGGATGCACCCACCAGGTCCTCTCCTCTCATGGGCTCGTCTATCCATCCACGACACTCAGATCGGGGCCCACTTTATTCCCGCTGGAACCACGGCAATGGTCAACATGTGGGCTATAACCCACGATGAAAAGGTCTGGCCGAAAGCTCATGAGTATAAACCAGAGAGGTTTCTTGGTGTGAAAGAAAGTGATAACTTCCCCATCATGGGGTCAGATCTGCGGCTTGCGCCCTTCGGTGCTGGACGTAGGGTCTGTCCCGGCAAGTCAATGGGTTTAGCCACCGTGGAGCTATGGCTAGCTCAGCTGCTAGGAAGCTTCAAGTGGGTCTCATGTAGGGAAGTGGATTTGAGCGAGACTTTGAAGCTCTCTTTGGAGATGAAGAACCCTCTTGTGTGCAAGGCAATCCCTAGGGTCTAAGTAGGGTTTCATAGACTATCAAACATTATGCACTTTCGTTCTCTCTCTGGGTTTGTCTGATTTCCCATGTGAGATGTCTTTAACTAGTGACTTTTTTTTTTTTTCGTCACCACATCGGAATAATTAATCTAAAACTTGTACCAGATTTGATATATAAAAGTCAAATTAATAAAATTCCATTTCTTAGTTATGTTTAGTTAATCAGGAATATAATACCAAGAGAAAATGTTGAAGTGACCTTTTATTTTATCAAAACACAAATGTACTGTATTTGGTATATACTAGTTAATTATTATATTACAGTTTTATAATTTTAAAGATTGATAACTTGGTACGTATTTAGTTTTTTTGTTCGGATAACAAGTGACCAATATAGAAGTCAAATATGGATAACCTTGTATGCGGGCACATGGGGGCAGATATAATCAAAAGCTTACTCCCTAGTTCAATCCATCATCTCAACTAAGTCAAGCAATCAATGTTGGAATTCAATGAAAGATTAAAAGATATCGTATAGAGATTTCGTAGAAAGACTTCATACCTGAAAGATAAACAAAATGAAAAAACTTCATTTATGTAATTATTCACAATGGCCAATTAGTTTCGAATAATTAGATAAAAAAACAAGAACAATAAAGAAAAAGAATATATTCACATAATTACATGCAACCAGATAGACAACAAAACCTCCTTTCTCCCCATTTTCTTAATTATCAGTATTCTATCATCTTTACATATTGCAGTGGAAAATTATCTTACGCCCCGATTATCTAATTCGGTCGAATGCCATCATCTGTTATGAATTAAAAATTATATAAAAATATCAATTAGACAACCAGTAATGATAATATATATATAATAGACTAATAGTGAGACTTCTTGATATATCTAACTATTTGTCTTAATTAGTTGGACATAACTAACAACCAAAGAACCTAATATAAATTTTCTACACGCTGGGTAGAAAATGTACATAATCAACCAAACAAATGAAGAAATAATACGAAAGGTTGTGCTTAAGTGTTTATGAAGATGGTTTAATAATGAAATGATTTTTAACAGCCACTCGTTTTTAGTTGTAAATTTGTAATCAAGTGAACTAATAGCTTTCTGAACAAAAAAATGTTGCATTTCTTTAGTTTTGAAGTGCAATAAGGTAATGAAGAACCTTTTTATCTTATTTATTACTGTGTGGAACTCCCATTTAATCATTTGATATGTTCAATAATACTAAAATTTATATTAAACTAATGATGCCCAATCAGACCAACCAAAAAAGAAAAATTGATCAAAGAAAAAGTTGAAATCTTTGTTGTAGAATTCTAAATCATTATATGTTTTAAGTATTTTCAAATCCAATATAAAATCTTAATTAAGCGAGTTAGATATTTAAAAAAATTAACTTGATAAACAAATGTGTTACAAAAAATAAAACTACAATCAAATAAATATAAAATTATTTGAATGAGTAAAAGATATATATACAAGTGTCATGGTCTCCATCTAAGTAATGTCATTACTGCCACTAATATTCTACTCATGACATATGTATACGAGTATCATGCAGTTTTTCTTGCCTGACATTGTCCCATTCATATAAATTGGAGAAATGTGAATCATGGTATAGAATGACGACACCTTGGATCGTAAGGCTCTGGCTTCGACCTCAATTAACTATACTTAATTTTAAACCAGTTATCTTAAATATAAATAAATTGTTGAAACTAAATTGATTTTTATAATATAGTAAGATTAAATTCATGTCTACGAAAAAAATGAATTTCATGTTCTCTCTCTTACTATATCATAATAAAATTTATTTAATTCTATGCACTCGTATCCAATTTGTCTTTTCAGAACAAAATAATATGTGATCAAATTAATATCTTATTTAGTATTAAAAATAGTTAATCATTAATAAAACATAATTAGCCAAGAAAAAAATAAAAACTAATATTTTCTCATATTTGAAAAACTAACATTATATATCTTATAGTATAAATTTGTTCCATATATTGTAAGTAGTAATAATTTTACTACATGTCCAACTAGTTTAAATTATAACTATACTAATACTATTATAAATTAACAAAAATTCATTTAACTTTATTATTAAAAAAAAATTATCCTATCTTGAAATTAGAAGAAAAAAATGAAAATAAAGGTAAATTTAAATAATCCAAAAATCCTCAAAATACCACATGTTAAGTTTTTTTCAAAAATACTATAATATTTTACATTTTCAAAAGTACAACAAAAAAAAAAAGAAAATTCAAAGATCAAAAATTTATTTTACATGTTTGAATTAACAAATTCAGATTTATAATATAGTTTTAGGTATAGGAAACAAACCAACCAAGCCTCTCTACCTGCTAACTTCCATTTCTAAAACGTAACCTTTTTAGTATTATTAACAACCACTTTTTCTGTCCTTGCAAAAGGATTTGTATTACTCAATCACTTGCTTACTCTTTTTTTTTTTCTGGTTAAAGACTTGCTTACTTTTTATTGGTACAACCGTACAAGTATAAGAAATTTACTTTCATGAGTACATATAGTGTTAGGTTGTTCAAAAAAAAAAATGAATACATAGTGTTATATAAAAAGTTTCACTATAATAACTCGCAACAATAAAAACAAAATTCAATTTTAACATCTCAAGACGGAAATTTTACAAGCCCTTAAATCGATTACTTTTTAATAAACAACTACAGTAAATCCTATAATTCAACTGCATGTTGACCCTTATCGAGCCATCATTATCACCAACCTAAATCTTCCCAAGCTTCTATTATAGAACCCTTTTTCTCATCTCTCAAGAATCTCAGTCCATCTTCTACAACACTTAACAAAGCTTCCCGATTTATCCTCTCTCTAGTTCTATATAACTCGATCTCATCCGCATGCAATGGAATCAAAGACGACCCAGAACGGATCCCAAGCTGAACTCACAGAGTTCGAAAAAACACAGAAGAATTACCAAGCTCTCATCGCTACACTTTCGAAGAGCAAAGGCTGGAGACCCGATGAGATCTTAACACAATATGGTGGACACTGGTGGCAAGAATGTCTCCTCGAAGGTCTTTTTCACGCTAAAGACCATTTCGAAGCACGAACCACTGATTTCCTCGTCTGTAGCTACCCAAAAACCGGCACGACTTGGCTCAAAGCCTTAACTTACGCCATCGTGAACCGTTCTCGTTTCGACGACGCTACGAACCCGCTTCTCAAACGTAACCCTCACGAGTTCGTGCCTTACGTTGAGATCGACTTCGCGTTTTACCCAACCGTTGATGTTCTTCAGGACAGAAAGAACCCGCTTTTCTCTACCCATATCCCTAACGGGTCGTTACCCGACTCCATTGCGAACTCGAGTTGCAAAATGGTTTACATATGGAGAGACCCAAAAGACACTTTCATCTCCATGTGGACTTTCTTACACAAGGAGAAGTCTCAAGAAGGTCAATTAGCGAGTCTTGAGGAGAGCTTTCATATGTTTTGTAAAGGTTTATCTGTGTACGGTCCTTACCTGGATCATGTTTTAGGTTATTGGAAAGCGTATCAAGAGAATCCGGATAGGATTATGTTCCTTAGGTACGAGACCATGAGAGCTAATCCTTTGCCGTTTGTGAAGAGATTGGCTGAGTTCATGGGTTATGGCTTCACTGCTGAGGAAGAGGAGAAAGGTGTTGCTGAGATAGTGGTGAAACTTTGTAGCTTTGAGACGTTGAAGAATCTTGAAGCTAACAAAGGAGATAAAGAAAGAGAGGATCGTCCTGCTGTTTATGCGAATAGCGCGTATTTTAGGAAAGGAAAGGTTGGAGATTGGGCGAATTATCTTACTCCGGAGATGGCTGCTCGTATTGATGGTTTAGTTGAGGAGATACTGGCTTACTTCAACATGATAACTGAATGTGTTATTTGGTGTCGGCGGAACAGAGGATGCTCTGTTTTGCTCTGTTTTGCTCTGTTTGGTTATGTGTTCTCATTGTTGTTTGTATCATCTTTTTAATAAGAAGAGAAAGATCCTTCAATATATGATCCTAAATGCTTGAGTTAGCATGCAAAAACCAGATTCCATTTGTATGATCACGGAGAAAAATAGATAGAAAGAAGGCAATTTTTGAAATCCAAATACAATTTGGCTGCGGTTAAAGCTGACTCTACAATGATGATATATAATGGTACTACAAAGCCAATTCTTTTTGTAGAAATAATACAGTTGTATAAAAGCATAACAACATTTATTCTTTCAATACATAACTTATTAGTTATTAGACTCAAAAGCAAACTTTTGATGTAAACAAAGCATGTAAAAGATCAGTCATTGTTCGGAACAAGAACCCCTCATTTACCATGTTCAAGCAAACCGGTGCCCTTAAATTTATCTTCCATTATGCCATCGATACGAGCTGCCATCTCTGGAGTCAGATAATTAGTCCAATCTCCCACCTTTCCTTTCCTGAAATAAGCGCTATTTGCATAAACACCAGGACGATCCTCTCTGTCTTTCTCTCCTTTGTTAGCTTCAAGATTCTTCAATGTCTCGAAGCTGCAAAGACTCACCACTTTCTCAACAACACCTTTCTCCTCTTCCTCCGCTGTGAATCCATACCCCATAAACTCAGCCAGACTCTTCACGTACGGCAAAGGATCAGCTCTCATAGTCTCATAGTTGAGGAACAAAATCCGATCTGGATGTTGTTGGTAAGCTTTCCATTACGCCAGGACATGATCAAGGTAAGGACCGTACGCACACAGACCACGACAGTACATGTCAAAAGACTCCTCAAGATTGCTGACAGGTCCAAGATCTGTCCTTTCCTTGTGAATGAAAGTCCACATGGAGATGAAAGTGTCCTTTGGCTCTCTCCAGATGTAAACCATCTTGCAACACGATTTCACAACCGACTCAGGTAACAACTCGTATGGGACATGAGTTGAAAACAGAGTGTTGCCTTTGTCTTTGAAAACATCTACGTCAGGGAAGAAAGGGAAGTCGATCTCAATGTAAGGAACAAACTCGTGAGGGTTACGTTTCAGGAGAGGGTTTGAGGAATCGTCGAAGCGAGATCGGTTGGCGATGGCGAAAGTCAAGGCTTTGAGCCAGGTGGTACCTGTCTTTGGGTAGCTACAGATTAGGAAGTCACTTGGTCGTGCTTGAAAGAACTCTTGAGCATGAATACAACCTTCGAGGAGAGGCTGTAGCCACCAGTAACCACCATACTCGATCAGGGGCTCTTTCTCTCTCCAGCCTTTCTCGTGAGGAAACGTGGATATTAGGGCTTGGTACCGTTGCTGATTCTTCTCGAACTCTGTTGATTCTGTCTTGGTCTCTTCATGGTTCGGTACGGTCGCCACGGCGATTAGGGTTTCTGATTCCATCGGGGATAGAGAAAGATGATTTCAAAGGCTTGTTGCTGAGTTCTGTGGGAGATAGAGTGAGTGATGATGGTCTGTGTTTGGACAAAGATCAGATTGGCTTTTAGTAATGAAGCTATTTTTTTACCCACGTGTTATTATGTGATTACAAGTTGTTGGTTTGGTGCGCACATGCTTAAAGTAGAAAATAAAAAACACTCATATAGTATTTAACTTAAGTATATACTTTGTTAATCTATACATTGCACTAAAAAATGGGTCACAAATAGTTACATTTTCTGTAATCTATTCAACCATAAACTACAACTCTCTTCACTGGCAGAAATCTGAATCTGCTGCTATTCTAAGATCTACAATTCATATGTATATGAATTAGCCTGCTTAAAGTATATATGAAAAGAAAAAAAAGACAATCTCTTTAAGTGTCTTAACTCGTAAGCTGGGATGCAGTCTTGCAAATAACAGTTTTTCATGTTTAAGTACCTGTCCCATAAAGGTTCATACTTATCTGTTGCATGCTTTAGCCATGGTTTCATCCTATTATTGGTGTTCATATCACAACAAAAGCCCAAGACATGTCCCGTGTGGCTTGGTGAGACCACAACATATATACAAATTGATCTGCTTGGAACACGTTAGGTCCACCGTTTATACAAATCCATTTTGTATCATATAGAGTTTTCGGTTAGTCAGTTTAGTTAAACTTGTGGGCATAATCATCAATCGATCAATACAATAAAGTAGGATACCTTTTTCTCTGGTGTCGACATCTCAGCATTTTGGAGAATTCTGAAGCTGACACCTTAGTTAAAACAGATAGCCAATCAAATTATAAATTATAAATTATAAATACAATAAAAGTAGGATGCCTTTCTCTCTGATGTTAACATCTCAGCATTTTGGAGAATTCTGTAGCTGACACCTCAGTTAAAACATATAGCCAATCAAATGATAAATTATAAATTATAAATACAATAAAAGTAGGATGCCTTTCTCTCTGGTGTTGACATCTCAGCATTTTGGAGAATTCTGGAGCTGACACCTCAGTTAAAACAGATAGTCAATCAAATTATAAGAATTAATACAACTCAGCTTTAATATCCAATAATATTTATTTCTCCTTCTATGTTACTTTTTAAAGTTAATTTCCTGTATTTTAAAAAATAGCCCAAGCCCAACAGGCTAATAGCAAAATACAATTACATAAGAATTTAGGAAACCAAAAAATTGTGAGAACATCCAAAATTCGATCTCTGCTTGTGATTAATTGTGAGAACCACGGTGAAGTTTGTTGTTCCTTTCCCTCCACATCATTTACCATTTTCTACTCTAAAATATTTTACCTTAACGATGACAGTAGAAAAGATTGAAATATTGGATGTTCAATAAATCAGCCAAAATGACAATGTTACTTTGTATTTTTTCGAAGACGCATTTTGAATCCGGTAAAAGATAGTAAACCACACAGCTTCACAGATTGGTATTAGTATGAATACGATGGGAATGCTACACCCAAGAAATATAATTAAAGTACGTAGTAAAAATCAATATTATACAAAATTATCCTCAAAATAATTAAAATAAAACAGTTGAAAAAAGACGCCACCTAGTTAACTATTATAATAAAGCGAAATAGTTTATTAATCGATATCATTATATGAACATACCTGCTTACAATCCATATTGAAAACTCTACTTTACCGGCTCTTGTGAGTTTGAGTGGACAATTTTGTTGCTTGTAACTTGCAATCAAGTGCGACAAAATGATACAACGAAGAAGTAGAATCATTCTGTTGAGAAGGTTCAGAGTAGCGTAGAACATTTGATGGTGATTTCACTTTCAAAAAGCAAAATCACTTTGTTTTTTAAATTGTTTTGTTATTTAGACACTTATTAGTTTATAATATATTTCATTATGATTGATTACTGTTTGAACTCGAGTTTGAACGACAATGGAATCAATCACAACTTTGAAAGCGTATATGTAAATTAGTAACAAAAAAATTCTTTTTTTCTTTTATCTGTATGTTTATTAATTAGCTTTTATATAAGCCCATAAAATGTCAAGTGGAAAGAAGCCAATGTTGAAATTTATTTTATGAAATAATTAATTATGCAAACGTTGAGTCCATTATTTTACATATATTATAATCTTAAGATGGAAAAATTACGTTGCGTCATGGATTTTAACAGAAAAAAAAATTACGGCATGGATAATTGAAAAGTCAATAGAGAGACTAATAGAGACACACTCACACACACACGTGTCCACTGACTATTGCCATAGCCTGCTTCGACTTTTCTTCAACAATTTGTGATCAGCTTTCAAATCTTCACACCCACATGACATCAATCAATGTGCAACGAGCAACATGTTATTTTCTTCTTAAATCCGAACTCGTTCGGTTATTTACATGTATGACAGTTCAGTAGAACATAGACTGTATATCTTAGAAACAAGTTCTTTTTCGATGATCAGATCTATCTAATAAAAGATTTTCTTCTAAACAGTTGAAATATTGTTTATTCTTTATTCGTTTTCTTTAAAATTTATACCAAAAATTGAGAGATGCATAATAACCTATATATGTACGTACCATAAATAGTTGTTTGGGGCATAACAAACGATCATTAATTGGTAAGAATAGAAACAAAGATATATAGGAGATTGGTTAAGCTAACTAAGCACGCAATACAGTATAATACCCCCTAAAAAAAGTACGTAGTACTGTACTGAATACAGTACATGATCAAACACAAAACTAATTGATCAAATTTACCAATCAGTTAGGAAAAACTTTTCTTGTATGTTATATACTTATATGTAATGTGAAATCATAACATCAACCTCATGGAGGATAATTAAGTAACACATTCTATTTGCATTCAATAGTTTAACGTAGTTATTTAACGTTGTGTTTCACTTTCTCACAGCATGGTTTCATTCGCATGCAAGGATAGGTTTTTTTTTTCTCATTGCACGGATAGGTCTAGCATATCCCCCAAAAACAAACAATGGTACCGTGCAACGGTGCAAGTAAGCAAATCCTACCTAAGTTATTGTGTTCAATCAAATTTTCTATTCTACAAAGCAAAGATTGATTTGAATCTAAGAAAACCAAAGCAAATTAAACTCTAAATATCTAATTGATTTACTTGCCAAAATTTTCATCATCATCATCATATATGAAACTAATTTCTCGACATTTTTTTTGCTCATCCAAAAATAGTTGTGTATCCCTTAAGGAGTCATCAACTTCATTGAACGTGGTTACGTGGCTATCAGTAGACCGACGTCGTCTCCATTTTATCCTCTTGAAGAATCATTGTAAGTTCTCTCATGAACGATGTGTTCTCCAAACAGGACCCATCCAACATCAAGAACTCTTCACCATCGTGAGATACAACATTACTCGAAAATCTTGATGAAAAAATCGTCATATCTTCAATGTCACTGAAGATATCGTCATACAAGAAGATATCGGAGGAGTCAGAGCACGTGGAAGAGGACAGAGATGTTGCATCAACATTTATGCTTTGGTCAGTGAGGATATTCGAAGAGGTTGGTGTGGACGAAGAACTCGTTGACCTTTCATATTCGGAAGCACTTATAGTAGGAGTAGTGTGACTAGTAAGTAAGCTACCACTTCCAATAATATCAGACAGAACACTCTGGTTGATTCTCTGACAAAATCTGTTAGCTACTCTGTTTAAGAACCGAGCTGATGATCCTGATGATGACTTATTGTCTTTTGACTTATGATCATCTTCCTCCTGATGAACGCTGGTTTTCTCCCGTGGCGTCTCGGGATGGTCAGATAATTTAGCGGCACCATCGAGAAGAGGTTTGTGGGTCAACGGATCGATACCTTTTTTGACCAAACGTTTCTTGATGTGAGTGTTCCAATGGTTCTTGATCTCATTGTCTGTTCTTCCTGGTAACCTACGAGCTATGGCCGACCATCTGATCAGTAAAACAAAATCTTTATTAGCAAATGTGTGTATACCAATTACCAAATCGTCGTAGTTATGGCATCACACACATTTTGTGAGGATCATTAAGGGGCGATTGTTTTTGTTATTATTCAACCTTAAATTTTTTTAGCTAAATGATTTTTTCAATCAAATATAATAGTGACGACAAAAGATTGTTTCTTTTGTTCGTCTGTTTGAGCAAATGGAACTAGGATATAGAAAAGATTGTGTCTAACCATAAATACAAATACTGAAATACAAATATATTGGTTTGAAATATTTGACCCTATATTGTTATCCTTAAACATGCCGATAGTAACTTAAGTTTGAAAAAAATAAAAAATAAAACTTACTTGTTGCCATGTATTGCATGGAGGCTGATCATGGAATCTTCCTCATCTTTGCTAAAATCTCCACGCTTAATGTCAGGTCTTAGGTAATTCGCCCATCTCAGTCTGCAGCTTTTGCCACATCTTTTGAGTCCTATAATGTTAATTTATAATGATGAAAACATTATATTATTAAAACAGTATAATAATGCAAAGATAAGCTGATTCTGGAAGTAGTCAAATAGGTTACATACCAGCTTTATCAGGAAGGGTTCTCCATCCTCCTTCACCGTGTCGTTGAACATGGGCGATGAGCTTTTGGTCTTCTTCTTGAGTCCAAACTCCTTTCTTCAACCCCACTGCTCTACAACAGGGAGTCCGTACCATTCTTGATTCTTGAATATGCTTAATTGCTGTGTGTGTTTTACTCTTTCACAGTTTCTGCTGATATTTTGTGTGTTTGAGAATTGAGATGAAGACGAACAAAACAGAGATAAGAGAGAGCTTTTTGTATGTTTTCTTACTTGGGGATGGATAGTTTTTATAGTAACGGATTAAGCGTGCGTGGGCTCGTGTGCAGCCGACGGCGTTGTTTAAAGTGACCGACACGTGGATTATTAAGTGGAACGAAGAATTGAGATGGAGGTTTCTTTACGTATCTTTTTAAATGTTAGCAATTTTTTTTGGTCCTTTTATAACTTAAAACAGCATTTATAATTATAATATCCAGAAAATGTGAACAGACAAATTTAATCACTAGCATTAAATCAGATGGAAAATTATTGCCTCTATCTTGGTTTTAAAATTTATTATTCCGTACTACTATTCTCTAATCTCAACAAGACGAAAGTGACCTAAATTTATTTAATACTCCTGTTTTTTTTTGGTAGAAATTTAATACTCCTTTTATTTCAATTTCTTTGTAGCTTAAGATTTTTGCAAATTAAAAAATCACAGATATCTCATTTAATATACTACTTCTTATACATAAAACCATTATTAATTACATCTAATTTAGCTAATTATAAGGAAACACACTATAAAATTTAATAACACAAAAATATTAAATACATTTATTTTTTGCATAGAAAGTTTAAAACAATATGATTAGAAAAATTTCTGGTTTAAATGACACAATGGTCCATAAATATCCTAAATATCTATTGTCAAAAAGAGATCGATAAATATCTGACGTTAACGTCATAATATAGAGGTCAGACGTGATAGACAAATGTTAATATACTGAATGAACACTGGGAAGTAACTTTACTGACACAATTTTCTCTGGGTTGAATGTTCTCATCTGTCATCACTCTTTACACAATCTTTCGGGACAACAAAGGATTCAGTCAAGTTAATAATTAATATAAAAAAAAATGGAATCAGTCATCAGCGTATATTTTACAAATCACGGTTAACATTTGTCAAAAGTCATACCTCACGAGGGTGGAAAAAAATTAAAAATAATGACCTCGAGATTTACAATAAGAAATCCAAACAAAAAAATATAATATCCCAAGCGAAAAACAGTGCGTGAAACGTGTTATTGTCGGAATAAAAATCAACTGTAAAAGATGGAGTGCAAGACTATTCTAACGAAGACAAGATTTGTGAAAAATTTAACTAGCAACACTAAACGCATTTGACGACAAAACCAAATAATAGTAAGAAATAAAAAGCGGTTTCAAACAAATAAAAATAGGAAAACGGAACATTCGAGGAAAGTGATTAACAATACGGTCGTTTGAATTTTGATGAAATAAAGAAAAACAAACCTACAATTTGGTCGCTCAAACACTGGACCTGGACAGCATTTATCTGAATCAAAATACCCACAAAAATGGAAATAAAAGAATTATTATAACTTTGACAAAAACAAATAAAGAATTGGTACAACTTTTCTACTTTATAATTTTCCACGGTTAGACTAAGAAAATCATTATTTGCTTACTGAATTGAAGATATTTTAGATAAAGAACATCTTTTGGCAGTGCAACCCTGAAAATACAGTACTATTCTCCATAATTATCATTCATTATAATTTATAATACAGACTTGTAGCCCAAAGTACACTACAGAAGGCAGGAACTATATATATATATATTCCGAGATAGAAGTTACGCACATATAGCCACATACGTACGATTCCATCCACGGCCTGATTGGTTTCTCGGAGACTTAAATGAAAAGAAAATTAGATGGACTCCTCTTAAAACATGCTCGAACTTATTATTATCTTTACTTTATTTCACATAATTAAGCCAGAGCTAATTATATGTTCTTTGTTTTCATTCTAGTTATTGTTTTGGTTTTAATGCAACCAAAATACCAAAAGCTTATTGGTAAAATACCAAGCCATATAGACATCATACGTACGATTCTATACATATATATATATATATATATATATATTCCTTTGCGGGGGCTACAACAAGCCTACAAGGCTACAACCCCATATCGACATAATAGATCGTTTTAATGCAAGCGAAAAAGTTGACTAAGATTTCCGTGCGACATTATAGTTAGTAGTACTAGTAGTAGTACTATTCTCCAAAAGCTTATTTGTCAATAAAATAAAACACAACCAAAACGACTTCAATTTTGTTTATTTTTCAGAAAATTACAAAAAAGGAATAGATAAGATGCAGCTATGCAAGTGACTTCACAATACGCCAAAGCTACCAAACACTTATTTGATAACTAAACCCCACTCATGTATGTTTTTGGTCTTCCAAAGTTCCAAGTGACCGCCGTTGTGAAGTAAGCTCGGTCTCTTACTTTACTTGGTTTGACCAGAGTATGATACTTATGTTTGGGCTTGGGCTTGGTTCTGGGCCTAAGTTTGGAAAGCATAATAAATTGATGGAAGTAAAATAATCAATTAATCAATCCGACTATCCGAGTGGGTTACGTTTGTGTGATATATATAAAGGCTCACTTTCAATTCCTTATCCACGAAATCTCTAGTTCACTGTCTCTCCACCAATGACGTTATTATTAACAATCAGATTCATCATCATCAGCTATACAAAATATGATGATGCTCCGCAATGCGAAACTTTTGTCCCTATCCGCAAAATTTCAACCGTCGTCTACAGAGCCACCGCAGAACAGCCGGAGAACCAATATCACCGTAGGAACTACTCTATCGCGACGGAATCTAAGTAAATCCTCGTTACTTATACTCCTAAGTACTCAAACAACTCTGACGCCATTGCTCGATTTCTCCAAAGCTCAAGCAGAAGATACAACCATTAATAATCCTAATCCCTCAAATTGCGGAAACAGAGTAAGAAAAAAATGATTATTCCAAATTTCAATTTCTCAATCTTCGATAATGGTTAATACGATTTGTTCTCCAGGTTCCGACTACGAAAGCGTTCATCGACGTATCGATCGACGGAGAACCAATCGGAAGGATCATAATCGGATTATACGGAGACGATGTGCCGGCGGGAACAGCTAGATTCACCAGCATCGTAAGCGGGAAAGCAGGGATAAGTTACCGGAGAAAAGAGTTCGTGAAGATCATGCCAGGTTACGTTCAGCACGGCGGGATCAGATCGTACGGCGTTGACGCAGAGCGAGCCACCGCGGCGGTTGGGACTCTACAGAACTTAATCGAAGAGTGGGAGAGAGGGAGGAGAGGAGCTATATGCAATGAGATTAAGGCGGGGAGTGTTGGGATCGTTGTGAGGGATCCGTCGATACCGCCGCCGAAGACGAAGCTTGTGGCGAGGAATGGGAAGCTTGCGATGGAGGAAGAGGTTGTCGCGGTGGGACCTAACGGAACGGAGTTTGTTATAACGGCGGTTGATTCGCCGGAGCTGGAGGATTCGGTGTTGGTGATTGGGAAGGTTTTGGAAGGGATGGGAGTTGTGGAGAAGATTAGGGAAGTGAAGACTGTTAGGGATAACACTTCTTCTCCTTATTTCAGGTACACATTTTTTTTTTGTTTTTTACCGTTGGATTTGAATTTGTGTATTTTATTTATTTGAGATTGAGATTGAGAGGGTTGTGATTGTGGTTTTGTGAAATAGGGTGGCTAAAGTGATCGGAGATAAGAGAGCCGTGGTGGCGGAGAGAGGTTTCAATCGGCCTTATTCGAAAGTTCTTGTCACCAACTGTGGTTTGATAGAGTCACAAACTCTATGAATAAGAGAGCTCATGTTTGTATTGGCAGAGTATTTTTGTTGTGGGTAATGCAAGGAATGTTTTTATTTTAAACTTCAACAAAACTGGTTTAACGAGAGTAGTAACCCGTTTAGGACAGCAATCACATTTAAAAGGTTTTGTAGCCATGATGAAACGACATTATCAATTGAGAAATTATAAGTGGGATAAGAATCTTTTGTCTTTGGCCAGAGATTAGAATTGAATTGCTTGAGGCTTAACTATGTAACTCAAATACTCGGATCTCATTAAGAATTAGTAAGCTCGACCACATAGAAGACCCACATACAACAACTCTATACATATTTCTAAACTATTTCTTTTGTTAACAAAATAATCAATGTAATGACATAGCAACGTTACTTAACAAATGTTCTGAACCAGTTGATGATGACGTTCTTAATCAAATTTAAACGGTTTATAATAATGCTTAGTAAAAACGCTTTATTATTATGCTTAAAAATAAAAATTCGATACTGTCTCGGTCCGAAATAAAAGCCCAATATCACTCTAAAGCCCATGAGCCCAAGCTAGCCCTAAATTAACTTAGGGTTTCTGTCTCTTCAAAATGTGTGAGACCTATCCTCTACCTCTTACACTTCCCCCATCCATTTTCTCGGCCGGAAAGTCTTCTTGATTCTCTTCGAGGGTTTTGCTACAGAGAGTAAGAAACCATGCCGGCGAAGCAGAGGACACCCAAGGTTAACAGGAACCCTGATCTGATCAGGGGAGTTGGTAAATACTCAAGGTCTCAGATGTACCATAAGAGGGGTCTGTGGGCAATCAAGGCCAAAAATGGAGGCGTTTTCCCTCGCCACGACGCTAAATCGAAGGTTGATGCTCCGGCGGAGAAGCCACCAAAGTTCTACCCAGCTGAAGACGTGAAGAAACCTCTCGCCAACAGGCGCACGCAAAAACCAACCAAGCTCAGGTACTTTAGCTTATACACTTGTCTCATTGTCTTGGTGTCTGATATCTACCTCGGTACGATAGTCTTTTATGTCTTTGATTCATTTCGTTTGTTTCTTAAGTATTGCTTTGTATGCATTTTTTAATTCTTTGAATCTTCCTTACACATTGGCTAGTTTTGTATTGTTAAATTACCGAGGTTTTTTTTGGAAGATTTGTGGTCTGTTCAGTTTTTTTTTTTTTTTTTTTTTGTGTAAACGTTCATGATTGCTATGTAATTTGCTGTTACATTCTCATTAATCTGTTCAGTTGTAATAAGATCTTCATATGACTGTACTGCAGATCCAGCATCACCCCAGGAACTGTCTTGATTATTCTTGCTGGTAGGTTCAAGGGAAAGAGAGTTGTTTTTCTAAAGCAGCTTGCCTCTGGATTGCTCCTTGTCTCTGGTGAGTTTGATGATAATGTTCTCTCTTGATTTCCCCAACATTCTATATCCCAAATGAGGAACACACACTTCACTAAACTTGCTTCGTGTATTCTGTATGGAGTTGACATTCTTGTTGTGTTATTGATGACATACAGGACCATTCAAGGTCAATGGTGTTCCTTTGAGACGTGTGAACCAAGCCTATGTGATTGGCACTTCAACAAAGGTGGACATTTCTGGAGTCACCGTCGACAAATTTGATGATAAGTACTTTGGCAAGGTTGCTGAGAAGAAAAAGACGAAGACAGAAGGAGAGTTCTTCGAGGCTGATAAAGAGGTATCTCAAACGCACATTTAGTTCATCTTGTTTGTACATATACCCAAGTTAAAAAGCTATTCTTGACCACCATATATACCTTTAGGAGAAGAAGGAGATTCCACAAGGGAAGAAAGATGACCAGAAAGCCGTGGATGCAGCTTTGATCAAAGCCATTGAGGCAGTTCCTGAGTTGAAGGCTTACCTTGGAGCAAGGTTTTCATTGAAACAGGGAATGAAGCCCCATGAGCTTGTTTTCTAGATTTCATAACCTTTTTCTGAGGTTTCTATTAGAGTATCTGTCTCCTCAAGTTTTACACTCCAAATGGTTGGTTCTGTTCTTGTCCACTGACCAGAGACATAAAATTTTGGCTGCTGCTTTATGGATTTCTGTTCTACATATGGATAATTTATCAATCTTGTTTTTGACCGTGTGAGATCTTAAGCAATGGAATTCAGTTCAAATGATTCTAGTAAAGGTTCAGACATGATGAAAACGGAAGTGATGAGATTTCGAGCTTTGTTTTGAAGAATCGAAAAAAACCATTTCAATATTGCTAATAGTTAGATTGCATTATACAAAGAACGTTGATACTCTTATTCCTCATCACTAACACACGAAACGACATCAAGCTTGATCATTTTCTTTAGGTGTTTCTTTACCAGCACAATCAGCAACTTTAGCTCCGGCCTCAACATCTCCGGCCAAACACCTTCTCCATTTTCGTCTCAGCCATCCTAAGAGCCCACCGCTCTTTATCATCTCCAATGGATTGGCTTCAGCAACTAAAACAGTACTCTGACGGCGCCTTGCGCATATGCGACCCAAGAAGCAGGAGAGAACCGCAAGAACGACGAGAACAGAGATGACTGCGAAGAAGGGTCCAATGGAGCCGGAGGAATAATGGTTTGGAGCGTTTGGTGCTGCTATTAGATTGGCATTGGTAGCCGTAGGTACGATCTCATTGCCTCCTAGTTGCTGTTGCGGTTGTTGTTGTGTAGGAAACAACGACGAGCTGCTGGTACTACTAGCCATAGCCATTACTAAATCTAATGATGTTTTTGGTTCTTGGAGATCAAGATTCTATATCTGTGCATAGATGGATGGGAACTTTAGTTTTGGTTGGTATATGTGCGAATGAAGATGTATTTATATATAGAGGCATGTGCACATGAACATTGGTCTTTTGAACCGACCAATGTTTGGTGAAGAAGGACATGTAAAGGTGAATAAAGCGGAGAAATCCTCATCAGCTTCATCAAAAGCTTCTCAAACTATAATAATAAAGATATATATGATCCATTGCACTCTTAGAGGTGAAGCAAACGTTGACTTCTTGATCTGATTTTGGCATTCGTCATACTCTGGGTATTAGCCCAAGTTTAATGTGATGTTGTGAGTTTGAGTTTCTAATATTGTATGATTTTCGCTGTAAAACCAAATTCATGGTTAGTAAAAAAAATAAGTAAAACGGTTAATTCTTAAAAATTAAGAAAACAAATCCTATTATGTTATGTCACGGTCCACACTAAAAGCCCGATTTAATGCCAAAGCCCACAAGCCCAAATTTGCCCCAAAATTCAGTTAGGGTTTCTATGTCTTCAAATTAAGTAAACCATCCTCTCCGCCTCAACGCCCTCTTCTCGCCACTCTCTCAGCCGGAATAATTAGCTTGATTAATCACGACAGAGGGAATCATGCCGGCTAAACAGAGGACGCCGAAGGTGAATAGAAACCCTGATCTGATCAGGGGAGTTGGTAAATACTCGAGATCCCAGATGTACCATAAGAGAGGTTTGTGGGCAATCAAGGCCAAAAATGGAGGTGTTTTCCCCCGCCACGATGCCAAATCTAAGGTTGATACACCGGCGGAGAAGCCACCAAAGTTCTATCCAGCTGAAGATGTTAAGAAACCTCTTGCTAATAGGCGCACGCCAAAACCAACTAAGCTCAGGTACTTTAGCGGTGATATACTGTCCCCTAGCTCGATACAATTGTCTTACATGTGGTTGGCTGTTAATTTTTTTTTGGCTGGCTCCTAGAGTAGTTTTGCAAAGAGGGTATGTATAAGATTTGAATATCTGCTGGAAAGTAGCAAACTTTTTGGAGAATTTGTGGAAATGCACGGGTTTAGGAAGATTACATTGTTCTTTGCTTTGCCTTGTTTTGGTTACGTCACTTGATAGTGGTGTTAATAATGTTTGTATTGTAGATCAAGCATCACTCCAGGGACAGTGTTGATCATCCTGGCTGGTAGGTTCAAGGGCAAGAGAGTTGTTTTTCTTAAGCAACTTCCCTCTGGTTTGCTTCTTGTGACCGGTGAGTAGTATCCTTATCTGCTCTCTTGATTCCCATATTCTATAGTCCATTTGGAGAACGCTCATACACTATCTTTTTCTCTATATTCTGTTTGGACCTGAAGTTTTCCTGTTTTCTGTTATTGACCTCCAGGACCATTCAAGGTCAATGGTGTTCCTTTAAGACGTGTTAACCAGGCCTATGTGATTGGCACTTCCACAAAGGTTGACATTTCTGGAGTCACCCTTGACAAATTCGATGATAAGTACTTTGGCAAGGTTGCTGAGAAGAAAAAGAAGAAGACAGAAGGAGAATTCTTCGAGGCTGATAAAGAGGTATAATAATTTTTGGAAAGTTACAATAACCATTGCTTGATCAGAAAGTGATTTATATCGCATTTTAGATAGAACGCCAATTCATCTGGGTTATCACAGTCTGTTCTGGAAGACTAGACAATGAAAGTTTCCCTCCATTGTAAATGACCAAATTGTAATCATATGCTTGACTTGACACCTTATTTTTATAAATATCACAGGAGAAGAAGGAGATTCCACAAGGGAAGAAAGATGACCAAAAAGCTGTGGATGCAGCTTTGATCAAAGCCATTGAAGCAGTTCCAGAGTTGAAGTTTTACCTTGGAGCAAGGTTTTCACTGAAACAAGGGATGAAGCCCCATGAGCTTGTTTTCTAGGTTTCATAACCTAACCTTTTTTGTTTGAGTTTTCTAGAGTATCCGTCTCCTGAAGTGTGTTACCCTTTAAATGGTTGTTTTGTTCTTCTTCACTGATCAGAGACTTCAAATTTTTGGCTTATACCTTCTATATTTTACGTATGGATAAACTATCGACCTTTAAAGCAAAATTTTGTGAAAGAGGAGACTTAAGTTGTGCTTTAGCTGCTACAAACTTGAACAAACATATAGACAGAAGCACGTATGTATGCACATGAACATTGGTGTTTTTAATTCAAAAAGCAGTATACAAATCGACACTTACTGATGTGAGGTATTTCTAGATTTGGATCATAACAGATCAACTATACGAACCTAGATAATCTTCGGTTTCATGGATTGTCTCCTTGAGAGACCAAGCCAAGGCAAGACTAATGCAGGAAAGGACTAGAGAAGGATAAGCAAACATTGAGAGATATTTCCATTGATGAACAATGGCTTTTAAGATGCTTAGTTGGCAGCCTTTGCAATCCAAACAATATTCATAAGAACATTTATCTGGAACTTGGTTCCGTTCATACTGATGTTTCCAACTCCACTCGCCTGGCTTGTCGAACATCGTCACATCCCCACATCCCTCCGGTTGTGCACAGCAATACTTCTGCATATATATATAGCATGTATAGTTAGTTTTATATAAAACATGTCTTTTTTATTTATAGTAAATGGTTCAAAACTTACCCAAACATTGCTGTTTTTGCTGGCATTGAAATTACAGTCATGGTTGTGAATGATACACGAGGTTACCTCCTCGAACCTCTCCTTAGGGACCAGCCGGCCAAGTAACTGTGGCAGCGTGCGGTGGTCCTCGGCCGGATTCTTAGGGATTCCAAAAGTGGTGTTGTAAAGAAAACATTTGATTGACCAACCAGATACAATGATAATGACCACAACCATGCCGTAGTAGAAAAAATTGAAAAGACGTTTGGAGCGGCAACAGATTCCGTATAGACCGATCTGAGGAATCAACAGAAGAAACAGACCAAGTACCATAAACGGACCTGACGTTTCTTGGATGCAAGAAGATACTGTTTTTTTTTGGTATAAGCCTGTTCCCATCATTGTGAGGCCTATAGATATCAAGATTATTGTCGTCATTGTTAGAAATCCAGTTTGCACTTCCGACATTTTTTCTAATCTGGAGAACGCGAAACCCCTGGATTCTCTTTATGAATCATGGAGATGAATAAGTAAGAACATAAACTTTCCTGGCAAAGTTAGTTTCTGTTGTGTTTTGGTTTGTTTGTTGGAAGGTAAATAAATCGTATCGTAGTTTAGTTTATGAGGTAATATTGTTAATTTATCTTGCCCGTTGTGGCAAATGACGAACTATATAATACTAAATATAGAAAAGTTTGTTCTGTTCCACTATTTAACCAACTCACAGGTTTGAACGCATTTACTAAGACTCTTTATGTCATAATTCTTGCATAAAACCAAAACCAATACTCATCGTCTTATACATTCAATACCACTTTCTTTAACGGTAATAATTAGAAATCTTTTAGTCATCTAATAATACAAAAGAAAAGTGTACACCTAAATTGTGATTGATCGGAGAATTGCAGGTTTCAGGCAGGGACTTTGTTGGCCTCCGAAGGGTTTTTTCTTAAAGTTGAGGAGTGTTCTTTGAAACCCAACATTTTGTTCAAAGCTCCAACATAAGCTTTAACGCTTGACACCACAATGTCCATCCCTGCTCCGGTTCCACTGTAAGAACACAAACTCAGGGAGACAGAGTAATTATTGCTATTCTGTTCTTTCATTTTCAGTTGCTAGATTAGTTTCGAAAAGGATGATGAAGAAGGTTAAGTGAATTTACCTAAAAGTTCTTTCAACAGATTCACCAGTTACCGCGTTTGTTGATGAGTAGTTTTTGTCTCCGCGGATTAGAACCCGTGTGGTCGCAATAGCATCAATGCCTTCTGTTACTGCATTCATTGAGTACTCAAGCAGAGTCGCGGGTTCCTGAATATGGAAGCCAATGATCAACATTAAATAAGTACTCATTGATATAAACACGTATATAACCCTCAATCCTAGCGAAAGAAGTACCTTAACGATAAGATCAACTGCCTTATAAGCTGCATCTACAGGTCCGGTTCCGACAGAACAAGCTACATGCTCTTTGCCATCGGAATCAGCAAGTTTTACAGTGGATGTTGAGAGACCGAGAGTTCCACAAGTTATCTACATTCCCAACTTCGATAATCAAAATAAGAATTGACTGAAGAAGAAGATAGAACAAGTAGAGAGAGAAAACAAATCCAAGCTCCAGTTTTCACCTGCATGTCCAAGAGTTTCCATACTGCCACTGGCTGAAACACTTCATCAGATACTAAAGCTATTAAGTCGGCATCGGTAACTCTCTGGATCACCAATGTAACAAAGACAATCAATAGACATTACGAATCAAGAGACATTATGCAAACCCTCCACAACACTAAAAATATTTTGAAATAGCCAAAACCCGATTCCATTTTTTTCTGCATCATCATCATCTAAATGGAAGCTAAACGTTCTAAAAACTGGGAAAAGCACCCAAACCAGTTCCCCCCAAGGTTCTTACTACCTTTTTTTGCTCTGCCACAGCTTTGAAACGCCAAAAAAGGTTGCTGAGCTGACCATCATCCAGGACATAACCGAGCTGGAAAGGTAAAAAATGATAAGAAAACATTATATTACTAAGATGGTGACAGTTAGTATGGATATGGGGACATGTACCTCATTCAAACGGTCTTTTAGTGCGTGACGCCCACTGGATACAATAAATGATAAGTAAGCATTAATTTGAACAAGACAAGCCCATCTGGAATAACAGGCTGAACAACAAAAGTTCCATACCTGAGCTTCCCTAATACAATACCAGCTTCATTTGACCGCTCGAGTCCAATCTCTTCGGGGCTCATAATTTCATATGTACCCTTGTGCTTCAGCATTCCATCCTAAATACGACCAAAAAACACACATGAACAAAGTTACGCAGAAGATTGAAAGGGTAATTATGCACGTCATGAGTTAAAAACCAAATTATTACTTCACTAAAATATTTCACTGAGAGGCTAAGCAAATTGCTATAAGGGTAAGTTATACCTTGCAAGAATTAAAATTCCAGACTAGGAGAGTTACATTTTTCCCGTTTAATATAAACGAAGCAGACTTTGGTCACAGAAACAATAAGAATAGTATTAAGCAAGTTTTGTCAACTGACCTGATGAATACCACTTTCATGTGCAAAGGCGTTTGCTCCTACAATTGCCTTATGGGGCTGCGTTTGCATACCAGTGTACTCTTCAACCTGAGCAAATGAGAATAGACCTCAAAAAGGAAAATTTCCAAAAACTTTCCCATTCTTAAGGAAAAATGAAGAATGAAGTTCAAAATGTGTACCATCTTGCTTGTCATAACAATGTGTCGGGTATCGATTCCAGTAAATAGGCCTCCTAACACATGATCTCCACGGCATTTTATGGCCATGACAACCTATACAGTTAGAATGAACTATTCAAGTAATATTAAGTAATTAAAAAGCAGCTATGGAAAGGAAGCTACTTCAGGAAGTTTTAATATCTGACCTCTTCTAATGAAGCGTTTCCAGCTCTTTCGCCAATTCCATTGATCGTCACTTCCACTTGTCTTGCACCCGAATGTGCTCCCTGAATTCAGAACAAGATTGACATATAAGTATCTTTTTGTAACAGCTAATCTCATCTAACGAGAAAAAAAAATTGACATACAGATAAAGTGTTGGCAGTGGAGAGTCCAAGATCATTCTGACAATGTGTAGAGATTACAACATTTTGGATCCCAGGAGTATTAGCTTTAATATCAGCAATCAACTGACCAAACTCACTAGGCAAGGTTATACCAACAGTGTCAGGTATGTTGAGAGTTGTTGCTCCAGCTTTTATCACTTCACCAAGAATCTCGTATAAATACTCTCTCTCCGATCTGAACACCAAGCATACATTTTTTTACAATTTTAAGTAAACAGTGAAAAAGAAACACAAATGTTGTAACTACCAATCCTTAAAAAAAGGAACTTGAACATTCAATGACGACACTTTACAACAAGATTCTATGCAACTATCAAAATAAAGCAAATCTACACTATGCAATGAAGTACCGTAGCAAAAGTAGGAAGCTTTACAAAGATACAAAGCATTTCAAAAACAGAGAATCAAATCCTAAATAGGAAAACGTTTTCTACAGTCAAAACTATTTACCTTCCAGCATCTTCTGGACTAAATTCAACATCTTCACAACCCAAACTCCTAGCAAATGCAACCATATTCCTAGCGATCTCAATAACCTCATCTTTGCTCTTCTTAAGCTTATACATCAAATGAATATCACTAGTTGCAATAAACGTATGAATCCTAGGCCGTTTAGCATACTTCACAGCCTCCCAAGCCGTCTCTATATCCTTCTTGTTACACCTCGAGAGGCCACAGATCACAGGAACATATCCGTTCTCGTCGACGGTGTTGCCAACAGTCTTAGCTATGGTCTTAACAGCTTCGAAATCGTCTTTGGAAGCAGCGGGGAATCCAGCTTCGATGATGTCGACTCCAAGCTTGGCTAATTGACGAGCGATATCTAGCTTTTCCTTGGATGTTAGTGTAGCTCCGGGAGACTGTTCGCCGTCTCTGAGAGTCGTGTCGAAGATTCTGACGTAATTTGGATCTGAAATGCGATTAGGGATGTAATCAGGACGACGGCGATGAGAATGAGATGGTAGAGGAGAAGAATCGGAGATTGAGCACGAGACACGAAACTTTTCGGCGGTGCAGAGGGAGACAGCACCGTGGTGGTGTGATCGGAGATGAATAGATGAAAACGGTGAGGATGAAGTGGAGGATAAGGCCGGAATTGAAGGTAGTGAAGAGAGATTAGTGGTTCTGATGATCGAAGACGCCATTGCAAGTAAAAAACCTAAGCCAGAGAGAGAGAGAGAGGGAAGAAGGAGACGGCGGCAGTGTCTGGTTAGTAGTGGTTACTATTTGCCGAGTGTTATTATTTTGTTTTATTTGAATTTTTTCGAACCGAAACTAAACCGTTGATTTCTATTAAACCGGAAAACAAATTGGAAATCGAACCGGTTTTTAATTCTGGTGACTCCTCCTTAGTTTTCATCGCCTGCAGCTGCACCAACCCTCAAAAGGTCGTTTTTCAAATGATAAAACTCCATTTTTAATTCTCCACTCTCCTCTCCCATTTTAGTCAAACAGGCGAAGGAACCAGAGAGTGCTTTTTTTGTATAGCTATCGTTATAATGGCTTTGACTACAAAACCTCACCATCAACAGAGATCGTTCATCTCTCCGTCGTCGCGTCTTACCGGCCAGAGATATTTGGAATCTGCGGCGCCGTCATGTCTGAGATTCCGACGCAGCGGTGTGCAATGTTCGGTGGTGGCTAAGGAGTGTAGAGTGAAAGGAGTGAAAGCGAGGCAGATTATTGATAGTAGAGGGAATCCGACGGTGGAGGTTGATCTGATTACTGATGATCTGTATCGTTCGGCTGTTCCTAGTGGTGCATCTACCGGGATCTACGAAGCGCTTGAGCTTAGAGATGGTGACAAGAGTGTCTATGGTGGTAAAGGTGTCTTACAGGCTATTAAAAATATCAATGAGCTTGTCGCTCCGAAACTCATCGGTGTTGACGTTAGGTGAGAATATGATTTTTGTTTTGGAATCCAAATTTACATATAAGCCTTTGTGGTTTTTTGGAATCCAAATTTACATATCAGCTGTTTGATTCGTAAGTTTGAATGCATGACTGTTGAATTTGGAATCTAGTTGAGGTTATTGAACTTGTTTGTGGCATGTGGCTTTGATTTTGGTTTATGCTACTAAGTGTTGAAGTAGGTGTCATTGTTGACTTGTTCCGTTTGTGGTTTCTGCTTCTGAACCGTTGGGAAACTACTTGTGTGTAATATGTTAACGTTTCTTTTGTCCTTAAAGGAACCAAGCTGATGTCGATGCTCTTATGCTGGAACTGGATGGGACCCCAAACAAGTCAAAGCTCGGGGCTAATGCGATTTTAGGAGTATCTTTGAGCGTTTGCAGGGCAGGTGCTGGAGCTAAAGGAGTGCCTTTGTACAAACATATCCAGGATATATCGGGAACAAAGGAGCTTGTCATGCCTGTTCCTGCTTTCAATGTGATCAATGGAGGTAGTCATGCTGGGAATAGTTTGGCTATGCAAGAGTTTATGATACTACCTGTAGGAGCAAATTCATTCTCGGAGGCCTTTCAGATGGGAAGTGAAGGTCAGTTAGTGATAATTTGAGTTTAATCTGCTTGAACTTTATTTTAATTTGTTTTTAGTTTGCATTGATGTCAGAAAAAAAAAATTGAAAAAGCTATGATATGATGTCTCTCTCTTTTTTGGTTTCCAAATTCCTTCTTATTGTTTTGATTATGACAAAGTATTGTTCTTCTGAAAGTAATGCATATAATCTACTTCGTTGATTACAGTTTATCATACGTTGAAGGGGATCATCAAAACAAAGTACGGTCAAGATGCTTGTAATGTGGGAGATGAAGGAGGATTTGCTCCGAATGTTCAAGACAACAGAGAGGGACTAGTTTTGCTTATTGATGCTATTGAAAAAGCTGGTTACACTGGAAAGGTAGTCGAGTTCTCCTTTCAAATGCTTAGTTCTTTATTTCACATGATCAAATTGCTACTGAGTCTTCTATGTTCCATTAAAAAACATCTTCTTTGTAAATCACTCACGTAGTTTAATTACTTTTGCAGATCAAAATAGGAATGGATGTCGCTGCATCAGAATTTTTCATGAAAGATGGTAGATACGATTTGAACTTCAAGAAACAGCCAAACGATGGAGCTCATGTTCTGTCAGCCGAGAGTCTTGCTGACCTCTACAGAGACTTCATCAGAGATTTCCCAATTGTCTCTATCGAAGATCCTTTTGACCAAGATGATTGGAGCTCATGGGCTTCATTGCAATCCTCTGTGGATATCCAACTCGTGGGAGATGACTTGTTGGTCACTAACCCAAAGAGGATAGCTGAAGCTATTAAGAAAAAGTCTTGCAATGCTCTTCTCTTGAAGGTAAACAAATAAAAAACTATTGTAATCATTATTTTCTCTTGCCCATTTATTTCTCTTGCTCATTTATTTTTCTTGCTGACCTCAATACGCTAGATCATTTAGCTAAACCTTGGTTATTGGAGTTAAATTTCATTTTGCCTGTAATTCATGGTTTCACAGGTTAACCAGATTGGGACAGTGACCGAGTCAATTCAAGCAGCGCTTGACTCAAAAGCTGCAGGCTGGGGTGTGATGGTTAGTCACAGGAGTGGCGAGACAGAGGATAATTTCATAGCAGATCTTTCTGTTGGTTTAGCAAGCGGACAGGTAAATTACATTCTCTAAACCGTGTTTACTTTACTCTCTAGAGTTCGCTTATCATTCTCTGTTTCTGTAGATCAAAACTGGTGCTCCTTGCCGAAGTGAACGATTGTCAAAATACAACCAGGTAATGAACTAATATCTAAACTTATGCTGCAACTAAATAACCACGAACCGAATCTTGACACATGAAAATGTCCGAACGTATGTTTGTTTTTACATTAGTAGTTCAATAGAAATTGTGAAGTAAAACTGGGTAAAAACAAACAAACACAACTTGGAAGTCTAATTCTAAGTGATAAATGAATATCTGAAACTGTAAGTTTGATTTATTTCCATTGCAGCTTCTCCGTATCGAAGAGGAACTTGGCAATGTGCGCTACGCTGGTGAAGCTTTCAGATCACCATGAGAAAATTGAGAAAGGCAACTCATTGGATTTTGCTTACAGAATTAGGTCAAACTAAATGAGTTTCTCCTAGTATCAGCCTTCTGTAGCTGTCTCTGAAATTATTATTCTTTAAAAAAAAAAGAAATAACAGCAACAGCTTTTTCTACGGAGTCTTGTGTTGTAATGTGATTGATACTGATGTGAAGCATGGATCGACCAGGCATTTTTCATATTAATCGGATACCCGTGATAAACCAGAGTTTGGCATTATCTTTGGTGCATTTGCATTGCATGACGATTTGATTGTTCCTAAGTTGCAATGACTTTTATTGGTTTGAAATTCTGGTCACAGCTGAGACAAATAAAATTGGTATTAAATGTCTCCTTGTCGGTCAACGAACAGAACGTTAACGTTGTTCAATCAGCTAAGCAAAATGGTTCCGTTTGAGTTTGATTTTTTTCTTTCTTATGTAACACTTTTGAAATGACGTATTGAATGGTATTGGAGAAAGCCTCTAATTGTAACAATAAAGACTTAGAACTGAAACAAATGAAATGATCTGGACGAGTCTGGAGCATGTGAGCGAGTTCTCTCGTGCCAAATTTGCTTTAGTAGTATTTTACCAGTTGAGTATAACATAAAAACATAAATGGCCCCAATAGTAAAACATTTGAGTCACGTGGAAGTTGTTTTCCGTATTCAAATTTGATTTGATTTGCATAATAATCAATGCATATTATTATTGCATAACAACGCTAACTCACGAGAACATATTCCTTTTTTTTTTTATTACTATTATTATACGCTAACTCAATGCATATAAACTGGTTAGAAATTGTGAAACACAATCGTTTCATTTTTATGTCAGCCCCACCAACTATATTTAGAAAACCTACCAGAAAAATTAAAAACAATCGGATAGCAACCAACCAGTATGTACTACCCATCTTCATATAAATTGCAAGATAATAAAATAGTTGAGAGGTCAGCAATCGGATAAGCCATTTTGATAGTAAAACTTAAACGGTAAAAGTACATATCATTGACGTTTTACGTTTGTGTTTACAATTGATATTTGATGATATAAAATAAAAAAATAAAAATAAAAATAAAAAAATTGTGTAACACCTAAATAAATCAAACTATAATTTTTTAACAACCATTTATGTGTATCCAAGTTAGATTTTTTCATATTTCTTTCAATCAAATATAAATCTATCTATACACAATGGAACTATACAATTAAAAATGTAGTATTAAACCGGTTAAAATGGTAGCAAGATCCATCGCTTGGCCCTTCCAATCCAATATCATAAAATCTAAGTTTGGTTTCAATTAATGTCCGAAAGCGTATATCTTTATTTCTTTGTAAAACTCAACTGCTTCGTGGAGTCTGTCTCTTTCATGAATTATGATGTATGTAATTTACCTACTTGTCTTTTAGATACACGAGTACATCAATTTTACGACGTCTACCTCAATATCCACACTATCGGGCAATGTAAGTGGATGAATTAACTAATTGACTTTTTTTTTTGTGCCATGTGCAAAAATCTCATCTTCGAGAAAGCACAACTGTAAACTCTCTCCTTTATTATAATAATAATAATAATAATCAGACGACCGTAACGTGTGCCGTCGACTTAATTCACGAAATAAGAAAGCTTAATAAAAAATATATATATATACACAAAAATATCAAACCTATAAATAGACATACATAATACCGATATACCGAAATCTCATTTGAGAGAAGATAAAAAAAAACTAAAAGAAACGGTATGGCGTCGTTTTGCTCCATTATTTCTCTTCTTCTTCTTTCTCTTTCGTCGGCGGTTATCTCCGATGATGCGTTATTTCAGAAACTTCCGGTGCCGGGAAGTAGGTCAGGGCCTGAAGCGTTCGCCTTTGATTCCACCGGAAAAGGATTCTACACAGGAGTCTCCGGTGGTAAAATCCTCAAGTGGCTACCCGAGACAGGTTATGTCAATTTTGCCCAGATCACAGAATCCTCGTAAGTCGTAAGCCATTTTTTTTCTGTTTCTTAACTTGGATCTTCAAGATCAGTACTTTGAATGATTAATTATATTGTTTCTTGGGGTTTTTGGAATCGGAATCTAATATCATTACTTACTGTAATCAACTCATGAGTCGTTCTTTCATTAGAAACTTTGGAGAATATATGGAATTACGAGTGGTCAGACTTGTTACTTTTCAGCCTAGTAAAATTTTTCTTTTTACTTTTAACGGGTTAGTAGGAAGATTATGTAAAAAATCCTCGAAGTTAACAGTAAAGTTAAATTAAATTATTCTTGTTACATGTGTCGCGTGTACCACAAAACATTTGGGACCATAAATGGATAGTGTTTATTTGATTTTGTCCACCATAAAAACTAAAAACAAACAAATGAATGATTAGTAGACAGGAACTTCATGTAGGGGTAGGGACAAGTGGACGAATCGCATCTCAACATTTTAGTTCCTCTTTATTTATAAGGCATACGTTAGCAAGATTTAGGTGACCAAAATGCACCTCAGCTTTCACATTTCACACACACACACACGCTTCCACGGTTCCACCTAAAAAAGGGTCAAAACTGACGTACGCACTTACGCAAATGATAACAAGAAATCACTAACAAATTTTTGTTTTTTTTTTGTTTTGTCTTGATAAAATAGATTACAGTACTAAATCTGCATGGTTAATTTTTTTTTGTTATTAAATTGTTTTTAATTGGTTTGATTACTTCAGGAACTCTTCATGGTGTGATGGAAATATTGGAACGGCTTTAGCCGGAAGATGTGGTCGACCGGCAGGGATAGCTTTTAACGAGAATACAGGTGATCTCTACGTCGGCGATGCTCCGTTGGGTCTCCACGTTATTTCTCCCAACGGTGGTTTGGCTACAAAGATCGCCGACAGTGTTGACGGAAAGCCCTTCAAGTTTCTCGACGGTCTTGACGTTGATCCCACTACTGGTGTCGTCTACTTCACTTCCTTCAGCTCACGCTTCAGCCCAATGTAAAGTTTCTATCTTACTTCTATATAAAAATTAATCGTTATACACTTTTACTATAACTGAAATATATATCACTCTGTTCATTAATTAGTTTTTCAAAAACTTAGTATATCTATACTAGTATTTTTGCAGCAGTTTTTACTCAAAAATACTTTTTGGAAAGTTTTTGCATTTAATGTATTGACTTTAATATTAGTTACCAAAAATTTCAAAATTAATTATAGGTAAGATTTTAAAAAATAAGGAAATCTGTCTACCTCATTTAAACATAAATAATGATTCTCTTTCATTTTTATTTGAATTTATATTTAAATTATCTTGAATTATTCTATAATACATTTAGTTAATAAAAATTGTGATTTTTTCTTGCATATGATGTAATAAAAAAAATTAAAACAAACATATATTACTCAATAGATGAATAAAAAATTACCGTTATAATATCCCATATCGCCTAAAAAATTGTGCAATAGTTCATAGTCATACTATAAAAAAGACCAAAATGATTCAGAATACAAATGAGTAGAAAACTTAATTTATCAGGTAGTCAAACTTAAAAAACTTTAATTTGGTTTATTCCGGTTCTTTATTTAAAAGATTTTTAAAAAGTTAAATATTATAAATATTTAAAAATTTTAAAAAGTTAAATACTATAAATATTTATATTTTAATAAAAGTATAAATATTATAAATATTTATATTTTTAGAAATTTAAACTTTATAAAATATTAATAATATTTTAAAGTTTATGAAGTTTCAAATATAATGTTTAAATATTATAAATATTTCAACTTTCAAAAAAATTAGAAGACCTTTTAAAATATTAATAATATATTTAAACTCTTACGAAACTTCAAATATGAGAAATACTCAACCGTTTTAAGAATTCTAGTACTATAAATATGTAAACTTTATAAGAAGCGTCAATCTTATAAAATGTAAATGGTTACAATCTTAATAAATAACATATCAACTCAATCTAATATTTATAGTACAAAACAATAAATATTAAAAATTAAGATGATATAGTGCGAGTTTAAATATTTCGGGACGGTATATAGCGGGACGGGGTTTGTCGATATTTATATAAATTGAAAATATCATTAATTCGGTGTTACACGGGTAAAATATTATTTCATTATTTTGTTAACACTATTGATATCAGAAAATAGACATATCTAATTAAATTGGTTAAATAAATATTATGTAAAAAATAAATTATATTACGGTATTATATGGTTTAAACTATAAAATTAACAATCATTATACAATTATTTAACCAATAAATATAACTTATAATTTAAATGTTTTAATTATATATAATTTGCTCCGCGGTGTACCGCTGGTCCTAATCTAGTTACAAAAGTATTTAGTATGGTTATATACATTGACAAGAAAATCATTCCAAATTAGTTATTTATTATTGATCTAAATAATATTTGTTGTATATGCAGCCAAGTATTGATTGCATTGGGATTGAAGGACGCGACCGGAAAGCTCTACAAATACGACCCATCAACCAAAGTCGTGACTGTATTGATGGAAGGGCTAAGTGGTTCAGCCGGGTGTGCAGTGAGCTCAGATGGTTCGTTCGTGCTGGTTAGCCAGTTCACGAAGAGTAACATCAAGAGGTACTGGATCAAAGGACCCAAAGCTGGTACTTCTGAAGATTTCACCAACTCAGTCTCAAACCCTGACAATATCAAAAGAGTTGGCTCCACCGGAAACTTTTGGGTCGCTTCCGTCGTGAACAAGTTCATCGTGCCTACGAACCCATCAGCAGTTAAAGTCAACTCTGATGGTGAAGTGCTACAGACAATTCCTCTCAAAGATAAATTTGGAGACACTTTGCTCAGCGAAGTCAACGAATTCGAAGGCAATCTATATATCGGAACTCTCACAGGACCATTTGCTGGAATTCTCAAGCTCGAAAATAAAAGTGAAGGTTCTTGTCCTGCCACTTAGGTCTCTCTGATTTGAATGCAGCCTGTGTTTACTATGAGCTTTATAGTTATATCTGAATGTTTCTGAAGTCAGAGCCGTACATTGGTTTGATGTTTATGTTATTGAATATATTGTTTTCATTAAATTTGATTTTATAAAATCCAAACGGAAAGGTATTGACTATGTTTCATTTTGTTGTATTGAAAAAGTGTGGACAACAAAACCCTCGAAGTATTCCTCAAGAATGTCGACGAAATACTCAATCTTTCGAACGAGCAATACAATGAGCCCCAACATCCTTACCCGCCAAACAAATTTATATCATAATACCTTTCTGAAAGACTTCAACAGCCGATTGGTCTATTCACACGGACTCGATCAAAAACATTAACATACACATGGACTTCCATCCAAACCTTCTATGACATTACTCAATGGTCAAGTAATTGCACTAATTAATTAAGGCTATCAAGATACATTACAGTACTCGCCAAAAATATGACGCAGTCGGTCTATTAAACTTCTGTTGGTTAATCATATCTCAAAACTCCGAAAGGTGCCAAGTTGTGTTAGCTATGCGATATTATTAGTCAGTATAAAAAATGAAAATATTGCAAACGATCCTCTATATATTAAAAGAGAAGCAGTTTGTTGAACATGCTGATGTGTCGTCGCTAGAGCGATTTGGAAAAATTTAATTGCAGTTATTCATCTCAAGATAAATATATTTACAAAAACAATTCTTTTAATTTATTAAATGTGCCATTAAAATATATAAAAAAAATATTTATTTTATTTCTATTTATATAAATATGCCATTAGAATATATAAGGTAATGTTTATTTCTATTAGTTTTAAAAAATGAAAGACTTAATCAACTATTAAAACCATAAAATATAGTTAATTATTTAATTAATATTTTTATAACATCTTTAATTATAAGTAAATTACATTCACAAAATATTAAAAAATTATTAATTTATTTAACATTTTGAAATGTAAAACTTATTCTCCGATTTAAAAAAAATCTGATGACTATTCAAGTATATTTTTAAAAAAATAATTATCACAATAATCTTAAAAATAAATAACATTTCGTAAACAATTTTAAATTTATTCACCAATTTAATTTTTTGAAAAACAAAAAATCTGTGTCCTATTTAAAAACTCCAATGACTATTCAAATATATTAAAAAATTATCAAAAAATAATTACCGCAATAATCATAATAATAAGATATTGACTTTTTAATAATTTAATAATAAATGGTGATCAGCTATCTTAACATGATACTGAATTTTTGAAAACTTCAGACATTCATTTTTTCCTATAAATTTTCACTACTATTACATTTGTTTATTATTATTATTTACCATTTTAATATATTTTTTTCATGGTATTTTTAAACTTAGGATTAGTTTAAATTGATTATTCTAAAATCATTGTCTTATCTTAATGGCATATCAATCTAGATAATAATGTGAAATATAAAATATATGAATTTGATTTTTAAAAACACAAAAAGGCAGATTACCATAACTAATAACATTTTATCAAAACTTTTTCCACCATGTTTAAATTTTTTTCTACCTTTCACAGGTGAAACATATTTTTACACAAAATAATTAAATGCAAATTTGAGTAAAGCAAAATAATATGAATAAAATTATTATTTTGACATTTTAGATTTTAAATAATAATTTTATTTAGATCGATTTATCCCGCACATAATGCAGGTTGTTACCTAGTTAGTCAGTATTTATAACTTGCGAAGGATTGTTTTTTTTTGGATCAAAATTTTCTAAACCGTATCTGAAATCAGAACATTTATATGAAAAATTATCAATAACATAATAAAATCGACCAGCTGATTGGCAGATTCTATAACAGAACATTTTAATTAACTTTGCTATTTCTGTTTATTGGGGATTCTATTTCTGTTAATGAATTTCTTTTCTTTTTTTTTTTTGCTTTTTTTTTTATTTGCTAAATTCCTTACTTTTACTTTGTTTCCTTTATCCTATTTTCTAAAATCATAAATCGAATCATTATAACAATCTTCTCTAATATCATACTTACTAATCCATCTTAGTATGATTTGTTACTATACAAAACTTAAACATTCATTCAGCATTTAATGTGAATTGCAATTATTTTTGACTTTTATGCTCTCCACAAATGCTCTCAAATCTCCAAAAAAAGAGAAATAGTCTATTTATTTACGGAAAATAGTTCTTATTCTTTATTAGTCAAGGACTCAACGTCAAAAGAAGAAAGAAATCTCTATTTACCCTTTTTATTTTAAATCAAGCATATAAATACACACACATCTAGAGACAGAATCATATACCAACTTTTAGATTCGTAGATTTTTGATAAAATTGACTAAGTAAGATACGACAATGGCGTCCTTTGTCTTTGTGATATCTCTTCTTCTTCTCTCTCTTTCTTCGGCTGTTTTCTCCGATGACGTGGCTTTCCAGAAACTTCCTGTGCCCGGAAAGAGGTCAGGCCCTGAATCTTTCGCCTTTGATCCCACCGGCAAAGGTTTCTACACCGGTGTCTCCGGTGGTAAAATCCTCAAGTATACTCCCGAGAATGGTTTTGTTGATTTTGCCCAGATGACGAAATCCTCGTAAGTTTCTCCTTCTTAGTTTCTTGGGATCTCTCAAAGTCTCAATGATTATAACTTTTTTGATCTGATTTTGCTTCTTGTTCAAGGAATCTTTTTTTTTCTTTAATAAAATATCAATTGTCATCTAATGTTATTAAGACGTTTTTGTATATATGATCATGTCTGAATTGTTTTATATTGTGTTCTCTTAATAACAAAATATCTTGTTAAGCTCTGTGATTTTATTAGACAAAAGGAATAACCTTGTCCGAACTTAAATGCTTTGTCATGACAAGAACTGTCATTGACATTTTTAATCGTTATATATTCAATTTGTTTGATTACTTATAGGAACTCGAAATGGTGCAACGGAGTATTAGGAGCCGCTTTCGCCGGAAAGTGCGGTCGACCATCTGGAATAGCCTTAAACAGCAAAACAGGTGATCTTTACGTCGCCGATGCTCCGTTGGGTCTTCACGTTATCTCTCCCGCCGGAGGTTTGGCCACAAAGATCGCCGACAGTCTTGACGGAAAGCCCTTCAAGTTTCTAGACGGTCTTGACGTTGATCCCACCACCGGCGTCGTCTACTTTACTTCCTTCAGCTCCAAGTTTGGCCCACGGTAACGTGTTTTATTCCCTTTCTGTAATACATACTTATGAACGAGTTATGATAGACAAGTTACAATTATAAAGCTACAAGTTATGTAACTAATTAATAATATCTCTTACTAAATAATTGCTGGTTCTGTAATGCAGCGAAGTTTTAATAGCAGTGGGGTTAAAAGACGCGAGCGGAAAGCTCTTCAAATACGACCCAGCGACCAAAACTGTGACTCAGTTAATGGACGGTCTAAGTGGTGGAGCTGGTTGCGCCGTGAGCTCAGATGGTTCGTTCGTTTTGGTCAGCGAGTTCATAAAGAGTAACATCAAGAGATATTGGATTACAGGACCCAAAGCTGGAACTTTCGAAGACTTCTCAAACCTTGTCTCGAACCCCGACAACATCAGGAGGTCAGCTTCTACCGGAAATTTCTGGGTCGCCTCCGTCGTGAACAAGGTTGTCGTGCCTACCGACCCTAAGGCGGTCAAGTTAGACTCCAATGGAAAAGTGCTTCAGACCATTTCTCTCAAGAATGAGTTTGGGAATACTTTGCTTAGTGAAGTCAACGAGCTCAACGGCCATCTCTATATCGGAACTCTTACCGGACCCTTCGCCGGAATCATGAAACTTTAAATTGGTTATTACTTATAACGTTGTTTGGTCATTACCATTTTTGAAATCATTGATATTTTCTCTCTTAGTCCTTAATAAAGTTATAACCTCAAATTTCCTGCCTAATATGGGGTTGATGACACATTTGTTTCTAGTTTTTAAGTCTTGCTCTTCTTGTTTCCAAATATGACCTTATTGGCTTTCTTAACAAATACGCCAAAACAAATATACATTGTACTTAACAAATATGTACATTATATTTAAATTCATACTAGAAAAACAAATATGATCTAGAATTTGAAATGTATACACGTAATATACACTGACTTTATACAACACGTTACATACACACATCGTTATACCTACCACTAAAGTAATATACTAGAATGCGGCCAGATTTTATTGGTACATACATTGATATTGACTATTTCAAATGTCATGAAATTCAAAGGTGTGAATGGTGTGATTTTAAAAAATTGATGTGCGGTGAGACGGTTTATTTTGCTCTATCACCATTTATAAAATATATACGTATATATGGTTATATTCAGGCAAAATATAGAGAAAAAAATTTCTACATTTTTTTTTTTTGGTAAAGGACATCTTTTGTTATCATTTCAATCAATTGTTCTTAAGATAATGTGTATCTTTTCATCATTAATTTTCTTTTAATCAATCATAAAATTAACATGATTTAGGCCTATTCATTTCTTAATATTTAAATGGTACCAATTTTAGTTTGATTTCTTCCTTTCTATCTATAAATACTGTCTCAACTTTTAGAAATACAAAAGAAGAAATCTTAATAGAAGGACAAATTAAAAGTACAAAAATAAATCTATAAATATCCATAGGGATAACACAAGTTGATAACAAAACACACAAACCAAAGAAACAATATGAGGTCGTTTGTCTCCGTGAGTTCTCTTCTTCTTCTTCTCTCATTTTCTTCGTCTGTTCTCTCAGTCAATCAATCTTTTAAAAAACTTCCGGTACCGGGAAACAGGACAGGACCTGAAGCTTTCGCTTTTGATTCCTCCGGAAAAGGATTCTACACCGGTGTCTCCGGTGGTAAAATCCTCAAGTGGCTTCCCGGGAAAGGTTATGTCGATTTTGCTCAGATCACCGACTTTTCGTAAGTTTCCAAGATCATAATCATGCATGCTTCTTTGTTTTTTTTCTTTATGATTGGATTTTAATGTTTTCAAAAAGTTTGATACGGAGCTTTTTGTTACTAATTAAATCCGTAACAACGTTAGTTTTTCATTTTTTACTTTGTTTTTGGTAAATAACCTTAACTTCTCATGTCGCATAATAAGAAAACGAATTAAAAATAAAACTCGAAATCAGATCTGCCACGAGATACACATTGAGAAAAACGTCGTTGTCAAATACGAACGTCAGAGTCAATCATGTTATGATCCCCGATTCAGATCTGATATGAGATACACATCGAGAAAACTTTGTTGTCAATGTACGAACTTCAGTGTCGATCATGTTATGGTCTTAGATTTCATGAACTATAGAATAGAACTTACTAATCAGAAATTAATAATGCAATCTATATTTTTTTGGGTGGGATGCTGCAACCTACTTTTAATTAATACATACATTCAATAAGGCCATTTACCTCCTTTTAAAACTATTTATTTGTACATTAATAATTTAATATAGATACTAATAATTAGCATTAAATATCATTGACAAAATAATGTAATTAACTAGAGATTAAATATGTTCTTTCATTTTTTTAATAATCAGAGAGGAGTCAGGTTTTTACCACCAACTAATCCTTGGAAGCCTTAATTAACTACAAATTATATATATCCTTTTGTCTGATTTCTAAACTATAGAAACTATGGACAAAAGTTCTGTAATATTCAAGTTACATATCCCTAAAAGAAACACACACTCCATGATGATTGGCCTACGTTAGCAAAACTAAGTGTCGTTTACGGTATAACAAAGATTTAAATCTTTCTAAACACACGCCTCCCTAAGTAAAAGTCAAACTAACGTTAACATAAGCATTGTTGTCTAATACGTATGGAGCTATACAAATATCAACTCCACATTTAACTATATGTATGTTTCTTTTCATATTATATTTGCCTTTAACTATTATCAAAATTGATTTAATTTATTTCAGAAAGTCGTCTTTGTGCGACGGAGCACTTGGAACCGTTAACGCCGAAAAATGTGGTCGACCAGCGGGAATAGCTTTCAACGGGAAAACAGGTGATCTTTACGTTGCCGATGCTCCGTTGGGTCTCCACATCATCTCTCCCGGCGGCGGTGTCGCCAAGAAGATCGCCAACAGTGTTAACGACAAGCCTTTCTTGTTTCTCGACGGTCTCGACATTGATCCCACTACCGGTGTCGTCTATTTCACTTCCTTCAGCTCAACATTTGGCCCTCGGTATAGTTTTATTTTTTTCCTCTATATCTAAATATAATTACACTTATCACATATATAGTAAATTAACAAAATAAATATATTTTCAATAGAAAAAAATCATATAAATAAATATAAATACACTTATCATATACATAAGTTAATAACTGCCACTTTATGTCCTAACTCCTAATGTACATAATATTGCTCATCTGAATCGGTTAATAGAAAAAAGTTTTTTTTTTATCTTAATTATACTAATTGTATTGGTTATGAATGATGCATATCTACAGCGATGTGTTGAAAGCAGTGGCAACAAAAGACTCGACAGGGAAGCTTTTCAAATACGATCCATCGAAAAAGGTCGTGACTGTACTGATGGAAGGTCTAAGTGGCTCAGCCGGATGTGCGGTTAGCTCAGACGGTTCATTCGTGCTGGTTAGTCAGTTCACAAAAAGTAACATCAAGAGGTATTGGATCAAGGGATCTAAAGCTGGTACTTCTGAAGACTTCACCAGCTCGGTCTCGAGCCCTGACAATATTAAGAGGATCGGTTCGTCTGGAAACTTTTGGGTTGCTTCGGTCGTGAACTCAGCCACCGGACCCACAAACCCTTCGGCGGTTAAGGTTAGTTCTGATGGTAAAGTGCTTCAGACCATTCCCCTTAAAGATAAGTTTGGGGATACTTTGGTCAGCGAGGTAAACGAATTCAATGGAAAGCTTTATATCGGCGCTCTGTTTGGTCCTTTTGCCGGGATTCTTAAGGTTTAAAAGTGTGACATTAGTTTGGGTTTTAGAAATAAAGTGATTGTGTCGAAATAAAGTCTTGACGGATCAATAATGTATGTCAATATATTGGTTCTGTTCAAATAAAGTTGAGTTTTTTAAAATATGGTTACAAATTTCAAGAAATAAAGTAGTTTTCTTATATAAAAAGAATTGTTATGTTTTGTGCATCACGTTTGGATCATTCATATATAGGCCAACTACCTACAAAAGAAATGTTCACAATTCATTTTATTTGAAAAAACCTTATATTTTTTTTGGATAAAAATCGTATATACATGTTACTTTTGTTGGATACACAATTCATGAATTCAATCATAAATATTAAAAAATTATATTCTTTATCAAAAAAATAACAATAGTAATCTTTATTTCTGCATGGTCAATCGGACGACTCCGCACTTCCGCTACTTCATTCACATGTAGTAAATTGACGAAACATTTTTTTAAAAAATATTAATCAACTGCTCCTTTTTCATCAGTCTATTTCTAATCAATCTTAAAATTAACATAATTTAGGAGTATTTCGTTCTATATATATATATATATATGCAAATTACTAATATTAGTTTGATTTTTTCATCTATAATACATTTGTTTGGATCAACTTTGGATATACTTGAATAGTGTGAATACAATTAAAAAATAATAATTTAAAGGACGTTAAAAAAAAACATACTAAAATCAAATCTATAAGTAATTAAGTATACATACGGATTAGAGGACTCATTGTAATAATAAGAGACTGGTAACAAAAACACAACCAAGAAACATTATGACTTCGTTTATCTCCCTGGTTTCTCTTTTCTTCGGCGGTTTTCCGAGTCTTTTCAGAAACTCGCAGTGCCAGCGGAAGGAGGTCGATCATGTTATGATCTTCGGTTACAGTGCTTCAGACCACTCCCCTAAAAAGACAAGTTTGGGGATACTTTGGTTAGTGAAGTTAACGAATACAAAGAGTCAAAGATGTCATAAAAAGATGATTACAAATTATAGTATGACAGTGTGAACAGTTGTTTAAGAAATAGGTTTAAAGGAAAGTAACATTAAAAACGACTTTTTTCTTACTTATCTTTAGATTAGCTGGAAAGTTGGTCGGGTTCACGTGAGAAAGAGACAAAGAAATAGACGCAATTTCCTTACAAACAACGAATTGCTAATTTAAATAGTTGATATCATAGAGAAATGACAAAAATCTTGTGACTCTAAGTCAAAACAGCATCTAAACTAATCAAGAACCGGTCGTAACCACCATTAACCAATCGGTTGATGAGATTTAATCAAACCCATATGCATGCGTGTATAAAAACTGATATTGCTATGCTTTCATCATGTGATGCATTAACGAATCAGAATGTTGCAAATACATAGAGTTCTCATCCTCTGCTGTTTGCTAATTCTCTTCTCACCTCATTCCCTTGTCTCCGCTCTCCAAAGCTTCCAGAAGATTCCGCTGCCACCTCAAATCACTGGACCCGAAGCTTTCGCATTCGATCCTCAGGGTGGAGGACCTTATACCGGAGTCTCCGGAGGCAAGATCCTGAAATACCAAGGACCAGCACTTGGCTTTACAGAGTTTGCTTATATTTTACCAGTCGCGTATGTTTTCCTATTCAATATTTGTATAGATGAAACATGCACATATTAGTACTAATTACTCAAATGTTCTAATTCACAGGAACAAGTCACTATGTGAGAAAGCAGTTGGGACTTTTCTTGGTAACATTTGTGGTAGACCGGTCGGTTTAGCTTTCAATGAGAAAACCGGAGATTTATACATAGCTGATGCATATTTGGGTTTGTATGTGGTTTCATACCGCGGTGGCCTAGCCAAACGCCTAGCCGATAGTGCAGCCGGGATTCCTTTCCGGTTCCTTGACGGTTTAGATGTGGATCCGGTGACTGGTATGGTTTACTTCACATCTTTCAGCACAAGATTTGGCCCGAGGTTAATTGAAATTTTAATGTGATTTGGTTTTGTACCGGTTGGATTTGGTTTGGTCAAATTGATTTGGTTTTGGACTAATTTTGTTTTGTTTTCCAGTCAACTTGTCTTGGCGGTTGCTGTAAAAGATACGTCAGGGAGGCTCTTTAGGTACGATCCAAAGACTAAAACCGTCACCGTTTTGTTGAGCGGTTTAAGTGGCTCCGCAGGATGCGCTGTGAGCTCCGACGGAGGGTTCGTTCTGGTGGGAGAGTTCTTGAGGAATCGGATCTTGAGGTATTGGATCAAGGGTCCCAAAGCCAACACGTTTGAGATTTTCGTACCGTCGATACCGGGTCCGGATAACATAAGGAGAACAGACGGTGGAGATTTCTGGGTCGCATCAAACTCGGTGAAGCTTATCGTGGTGCCCACGGAACCATCAGCTGTGAAAATCAGTTCCGACGGTGAGATTCTCCAGCATATGCCTCTCGGTGAATATTACGGAGATACGTTAGTCAGTGAAGTTAATGAATATAAAAACGTTGTTTACTTGGGAACACTCACGACCACTTTTGTTGGTAATTTGTAATCAAGGACAGTAATTGTAAAGTTTTTCATTCTTTAAATTTTAATCCAGCAAAATTACAGTGATTAAATCAAAGATCTTTTATGGAGAAACACAAGTTAAGCCATCCATGATCTTTTTCGTAATGTTTATCCATATCTTGTTAACGTGTTGCTTCACCTTCTTCTCATCGTTTTGAAATACATTGCACAATGCCTTGACGTAGAAAGGTGGGAAATCTCCGTTTATTTTCCAGAGGTACGTGACGACCTCTATTACTCTTTCCTCATCGCAGGGAAAATCTTTCTCAACATTTGATGGGGAAGGAGAGAGCATCCACCCGATCTCTTTTCTTGTGCAATTTTCAACATTTTCCTGAGCTAAGGACTAAGGAGAATGCAGGAATTGAGAGAAAGGCTACGAAGAAGATAATATAATAACGTTGATTGTGGTCTTTCATTGTTGTTTCTTAGGGAGAAAGTTTATGTACGGTGCTTATACATGTTTGAGAGTAGCTTATATATATATATATATATATGTTTGAGAGTAGCTGAAACTGTAAATAGTTTAAGCCTTGTTTCACATTAACTTCATATCCCATTGGTTACGGTGATATCAGTTTGAATTTCATTTGTAAAGTTTTGACTTCAAAGACTTTCATCGGTTTCTTTTACTTTCATCAGTTTTACTTTCATCGGAATCATTGGAGAGAGCTGAGGTAATCTTTAAGCAAATCAATGATGGGAGTTGCTAAAGAATATCGGCCTAGTTGCTGAAACAAGATTCCATCCATTCGAGCTTGAACTCCCTCCGTGATTGTTAATTCATCGAGCAGTCCTTTCAATGTTCTATCAACTCCAATCACTGAGCTTCCTACACCGCTTAAGATATCTGGTAGTGATGTAGAAGGTCTTGAAAGCTCAACAAGAGTTACCTGTATTTACCACAAGAAAGAGCAAAGTATCAAATATCATCTACTTTGTGCTTTTTTGGGTTTTAAAGATTTGTTACGAAGATGAGTTCACTGAAGCAAAAGAGAGTTTTAGAGGCGAACCTTCCTATCAAGAGGAATATTAGCTTTCTGCTTAGCGATGGCTAGAGCTCGGGACAGCCCACCGAGTGCATCTACTAGACCACGAGAATGAGCATCCTTACCGGTCCAGACTCTGCCTTGTGCAAATTCTTCCATCTTTTCGACCTAGGAACATGGCAAGAAGAAACTTTTAGCTTTGTTAAAACATAGGAATACAAGAGAGAAGACTAGATTGGACTAAACGGAAAAATACAGGCATCGATCTGGATAAGGCTGCTTTATCTCGGAAAAGCTGGTATGCATGCTGTGCAGACTTCTCAAACAGTTCTGCTTCCTCTGGCCTGTAAACATCATTTTGTTGTTTTTATTGTGAATGAAAGGAATACATAGGTTCTTAAAAGATCAGTTTCGAGGTTCGAAATTGAAAAAAGACAAAAACCAAATTGGCATCAATTGGGTGAAAAAAGAAGTCTTAGACGGTTAGCGCCTAACTAGGTAATAAATCGTTGTTATAAACAGAGTAAGGTCACTTACTTAAAAGGTCTTTCCTCAGCCCCCAGAAGCTCAGCATATTTTCCTCTAGATATAGTTTCCTTGTTGAATCCAATCTTTTCGTATAATTTGGCCAAGGTAAATCTTGCTGCGACAACAAGAACAAACAAAAGAAATTAAGCATGGCGAGGGTTGGTGAATGAGATAGTTGTACAAAGATTCAGAGCACAATGTTCTCTTTGGCAAGTTGATAAGTTGATAAAAGAAAGATCACCTGTGACAACTCCAATTGAGCCAGTTAATGTCAAATTTTCAGCAACAATGGTGTTTGCCGCCATTGCCATGTAGTAGCCTCCACTTGCTGCCACATCTGACATTGACGCGATGACAGGTTTTGTTTCAGCCAATAGTTTGATCTCCCTCCACATTCTGTATACCATTACGAATTACGAAGTATTATAATAAAGCCAACAAGAATTTCCAAAGCTATTTAAATTCAAATCCACACATGACCTCCAGGCTTGATAGATATGAGACTTGCAAGTTACTAGATGGTTAATATAGCATTCCTAATCCATTCTCTTTGATTTAAAAGATAGCACTTCAACTTCTAACTTCCATTGACGAAAAATAATATTAAAGTAATGAGTCTGGTTCATCATGTTAGAAGGTGAAGCCAAATCATCCATGAAATGTTAAATCACACGAGCATATTGTAGGTATAATTATACAACATTGACAACTAGTAAAACTACTTACAAATCAGAAGCGAGAGCATCGCCTCCTGGACTATCAATTCGGATGATGGCAGCCTTATATTTTTTGGACTCTTCAAAAGAAAGAGGAAATAGAAAGGGCTGAGCTGCTGTTGAAGAAAACAACAGCACAAATGTAGATGGAAACGTAAAAATAATAAGTGACCCACCTCTTACACTGCGGATCTTCTCAATTAGTTGTTCTGCTATGATAGCTGAACCAGGAGTGCTTAGCGGACCCTTAACCCGAGAAATGCTCCCCCCTGCTCTAATAATAGCTATTTGGTCTCGACCGCCACTTAGACCAAGAGTCCACTTCCTAACACCTGAGTATTTCCTGTATAAAGTATATCAATCGAGAATATCTGCACGTTACTAGCCTGTAAAATTGATAAAATTGCATGAGGCTAACATTGAACAGTAAAGCGATATCAAAAAATCTTTCCTGCAAATATTACATACAAGTAAAATAAGAAACAGAAATTTGAAGTCAACTAAGTATGCATACCTCCATTTACTAAATAAATCACATACATCTATTCATCCCAAACTGAGAACCAAAAAAGAAGACATATCTGATCTACATTTTGTTGAATTACAATCTCGAGTCGGTACGCCACCAGGTATTCATTTCTCCATATCAGAACTAACTTAAACTCTACCTAACTATGCGTGAACCACCTAAGACCCATTATGTATACATTACTCATTACTCCATTAGTAAAAGGCTTGAGTCAAGTGTACATGCAAAGATAATAGCTCTATATTCAGCAAGCCTCTGTTTGAAAATTCCATATAGTAAGAGTAAATTACTTGTAATCAACAGTAGGAAGCTTTTTGTCTTTTTCGACTCCAAGCCTCTCTTTCAGCATCGATATAACCTGCAGGAGCATTAAAAGTGAATGATATAGATAAAAAAAGTAGGGGGCTGGTATCTAACTCTGTTTTGTATAGCTATATAAGGGATTCTTTATGACTATTGTCCATCCCAATAATCTGAGAAGACCAAAAGATCCAAGAAGAAAAGTTTACGAATAAAGGAAAAACAACAATGATCATCACTTCTGGCTTCTGGGATCAAGTGGAAGGTACTGAATTCCATCTTTACTATGAGCATGGTATTACCTCATCATCATACCGGATGTCCTTTATCAGCCCCTCTTCCTTTAGCTTTTCAATTTCGTAAACTCCTTGATTGATGAAACTTTCAACATCTTCTCGCTTTTTTCCTGCATAGTTCTAAGCAGAAGCCATTCAGAAAAAATAAGATGTTACAACTCTAACAACATTGTGAAACAATTCTAGCACCTGTTGAGTCAGAAACACCATCCAGCCAATTTGCATAAATGTTATCAAGTAGCACGCTCAGCATCTCATAATTTTCCTCAGATATACTTTTGCGGGAAAGCTGATCTCCAGCACTTTTGTATTTGCCAATCCTTTGTACTTGAGGTTGAATCCCCACTTTCTCGAAGACACCTATATTTAAGAAAATTAAGCAGTTCACGATAAATGCGCCAAGTAATGATCCAACAACAACTTTCTCAATAAATTAAGGATTGTCCGCACACAGTATGAGTGCTTATAGTTCTGTATGATATAGACCACAGAAAAGACTTTTCATGACTTAAGTGATATACTGAGCCAAAGAAGAAACAATCCCTTACCTCCAAGAAAAGATGCTTGAGCAGTCAAACCATACAGAAAGGAATAGGCACTAGGCGGGGCATAGAGCTCGTCGCATGCACAGCCAAGATAGAATTCCTTTAATCCACATATGTCGATATATCCAACAATGAATTTACCTAATAAAGATGTGTTTGATTAGCTCAATAAACTCAATCGGAAAGTTAAAAACTCTGATACTTGACAGATAATACAGATTCAGGAGTTACCTGATTTTTTAAAATCCAATATATGCCTTCGAATTTCTTCAACCTTACCCCACCCGCAACTCAAAGGCTCAATGTGAAGGTAGACTCCAGCAATACGAGGATCATATGCCGCTTTCAAGAAATTTTCTGAGAGTTGCGGCAGAGAGAGGCCAGAATTGAAACGACTCTTTAGCTGATCAGAGATCTGAACATAGAGAAAACAAATTCAATTTCAACCGAACTGGAATATAACAAGATCCCAATAGGCCAATAAGGAGTTCTAACTCCCAAAGGAGATCACATCAATGCAAAATTTAATACTATGTAGCCTTCGAAGTCAGCTAAGTTCACTAACATTGCTACCGGAAACCTAAAATTAACAGTCCTCCTACTAATGCCACAGCGTCTAAGAACGACAAGGATGAGAAGAGACGAACCTGGCCGCGCAATGTCATGGTCAAGACGCTTCCCTTACGAATACGCTGCCATGGAAACGCAAATAGCATCCGCAGCTTCACAACAAAACTCTCCCAGGCGTTCCTATCCACATACTCCGTTTCTCCGGTCGGATAGTCCTCATCTCTTTCCCGTGGAACTCCATCCCGTAGCTGTTCCTCCTTCTCCGCCGAGGAAGAAGAAGATGAATCGTCGAAAGCACGAGCCGAGAATCTCCGATTGTACGGAGAACGAAGACGAGGTCCGATATGTGAGAATTGGGGATTCACGAGGAGAGGTCTTCTGTATAAAGCCGACGCGGAGATAAGTGACATAGTACCGCCGCTGCTAAATCTTGGAACTACATGAGGCGCGTGAAGAAGAAGTAGCTTCGCCATTGTCTCTCTCTCTCTCTCACCTGAAAAGAGAAGAGAAAATTTCCAGTGGAAGAAAAAGAAAAAAGAAAGTGAAGAAGAAGAAAGAAAGAGGATTGAGAAGGGTACAGTTTCTTCCACGTCGTCACTGCTTCACCGTGTGTGACGTGTGACGGTCAAAGTCGTTACGTGGACTAACAGCTCAAACTGAATCCAATTTCGGTTCATTTTAAACCAGAGTAATATAAACCGAAATTTGGATTAATTGCTAATTATTTTGGAAACCGGTTTAAATTTAATGATAAATGTTCGGTTCGGTTCGGTTCGGTCCAATGATTCCAATTTTTGAATGAATCTGGTATATGGTTTACTGTTTGATGTCTCTAGTCTTAGTGATTTCTTCTGGGAGTCAGCATCGCTAGTTTTTCTATAAACTTCCGTCTTGTTGTTTCTCCATCATCTTTCTTACTCTCTCTCATTGACTGCTTCGAAAAAATATCTCCAACTATATTCTTGCTATCGTATTTCTGGGTTCCGGAGAATTCGGAAATAATCTCCGGCGACGTTTAATCCCCCGATTTGACTCTTCTTCCGGTATGTGAAAACTGAAACTTTGATTGCTCTTTGATTCCTTTGTTTACGATCAGATTCTTTATCTTCTGAGAGTCTTTGTTTGATTCACTTATCTTGATCGCATGAACCAAGTCTTCTTGAAGTCATGTTGAAGCTCAAAATCTTGCATTTTTGGAGTTTCTTTTATCACGCATGTCTATGATTTTTTCCCCATGTTAAATTGATTGAAATGTCTGCTCGTGTTTTGATCCGATTAGCCTAATATAGTCGATTCTTAGGTAACTGTTCTTATTTTGATCCGATTAGACTAATATAGTCTTTGTCTGCAATTTGGTTAGCTTCCAGATTCTCTTCTTCATTGCAACTTTTGGGGAGGCAATGGCGCTCGATAATTCTGTTGCTCTGTCACCTCGCCGACGGCATGGTTTGCTGCGGGATCAGGTTCAGCTTATCAAAAGAAAGGACTCTGGCAGATATGAGATTGTTCCAATTGAGGATCCATTGTCTTTTGAAAAAGGCTTCTACGCTGTTATTCGTGCTTGCCAGTTATTGGCTCAGAAGAACGATGGACTCATTTTGGTTGGGTTAGCTGGTCCTTCTGGAGCTGGCAAAACCATTTTCACTGAGAAAATTCTCAACTTCATGCCTAGTATTGCTATCATAAACATGGACAACTATAATGATGGTTCTCGTGTGATCGATGGAAACTTTGATGGTATGCACCACCTCTATGTTTTACACCCTTATTTCTTGTTATGGCTTGATATAAAGAACAAGTGTCTGAAAAACGTTTTGTGATTCTTTTATATCTGGTTGCAGACCCACGGTTGACTGACTATGATACACTTCTTGACAATATACATGGCCTAAGGGATGGCAAACCTGTTCAAGTTCCAATATATGACTTCAAGTCAAGTTCCCGAATTGGTTACAGGTACCGATTTTCCCCGTTGGTGCATATGTTACTGTTGATAACTTGTGGACAGACGACATTTTATGATGGTGATGCCTGATGGAGAAAGTGATTATACTTATTTCATTGATTTCATTTAAACGTTATAAAGATTCCTTCACATCTTTTAGGGGGAAATTGATTTATATGTTAGTTGATCAGAGCTACTCATCTGCAATGGCTTATCAGTTTCTTTCGTGATTTGTATAGAACACTTGAGGTCCCTAGCTCTCGCATTGTTATTCTTGAAGGCATATACGCTTTGAGTGAGAAGCTACGGCCTTTGATAGATCTTCGTGTCTCTGTCACTGGTGGAGTGCATTTTGATCTTGTCAAGCGTGTTTTGCGGGACATTCAACGCGCTGGCCAGGAACCTGAAGAAATCATTCACCAGATATCTGAGACGGTTTTCACGCTAATCTTTGCTATCTTTTATTTTTGAGCTCTGATTTATCACCCTTGCTGAGTTGCTGTCATGCCGGCTGTTTAAGGTCGCTTCAAATATGGATAGAACATGAATGATGAATTCTACTGTTTATTTTGAGTTTTAAGACAGTACAATTTTGCTTATGTCTTTTTCTCCAACCAGGTTTATCCTATGTACAAGGCGTTTATTGAACCTGATCTGAAGACTGCTCAGATTAAGATCCTTAACAAGTTTAACCCCTTCAGTGGCTTTCAGAACCCAACATATATTTTAAAGGTTACAGAATTTATATTGTTCAAAGTGGAGTATCTTTGCGTTTCATATAATCGGTGACTAGCTGTATTGTAACAGCGATACCTTCCCGGTGTTGAGTGAGTTTTGTTATCTTATTGTAGTCAACGAACGATGTAACACCTGAACAAATGAAGGCAGCTCTGTCTGAAGATTGTAAGGAACGTACTGAGGAAACTTATGACATATATCTGCTACCACCAGGCGAGGATCCTGAAGCATGCCAATCATACCTTAGAATGAGGAACCGGGATGGAAAATACAATCTCATGTTTGAGGTTTGGCCAATACCTGTTTCTTCTGTATAAACACATTTTAGGAACTCATGGGCAGAGTTTAGTCTCATATGTAAGCTGAACGAATGGGTGTTGCGTGTTGGATTGATGAATGATTACATTTACCGTTCTATGCATTGCTTTCAGGAGTGGGTTACAGATCATCCATTTATCATATCACCCAGAATAACCTTTGAAGTCAGCGTTCGTCTTCTCGGAGGATTAATGGCACTGGGCTATACCATTGCAACGATCTTGAAAAGAAAAAGTCATATCTTTGATGATGACAAGGTAATTGTGAAAACTGATTGGTTGGAGCAACTAAATCGGACATATGTTCAGGTAATATATACTTCTCTTGCTCTCCATAAAAGTTTACACTCTCTTTAAGGTGGTAAGTTGAAATTAATAGTCATTTTTTATCAACTCTGTTATGAAGGTACAAGGTAAAGACCGTTCCTTCGTCAAAAATGTGGGAGACCAACTTGGATTGGAAGGTTCATATGTTCCACATACATATATCGAACAGATACAGCTGGAGAGTCTTGTAAATGATGTTTTGGTATGTGTTGTGATTACCGCACGCAGATCCAGTTGATTATATGTCATGATGGTAATGTTATATGTCCGGTTTCCATGGTCATGTTTCAGGCTTTACCAGATGACTTGAAGACAAAACTTAGCTTAGATGATGATACAGTTTCTAGCCCTAAAGAAGCCCTCTCAAGAGCTTCTGTTGATAGTAGAATGAAATATCTTCACGGGTATCTTCTAATCTCTTCTCCTTGATTTGCTAAAGTTGGGAAAAAGACAGAATCTAAGAATAAAGACACCATATGGTCAGGGAATCATCTGACTTGTGTAGTGATGCACGTCTTAACAGCGGTGTATCAAAGTCTTACACAAATCAAAGACACAAAGTCTTGCCTAACTTGACAAGACTTGCTGTTAACAACAGAATGTTAGATGCCAGGGCCCTTGCTTCACCGGCCACTCTTCCAAATCAGGTAAAGCGGTCTCTTTGTTATTTTCTCCTGAGATCTTTCAAAATATTTGGTTCTGTTGTTGCAAATTGATAGTTGGCTTACGATTAAATCACTGAACATACGGTGTTCTATAGGGTTTTATCACTCAGCTCTCGGACCAGATATCAACACTGAACGAGAGGATGGATGAATTCACATCCCGCATTGAAGAGTTGAATTCCAAGATCCCGAACAGGATAGCGGCTTCAGGTAGTCAACATAACTTGGCTTTACCGATCGAAAACGGTAATGGGTCTGCCTTAGCGCTGTCCTCATCAGCATCTCAGCTCGTAAGGGAATCTCCTCTGACGGAAGAGGTATGTTTACAAACTCTCCATAATCAGAATTACATACAGTCAGCTCTCTATTAATTGCTATACTCCAATAGACAACAACAGAGCATCAGAGAGAGCTTTGGACTCAACTGAGACAATGGAAGGGTCTATCCATGAATAATAAGTTAGAGATATAGAGATCTTAGCTCAAAATTTGCGAAATATTCATTTTTTCTTCATGATTTTATTGACTTTTCGTCATCTGAAACAGGTCGTACTTGTTGCTCGTGGACAGCGTCAGATAATGCATCAAATGGACACCCTGAGCAATCTTCTTCGGGAGTATGTTGGAGAAAGGACTCGCATAGAGAGACTCGACAGCAACAGAACAAACAGCACAACACAAAACCTCGGATCTTCTACTGTAACTATTCTTCTTGGTTTGGCCATTGGCTGCGTTGGCATTTTTGCCTACAGTCGTCTAAAATAGTTGCTGTAACAGTTGGTTACTTCACTGTGAAAACCCAGGCTTTTTGAAATAGTTGCAATGATGTAAATAACATGGTTTGGGATACACACTGGACAAATTCAGTCTTGACAATGTAAGCATAAAAGACTGATACGGTTTACATTACCGTTTAGAAAGACTCAACACTTTTTCTCGTGGAAGTAACTGGAGTCCACAACGAAACATGAGGCCGTAATATGTCCTTATGTTATACACAGTAGACGAAGCAAGTTCTTTGACATCTTCAGCAACTTGATCATAGTCTGCCTTCAGTTTTTCGTGAATGTTTGAGCTTAGTTCTCCTTTCGCAGGCTTTGTTAAAACCAGATGGGTAGATAACTTGATAATAGATTGTGCTAACAGCTAACATCATAATACTATAATAATGTCTTATGGCATAATTCCATGGTATACTTCATACAAACTTTATTCTATTTCACATGTTTGAAAACTATGAGCATATAAGAAGATCCCTAGAGCCGAGCAGCTGAGCCTTCAGCACGGTTATGAGAACATAAGTAGTTCAGTGACTGTAGCCAAGATACCAAAGATGGCTTGCGAATCACATCGTCTGACTCAGCCACTTGACCATACAATTCACCAAGCACCATGTTCTGTCTTTCTTTCGGTAATTTTATTATTAGCTGTGCCAATGACTTCATCAGATATGGCAACACCTGAACCCCAAAAGTATGTAAGCACATAGTATTAGCATCGGAGCACATAAGTCATGCTCTAGTAGCTCAATTAAATGGAAGAAACTTACTTGTATATCAACCAAAGAGACAAGTCGCAAAAGCAGCTCAAATATCTGATTACCAGGATCAGACTTTCTTCCTTGCAGTGATTCAGAGCTAAATGTAGAAGCCTTCTCAACAAGGCTATGAATAGAATAAAATATAGCAGGACTTCCTGCAGGTAGATGCCGGACCAAGGTTGCAACGCCTGAAGCTAAACCTTCGAAAGGTGTGATCTCAGGATAAACCTGCAGTAATTTCAACAAATCATATATTAGTATTGATGATGAATAAACCGAAACAGAGCTAGCTTGCATCCATTTTTCTGTTTGCTTAGGTACCTCCAAAGATCGTTGCATGTAATAGAAAATAAGGTGTTCTTTGAGTTGGTCTCTTTCGTCCTCCTCTGACTCACTCGCTGAAGAGAGAAACGCTACCAATAAAGTATGAGATGCTCGCGCCACTTTTCTGTTAGGATGTCCAATATATCTAGCCACAGGATTGTTAAGGAATAAAAAAGATGGTACTCGTAGTTAAACAGAACAGGGTAAAAGACATATCGATCGATCTTTTCCATAGGATACAAAAACATGGTTGATGCAACAACTCTCCTGAAGGCAGAAGCAGATAACCGTCCAATGCAAGTTGGGATTACGCGAAGGTAAAACAATATTCGAGATGTCTGCACATCATCTCTTGACCATTCGTATTCTATCCGCTGTGTAAACAAGTCTGCAGAAAGAACAAAAAAATATTTCAAATCTTACTAATGTACGAGCCTACAGAAAATTATGAATATGGAAATTGCAGAAACAATTGATTTCTCAAACCTTTCGGATTAGTTAAGCTGTCATAGGTAGGAATGGACTCTACAAATGATACACAAGCAGCATCATTCTCCTGGACACATGAAATCACCTCTCTAATTGTCTCCATATATTCAGGTAAACGAATATGCCTAAAATACTCTACACAGGAGAACGAAACTAATATTTTAACTGATGTCTCCATCTTTCTTTCTTTCGACACTATTGGTTTTAGCCATTGTTTCGTAACAGCTAGCGCAAAGACGACAACCATAAGAAAAGATGATTCTGCAATTTTCTCTATGTCCCCAAGCAATGTATCTTCTATACCACGAAGTAACAGAGCAATTTGACGGTGCTGTAAGTAGAGATTTTGACAGAAATCCCAAATCATGTTCTCCACAATATACTTATTCTCTTCACTTGCTGATGAATATTGATTGCAGAAAGCCCCAGTTATGGCCCCTGATTCCTTGAAGAGAACGTCAGAAAGATGCTCCCTGACCCATATGAGTCTTGGTCCAATAGGATCTTTGCCAAAAGCTTTGCAAAATGAATCATATATCTGGCCTGAAGGAAATACCTGAGTTATCAATGCAGAAGCGAGACACAAAAGCAGAGGAGCAGAGGAAGAAACAGGCCCACATCGAGCCAATGCTATAGCAAAGTACTTCAACATGTGACCTTCTCTCTGAGTAGTTGGCAGTGTAACATTAACATTGGAAACTATAAGTTGAACTACAAATTCTATTCGCTTCTCAGCTGAATTTCTTAGTTTAGAAATCTCAAAACTCTGCGCACCACGACTGAATCCTGCCGCGGAAGCTCTCAGTACCCCAGCTGCCGCCATGAAGACAGCAAGAACAGTATACTTTTCCTTGGAAGTCTCTAGTACCTCGTTTGTAAAAAGAGAGATCTTGTTGACATAATTAGACCTCATATAACCTGACACAACCCACTCAATCAAATGAAGAACCATCAGACCATAAGTGACACTGCCACGAGGACCCTCACTTTCAAACCAAACGCCAAACAAGAAATCCAATAGTCTAACGTAATGAACATCCAACGAAGAAGATAAAGCATACCCAATTCCCGCAAGCACTACAGGAACAAGTTCTTCTTGACATCCCACCAATGAGCACTCATCTTCCAAAAGCCTGCACAGCAACTCCAAGCATAAGACTTTCAAGTCTCCTGACAGAGAAGGAACACAAGCAAACGCACCAGAGACCAAAACGCTCTGCGCTACAAACGCTGCTTGGATATCACGCTTATCATCAACAACACCACGAATAGCCTGAACCGCAGAACCAACAAGAGCTTGAGACGGTCGAAACGCTTTCCTAATCCACACATAGAGCAATCTAAGAACAAGCGTGTAAGACTCAGACGGAAGAGATACATCTCGTGAAGCTAGTATAGAAATAAGAAGCTTTGCTTGGGGATCCGCAACATGGATAGTGGACTCAGAGCTCACCAAAGCTCTCAAAGCTTGAAGGTAACGTGTATCAAAGTTGTGGTTTTGAAGAGATTCGCGAATCTCAGACCATGCTTGAATAATTGACCTCGCTGATGGAGCAGAGTTTTGCTTCACCAAGTCACCACCAGAGACACTACCTCCTCCACTCACAGTCCTTAACCACTCTTCCAGGAAAAAACTGTTGTTAGCTTTTCTCGCCATCTCTCTTAACTAGGACTGATTCAGTAGATTCTCATCAAGTATAAGCCCTATCACCACAACAGATTATAGGGTTTGATTCAGAATTGAAAACCCAGAAAATTTCTCGCTGAGATAACAGTGAAAAAACGAAAATTTCGGGATAAAGTCATCAAATTGACTCTTTCAAAATATGCAAACCAAGATACAGAAGCGACGAAGTCGAACAATAGCTTCAAATTATTCACAAAACCCCCAACAAACGTTCTGCAAAAAAGGATTTGGCTAACGCAGCCGAGACGGACACTTGCAAGATTTGATTGTGGTTAAGGATTAACCAAATAACAAGAAAACCGGAGATAAAACCGCATGGTTCGAAGTAAACCGATTGTTAAATGTCTCTTTGTTATCATTACAGCGATTAATAAATGTCTCGTTTCAACTTCAGTGAGGACATAATAAATGAAGTGTAGTTTGTAGTTTGCGAAATGAGAAGCACATGAACGAACTCATTTCATCGTTGTCTACACTTGCCTTGGAGAAAAGTTTGCACAATATATGGAAAAGGAAACTAATTAAGTCAACGCTTCACGTGACTTTATTAATATCGATCGATCTACTCCACAGTCCAGATTCACCTCTACAAAGCCAACTCATTTCATTTCCCTTAATTAACTGAGCTTTGGTTAATGTCAAGTCACAATAAATGTGTACAAACGGTAGAGGTTGAATCTTGGGGTACAAATGTGTACCATGATCATCAAACCATGATGTTTTATTATTATTACAACCTATTCTCCAAATAATAATTTAAGTAAAAAACAAATATGTAAAAAGATGACTAAATTTCATCATTACACATTTACATAAATAGTGAAAAAAAAAATTCACATGACAAAAGAAAGAAAAAATAATTCAAGAACATATACGTACCAAGAAAGAATAATAGCTTCGTACTATAAATTAATCTTTCTAGTAATTAATATACGTGTTTTACTATATCTTTGTGGGGAAAAGAATAATTAAAAGGAAAAAATAAGAAGACAATCAGTGGTGCAAAGGGTTTGGACCAGATGGGACGAGCCGTTTCTCAACTCCATATCTCGGGTCGATCTCTGATCCTCCAGGGGGAGATACTTTCCGATGATGATTACTCCGTTGAAGATCTTTCAAGAACGGTGTGAAGTCAAACTCTTTCATCGCCAAAGCTCTTCTTCCCGGCTGGTAGTAAAAGGGCGTTGAGATAATAACCGGAGAAGAAATAGAGCTGAAACTAACAAATAGAGAAGAAATAGAGACGAAGAGAAGAAGAAGAGAGATCCGTAGAAGAAACCCTAAGACACGTGAGACTTTATTTTTGGCCATGGAGATTAAAGATCATAGGACCATCGAAGGGAGGGTACAGAGGAAATATAGTGTTAATATATATACACTTATACGTATGTTATGTACAGAGAAAGAGGGAGAGAGAGATGTGAATTGGAGACAGCGTTTTCCAACGAAGAAACTTCCTTTGCGTTCAAGGAAGAAGAGGGCTCATTAAAGTTGTAGTTCATTTAAAGTCAAACCTCTCATCATATACTATTATTTTATTTTCACATTTTTTAATGTACAAAAGCTTAATTAACAAGATACAAAAAGAGTGGAACATAAATTTAAATTGCATAATAAGTTCAAGTTATGATAAGATATATATTAAGTTTTTTTTTTTGTTAGCACATTGAATTATTGATGTTTTTGTTTAATATGAACAAAACAAACAAGATTGTCTCATTAACGAGCCACTTATAAAATAGCAAAATTGATTACAAAATATAAAAGAAATTAGGAATTACGAAATGGTGGTTTTAGATTATGTTTATTGTCTTGTTGCGCATAGTCAGTAAGTTTCTTTTAAAACCGGAAGATGAAGATAGTAGGACGGATTCATTACTTCATGTATTGATGAGACAAAAACAAAAGCATCTAGCGAAAATTAATCCACAACCTATGCATTTTTGTCACTCCACACGCGTTTATGAATAAAATATAGAGTTTATAGTACTCGAACACCGATGCGTATTACATCCTGGAAAATCTCAGGTCCTTTGTTAATTAGACTGACTTGTTTTGATAGAACAAATTTCCCCGGCATATCTCTTTTCATTGCTCACTCATTAAGAGCACCACATCCTTTCGGAGGCTCACAATTATGGGACAGTATACAGGATGATGGCGAAGCCTAGTAAATGCCACTAAGAGCTGATAGAAACAACCAAACCAAAACTTATGTTTATCAGAACAATTAGGTTGGAAGTAAAAAAAAAAAAATCAAAAAAGGCTCAAGAATCCAAATAGAGAGAGATTCACATGTGATAAAACTTACTAGGTCATTCACATCGTAGAGATACTGCATACGGGTGGCACGAGGGATGGTTTTAGCAACGGAGGAATGCAATAGCTCCTTTAACGATGTCACTTCCATACGGTAAGAATTAACTTTGACAATATCATCAGGATCTCCTGGAGTGAGCGCCTCCTTAATTTGTGCCGATATGTTCACTACCGACGACCATAAACCTTTTTTGTCCTGTGAACAAGATATAGATATCAAACCCGACATCATAGGGACACTGCAAAAAGAGTTTGACATCATAAACTTACGGAGACCTCCTCATCAGAGGATGATGTCGACTTTGGTGGTTCAGCAACATGGCTAGATTGCCAGTGGGCATAGTACTCAAACCAAGTAGGAAAATATGATTTGGTTCCGCTGCTATTAGCTGCAGGAATAAGCGGTGGTGCAGGTTCTTCCGGTGTCTGCTCATACAGACTTTCATCTGGCTGCATTTTATCATATGCCGTATATAAAAATGAATGAAAAATCTGATATCTCAATCTGAACAAGATAATGATCGGAAAGAGTTTACCTTGGTAGTCAGCTTCCGAGCACCAAGTTTGCCCATCCTTTTCGCACCAATGTTTTGTTTCCTATACTTAGTGTGAATAACTGCATTAGAAGCTATAGGCGAAGAAGTCACACCAGTAGCTGCATGTTTGACAGGTAATTCTTTCTTGGCATTAGATGCTGAGGTAACAACGGGGCGAGAACTAGTGGTGTCTTGAGCAACTTCTTTAGCAAGAAGATGCCTATACAAATCAGCAGCTCTTGAAGTGTACTTAGCCTCGGTTTTGCCACTATCATCTGTCCATCCATGTTCCTTGAAGAACCACTGAGCGCGTTTGTTGCCACCAAACATCATTGCCCTGAGCTCTGAGGAGCTCCATGAGTCTAAATTCGTTGATCTAGAAACAAACCGGAGAATTACCACACACAAAAAAAAGCTCATCTAAGAACATATAATTTGGATTTGTTGAGGAGTCGAATCAGATGCTGAATTGGAGTAAGAAAGATTTTGTTGTGTAATACAAAATTAAAATAAAATAAAATGTTTTTACCTAACGAAGCTGATATGAACACCGAGACCCCGATGAGTAGCTGAACAATCGATGCAGAGAAATATTCCATATGTAACCGATGCCCAGGTAGCATTCTTCGCACTACAATCGAAGCAGAACCATAAACAAAAAACAGTTATGATTCCCAATCGACAATCTGGGCTCAGATCAAGAACAAACACCACACACAATCAATCAATCAATCGAATAGAGAAGTAGATCAAAACCTTGTTCTCGGATTTTGCTTTGAGTTTTCTGAAAACAATATCTTTATCGGTCAGATTGTCAGAAGCAGCAGCCATCTTTGTCGGCGAACTTTTAGGGATTTTGCAGAGAGGAAACAATATGATAATAGGATATCACTTTTTACTAATCATATCTTCTTAAGTGTTGCTATTTAGTTTTAAATCACTTATTAAAACAATTAAATTTTACTTTTAATAAAAAAAAAAGAGTTTAGTTATTAAAAACATTTATCTTAACTCCAGCATTCAAATCTCTCTTCTTTTTTTTTTTTTCTTTTTCCCTTTTAAAATTTTTTCTTTAAAAAAATCTGATTCTAAGATCTTATTATATAGGCCTTGACTGGATGTGGTTTTTCAAATGGTTTTTGGTTTTAGATTTTTCAAAAATCTATTTTTTAACCATTCAAGATTTTATGAAAAATGGTTTCCCTAAAAAATAGGAAATCCAGATTCTTGAAGATTATACTAATTTCTTAACAAAATCCAAAATCCCACTTCAATGAGTTTTTGAGATTTCTTCTACGAAATATTTTTTCTAATTTTTCATTTGTTTTTAAATTTATTTTGCAAAATCTAAAAACCAAAATCTAAAAACTAAAATCTATAATCTAAAAACTACCTAAAATCTCTCGAACATTCATCGCCATAAAGTTAGATTTTGAAGGTTAGCCATTAATAAGATTTTAATATGTGTCAAGTTTATATTAATCTAATATGAAGAATTTGAGATTATAACCAAAAAAACAAAATATTTTCTTTTAAACAATACAATATTAATAATGTAAGAAGATAACTATAAAAAAATATTACTATATGCGTCTTTTTCTAATACTGTATTTTAAATTTAATGTAGTATTTTTAGATTGTTTTATTTAATTTATTTTTTCACCTTTAAAGTATTTGGGATTCATATATTATCTTGCTTGTAATTTTCTATGATTTTTATATTTATGTCAAATTAATCTTTATAATTTTTATAATTAAGTTATATATATAATTTTCACAATATTGCATGGACTAGGAGACCAATTAGTCGTATTGAGAGACTTTTTGGGATGTGCCTTCTCATACAAAACTTGTGTGGTTCATATTAAAAACTGTTATGGGATGTGCCTTCTCATACAAAACTTGTGTGGTTCATATTAAAAACTGTTATGGGAGTTAAAAAAAGTAATTAAAATTCAATAAAACCATATAAGGTTATTTAATTTGTTTGGTCAAGAAGTTCATTTTTTGCTTTGAACATATATATAGATGGAAGTAAATCACCTGACATACATACTTAGATCCTTTGAATACTAAACAGTCAAACTTTGCATTTAATATATAAAGAGAGTGTTACTAATTTTCTTCTCTGCATGTTGTAGTAACTTGCCTTGCCGTTATTTCATTTTTCTTCTCGCTTCTCTCTCTCTCTCTCTCTCTAAATCGAAATTACAATGTCCATTAGTAACTATATGTAATTTTTATTAGTAACTTACATATTGCTAATCTTTTAATGTATATTTTATAGTTTGATTAATTAAAGCCTCAGTCTCTACACAAATGAGTACGGGACAAAAGGAAAGCTATAACTTAACCATCTGTAATCAAGAAACTGAACATATTCTTTGTAAACGACACAATTTTGACAATGGCCAAGCTAATTGTAAAAGTTAAGTTAAAGATGATATTGTACATCCCTACTATTAATCGAAAAACATTTTAATAAAGTAACCTTAGTTTTGTTGGCAAAAAAAAAAAAAAGTAACCTTAGTTTTATGACCAAATAATCGATTTTTAAAAAGGGTACAAACGAAATTTCTATGCCCATGTAAACGGATAAACACGCGGGTCATTTTGACCCGGTGATCTAACCCGGTTTCATTTCATATTATAATCTCAGCCGTTCGTTTTTATTTTGAGCAAAACACCTCAGCCCTTCATTCTCTAAGTTTATGAATAGAGAGACATAAAACCTAAAAAAATTATTTTTTCGCCCCCTCGATCTTCGTCTCTCCGATACTGAATCCCTAAAGAAAGGAAGACCATCACGATTTTTAATCACCCAACCCAGTCCACGATTCCCAGAGAATTGGAACCAGCATAAGTGTGAGAAGAAGAGACTTTAAGCGAATGGTCTGAAGGAAGAGAAGAAGGCAAAGGAAGAAGATTCAGAATTTACTCAAGCGTCGTAAAGATACTAAGGGTATTACTTCATTTTACTCTTTTAGATCTAGATTTTTAATCTGTGTCGGGTGATTAAAACCAGGTTTAAGTGAATTTTTTTTTCTAAATCTTGATATGTTTTGGTTTTGGGTTTTTCTCTGGTCATCAGCACGATTTTAAGATGAGATTAAATTACTACTAATTTTTAATCTTAAAGAGAGAGAGAGAGAGTGATGGTGATATCGAAATACAAGGTGGTCTTAGCGTTAGTGTTTTTGCAGTTTACGTCGGCTGATTTCATGGAAGAACTCAATTCCACCGTCTTCGTTGTTTACCATCAAGCCAGAGCCACTCTCTTCATTTGCCCCATCTCTTTCCGCTTGGTAAGTTCATCAGTTTTTTATCCATCCATTTGAATTATATTACATTGCCACATGAATATTGATGAAAATCCATTTCTATGTGAATTGGTTAATTAGAAAAAACAAAAACAACCTTTTCTGGGAGTAAGAGGCTTTTGGTGGGTGGCTCTCATGGCTGTTGTTGAATCAGATGCCTCATTTTAAAGGGATTGACAACCAAGCCAACACCCCCGTTAGTTATTCGGCTGCTTCTTACCTGTCATTGGTACATTCGCTTGGTCCCTTTGGTTGATCCTTCAAATTTTGATTTGATTAATTAATAGACAGATTAGGATTGTCTGAATTGGAGGTTTGATTAGTCTAAGTTATAGATAGATTGCAGCTTTTATTTAAATAATTTGTAGAATTTGGTTATTTAAGTTGCAGGTTCTTTTTTTTTCAGAATATATAAGTGAGAATTGATTTTAGAGGACAAGGTGTGAAAGCCGTACAACCTGCTACAAGATACCAAGAGTGAGTGTTCAGCTTTTCGTTATTTAAATATGTGTTTTCATGTGTCCCTTTCAATGATTCATATTTAATAATTTTCACTTTGATCTACTGTTCTTATGAATATAATCTACTGCTTTCTGATCCTCTATCTCGCTTTATGCAGAAGCTGTTGGTGCAACTTACATGGGATCAGTTGGAAATAATAACTACAGAGATCTAATGAAGAAGTATCTACAACAGCTGGTTTCAATGTAAGCTGATTCTCTGGTTTTCATGTTTTTAGTTTTATTTGAGTCCATGTACAGCAGGTGGTTGGTTTCTCTATGAGAATAGTATAAAGTTATTAGTTATAGTAAAAAAATCATAATAAAAGTGAAATTAAAATGACATGTGGTTTTGTATCAGGTCACCATCATGGCAATGAGTCTTCGTCAACTGGACCTTGCGATGCTTGTGTTGTAATGGAGAAATAACCTGTTCAATGGTCTTGGAAAACCAGCAGCAAAATTCAAATGCTGGACTACGTCAAGTGAGTTTATTTTTGTTTGTTTGAAGTGTTATTGTAATTTGGAAGCAAGAATATGTTGTTTGGTATTAACTAAGCTTAGATAGTCGCTATATTGTGGTAGGTGAAAAGATGCTTCTGAACATGTTTTGAAGCAGTGGTCATATGGAGATGGGACTGATGTACAAAATACATATGCAATGCTATGAGGATGCTAAGCTGTTGAAAGTGTTTCCTGAGGTAGTGAGGTGAACTTGATGTAATAGTGGTGTGCGTTGGGTTTGCATTGCAAGGCAAACGTTAGTGAAGGGATTGAAGCCATTTGTGAGTTTGCTAGAAGAGGCTGAAGAAGAGGAGTGAGTGAGATGCTATGTTTTTTTTGTTTTCACTGTATAGTCTATTCTAATAAAACAAACACAATATATTTGGTTCTCTTAAGGCCAAATCCAAATGATAAGTGGAGAATATTTTTGTACTCACATTATTGTTTTTTTATTAACTTTTTTTACATCATATCATTTTGTTTGTTCGTAAGATTAATATCAAATCTAAATGATATATCTGTTTCACAACAATGATAATTTGGATATCTTTTTTTTTTCCCTGGGACTGGACATGATTTACCAAACATAAACAAACTTTGAGAAATATTTTGATTAGTTTAGAAAATATACACATAACAAAATATACACATAACAAAATAATTTTGATTATTATGTTAATCATTAGAATTTGAATATCTGAAAGGGTTTATTGTTTTTTTTTGTCATCATTGAATCCACAAAGCCCGATTCATAGCCAATTCCTACTATGCAGGGTGATGCTACGCGGAGTAATGCGACTTAGTAGAGTCGAATTTCGGTGGGATCGGTCGCAAAAGTGGTGCTGTAACCACTTGACTAAAGACACCCTATAGTTTATTGTTTTACCTAATATATGTCTTACTAGGGTTGTTTGAAGTAATTTAATTTACTAAGTACATATACTTTTAGAATCCATAACTAATTTTGATTAAGTCCAGTTTATTTATGGTACTAGGGCGAGAAATAGTATATGCCAACTAAAACGGGTAAAACGGATAATTAAATTATGTTATATTCGAACGAGTTTTCAAAAAACAAAAAGAGAACATAAATTGTAGATACAAGTATGGAGTTGAAAAATTATAGGAATTTTAAATTCAAGCCTCAAATTTTCACTAATTTAGGTAAGGGTTGATTATGCGACAGGTAATAACCTAATTTGGAAAATGTAGTTTGAGAATTCTTGATATTTTTGAAAATAATTAGATAGTTTTTGAAAATTATAATTCATTTTTGGATAATTTCAAAGAACTAACTAAAACTTAAATATCCAACAAAGAATTTGAGTATCCAGTCTAATTTCTTACCAAATCTAATTAATAAACATTGTCTAATGAGTAATTGTTTAAAGAAAACGATCATAGGACATAAAAATTATGATGGATACATTACTGGTGAAGACAACGTTGGATTGGATGGGATGGGACAGGAAATGTTTCCTGTTACAAAGTAGAGAAGTCTACGTTATTATGTATAATAATTCAAACTAAAACTGAACTGAAATCCAATATTTAGATTTAATATCAATATTGTACAAATACTTATTTTATATATTTAAAATAATTAAGATTCTAACTCATTTTTCAAATTTAGAATTTATTGGAAAAAATAAAGTTAATATTAAATTAATTTATATGAAAGAGTTTAAATTAAACAAAACCACGACATCATGTTATTAATGTTTATCGAAAATTTGAAAAAAAAAATCATAAATAAATATGAGACAATAAGTCTCTTATTGTTCCACCATCAGCAGTCCATGACTAAACAACTCATTTTATAATTCATCATCACTGTCTTTGTTACATTTCACGAGAAATCATTATTGTAAACACTTAATAAAGAAAAAACTTTTTTTTTTGTGTGCCACTAAACATAAAACATATAAAACTAAAAAATTTGATGTATTATGTAAATGAAATTATTACTAAGTCCCGGTCTTTTATGATATTACAATGAAAAGTAGTGGATGTGAGACGAAAACAGATATATCGTATAATAAAAAAATTACATTTAAACGATTTTTTTTTGAAAGGTTCACTATGTGATATGTAAAGAACTAATATGAGATGGATATTTTTGAAAATATTTTGAGAAGTTTTGATAAGTATAATTTCCACTAACTATATAAATTAAATATTCAAATAAAGACTTTCTATTTCGTGAAGTAATTAGCTACTTTGGAACGGGTATTTTCAGAATTTTAGTATTTTTAAAAAATAGTTAGATAGTTTTTAAAATTGTAATTCTTTTTGGATAATTTCAACTAACTAAATAAAAATTAAATATTCAAAAAGAATTTGGGTATCCTGTCTAAATTTTTTATCCAATCTCTATTAAAAATATTGCCTAACAAGTAATTATTTAAAAGAGAACGATCATAAGTGTGACATCCCTGTTTGCGGAGAGGTTTACACCACCCATGTCACCAAAGTGCAGTTATTTTTTCGGTCAAGGATCCTGAGAGGACTTCAAAATTAAGAATGCTTGAGCTGGAGTAGTTTCAGGATGGGTAACATTCCGGGAAGTGATTGTGAGAACTGTGCAAGTGGAGACAAAACACAGAGAAAGATCATGTGGTGATTTTTAGGGATGGTAAACAAATCTTTAAAGCTTTCTGGACGTAGCAAATTGGTCACTAGATATGGATAAGCCCACAGGCCGGGAGTGGAAATGGACCCACAAAGCAAGGTGAGCCTATGAGTCGAGATTGGACATGGGGCCCACTAAACATGGTTATGAAGATGAGGCGTTACAATAAGACAGAAAAATTCTGATGGATATAGGACGAGAGAGGATGGAATGAAACATGATAAAACAGGATGGGAATAGACGTGTTTCCCATTCCAAAGTAGATACGTCTATGTTACATACGCTTAATAATCTAAATTAAAACCAAACTGAAATCCGATATTTGTATTTCATACCAATAGTATACAAATACTTACATTATATATCTAAAATAATACAATTATATGAAAATATTTTGCCCATGCTGTGGCACGGGTTACAACCTAGTGTTGAGTTATTAAAAAAGAACTACTACCACCAATATTTGAATTAAAGTAAATGAAATATATATGTTCCTTTTAAACATTCTGTAAGAAATATATAAATTGATATCATAAATTACATTTATAGCAAACAAATAAACAGTTACAAGATTTCATAAAACTAAATTTGTGTTGATTAATTAGTTGACTAAAAAAATTTCCTCCTTTTATATTGAAGTGACGAATCGGAATTATTGCTTTGCTTCTAACAGATGAAATTTTATCTGGAAAAGAATACCATTTAAAACGATTCATTTCACGTTTACTACAATTAAACCGTCCAACACAATTAAAAAATATACAAGATAGCCATATAGCTTGAGGATATCTTTTCAGATTTGGGCTTTGTAGTAATGTTAATGCAGTTTCCAAATTTCGATGTATGCAACCCATATAAACAGCTTTTAAATAGAAAGCATCTTTATTACCACACTGAAAAGTCAAATCTAAAAACTCACTATGTATCCTAGGGCTGGGCAAAATAACCGATAACCAAATAACCGACCGAAACCGAACCGAAAAAAACCAAACCGAACCGAACCGAAATTCTTCAAATACCCGAATGGTTAGTAAAAATCTATATCCAAACTAACTGAAACCGAACCGAACCGAACCGACAATTAAATGGTTAACCGAAATATCCGAAAACCTAGAAGATATCAAATATTATATACTTAATATTATGCAAAACTATAAAATAAACTTAAAATATAAATTATTTCTAGATTCAAAACAATTAAATATTTTAAATAATCAATATATGTAAATGTTATTATTTTGAATTTACAAAGTTAAATACTATTTTGTAAAATTGAATCCATATTTTTCCCTTTTTTGTATTTTTGTTATTGTATATTTGGTTAATTTTGGTTATATTCGGTTAGTTTTGGTTATATTTGGTTTATTTGGTTAATGTTAATATAATTTATGTTAGTTATGGTTATTTATTTAAATAACCAAACCGAAACCGAACCGAAAGAAACCGAACCGAACCGAACCGAAATTTCAAAAATATCCAAATGGTTACTATATTACTATATCCAAAATAACCGAAACCGAATACAACCGAACCGAAACCGAATGGTTAACCGAATGCCCAGGCCTAATGTATCCCATCTAACTCTTGGAAAAACACTCTTGGTATTTCATTAAAATTTTTATTTAAAATTAACTAAAAAATGTAAATTAGATTCATCATTCCAAAAATCTTTTGTTAAATGAAGAATTAGAGGAATTGATCATGGATGTATATAACGCATCCATGCAGGCATCATCAACATGGAAGATGGCAAGCTATAATCGGTAGAGTTGCTGGAAACAAGGACTTGTGCCTAGGCACATTTAGTATGAAAACCACTTCTATAAATGGTTGAATATATAACATTATATATTGTTATTAATTATTAAATTTATATCGCACCTTTGATGAAGGCACGCAAGAAGAAGCAGCGGAGGCGTATGATATCGCGGCAATAAAATTCAGAGGCTTAAACGCTGTAACCAATTTCGATATAAACAGATATGATGTGAAGAGGATATGTTCAGCAAGCTGCTCTGCGATTGCCAATAGCGACCAGGCCAAAGGTTCTCCCACCGGGCAACAACGACCACCATGAAACTTCTCGCCGCGCGGAGAGATTTGTCCCGCGGTTGGTTTGACGAGTCTTTTCAATATATCATTATGGTTTAATAAACGTTATAAAGTTAGGCCTATATATATTATGCAACATGTTTAGCAAATTAGGTAATCATCATCAGAATCCAGGATCACTATTTATGATATCCTTTGATAGAAATGTTATTATTTTCGGTTTGAATTGAAAATGTTTTTTTTTGGTTTTATTCGATATAGAATCAGTTGAACATTTTTTTTCAAAATCAGTTAAACAGTTAATGCATCTACTATTTATACTCTATAACAAAAGTGTTAATTATGATATTTATTAACTAGATAAAGTCAAGGAGAGGCCATTAATTCCTCAATTTATGTGCCTTCTTCTGAGTTCTGTCGTGGTCGTACTTAAAGAAATAGCGTTACAAAGTGAAACTTAACTTAAATTTATAGTCGAATCCGTCCAAGCCTTTGATTATGATTTATGAACACGTATCTAGCTAGTTAATTATAGTAAGCAGCGTAGGTGATATATTAAGGGTTCTGACTTTTTTTTTACAGTCGTATCTGAATTGTTGCTTACATAAACATTGATTGTTGAATCTAACTTATGATCGATCGAGTCCGTCCAAACCTTCATATTACTATATTTGTTGGATTACATGTTACATAAATGCGTGAATGTTCCATCCCATGCATATATACTTAAATGTGTTATATTGTGCACTTATGATCATAGTAAGAACTAAGAAATACATGTTTTACTAATTACTAATAATTAAGAAAAATGCTAGATTAAATTCCAAAAAAAGAAAATCCAAATTTCTAATATATGCGACGCAATTTGGCCACATGCACACATTATTTGAGTAGTACTATAGCTAGTAGTTTAAATATATGTCTCCATGTGTATGTTACACTACAAAAAAACAGGTATGTTATATCATTTATTTTGTATCACAAAATTAAATGAAGTAATTTTAAATTACTTATTTTCAAGTGACGCAAATAAATATTATTAGCATCAATCATATCAATTGATATTATAATTATCTAATATTACGTCAATTATTTAAAACTGATTCAGTTTCTATTAGATTTTATCACTTTATTAAAAGTGATATAAAATATATTTTTATATCATTTAGATAATTGATGTCTTTATTTTTTTTTTGTAAAATCACTTTTTTAAACGATATAAAACTTATATCAATAAAAAACTGATTCTAAATTAAATTATATTTATATAATTAATAAATATGTTTACAAAAAGACTTGTGAACGTAAACAAAAAAACTCAAAATCTTTAATAATTTGTATCACCATCGACAAACCTAATCCCAACTAGCATCTCTTTTCTTCTTGGAGTTTTTAACACAAATTAGATCCTTAATCATAAGTAAGTGTTTTTCTGACTTTGATACTATGATTAGCTTTAATTAATTACAGATTGACATCAGGGTTTGTTTAATTATTTGACTCTAGAATTATGGTCTCACGCAGGATTTTCTTGAGAATTGACTTTTATTTGTGAAGAAACACTCGGCTTGAACAACACATATTGGAATTAATCAAACAAGTTACGACTCGGTTCGCCTTACACCACGACTTCTTATTCACACAACAACCGGACAACTTCAGGCCGATTCTATTCCTAATTAGGTGTTTATTAATCTTCTTAATTTTTCTAGGTTTATTTTTTTCTTTAAAGTAAAACCCAAAAACGTTCTTTCAGGTTTTGATGGATAAGTCATGGATAAAGAAACCACGTTTATCTCAAGATTACTTATCAGGGGTTAAAAATTTCTTGGATTTTGCATTTAGTAAATCAACTGCAGCCACAATGAAATGTCCATGTAACCGTTGTTCTCTAGCCAAATTCAAGTCAAGAGAAGATATTGAAGGTGATTTGATATGCTATGGCTTTTTAAGTTCTTACACAAGTTGGGTGTTTCACGGAGAGAGAATATTTGTCACAGAAAATGCAAGAGTACCTACTGATGATTTAGCTCAAGTTGAAATGGATTCAACTTTGAATCTCTTGGATGATCTTTTCCCTGGTATTAATACTAATATGTATGGTGAAAATGCATTTGGATCTTGTGAGCAGCCTATGGACACTGATAGACCATCAACTTCAAGTGGAAATTTTAGAAAAGAATAAAGTTTTGATGAGTTGCTTGCTGATTTTACCCAAGAGCTATATGATGGTTGCACAAAATTCACGAAGTTGTCTTTTATATTGAAGTTGTACCATATCAAGTGTATGTGTGGGATAAGTGACAAAGGCATATCTATGGTGCTTGATTTGCTGAAAGAAGCATTTACACATGCTAAGTTGCCAAAGTCATTTAATGACATGAAGGGAGTTATTCGTAAATTAGGATTGAGTTACGAGAAAATTCATGCATGTCCAAATGATTGCATGTTATTTTGGGAGGCAGATGCAGAAAGGGAGACTTGTAAAGTTTGTGAAGCTTCTCGTTGGAAACAAAATATTTCTGCCAAGAGTAAGGTTAGGCTAAGTACGGTATCTGGATCAGAGAAAATAAAGAAGAAAACTCCAGCAAAAGGTACAATATCTGGATCAGAGAAGAAAACAAAAAAAACTCCTGCAAAAATTTTGCGTTATTTTCCTCTAAAACCGAGACTACAACGCTTATTCATGTCATCAAAAACCTGCAATTTCCAGAACCTGCAATTCCCAAAGCATATATGAAGCCTACTTTATATAAAGCCTTTCTAATTTGTGTCATGACTTACTCCACCTAAAGTATAATTTAGTGTTAAACTTGCAGACATTCACTTGCAAAGAATAATTAAATATACACATAAAGTCTTGATAGAGTTGCTAAACACAACAACAAGTACTTGACTAACGAGATGTAACGTAACGAGACTGCAAGTATCTTGACTTTGATTTGCAAAATAATATTTGACTTTGATTTGCAAAATAAGATTTTACATCATATGGTAAAACAGAGGAAGGCATGTTTAATATATTTTGGTTTGCAAAAATAATAGCAAGAGACAAGAATTCTCGATGCTAACGAGACTGCAGGTTTCTCAAAATAATAAAACTGGATATATGTGAGCAAAAAATGCAGGTTTCTCAAAAACTGCAGGTTTCTCAAAATCAAATTCAATGCCTTAAACATAAAACCAGACTTGATTTAAGAGACTTAACCAGACTACTAAGAGGCCCTAGACTTGACTTAAGGACTAACCAGACTTGACTTAAGGACTTAACTAGACTTGACTAAAAGGACTTAGACTTAACCAGACTTGACTAAGAGGCCTAGACTTGACTTAACCAGACTAGACTCGACTTGAAAATTGTCAGGAAAATTAACTAGACTTGGAAATTTTTAGGAAAATAAAAAAGAAAAAAACTGCAGGTTTATTATTCAGCGCCAACTAATTGGTTTAGTGAATTTTATCAAAAAATTTCAGTTCCCGCTTAGCTTTTCTGTCTCCAGCGCCATCTAATTGTTTTCCATAAATATTAATCACAAATAAACTATAAAAATTTAGGGTTTTTAAAGAAATCCTTATGACGCCGTCAAAAGAAAAAGATATCGCCTGTAAACAAATCTCTTAAGAGCTTGAAGAGAAACTGCTAGAGAGCAATCTCAGATACAAGGTAACGTGTATTGGATTTAATATTTGAAGTTAAATTTGTGAATTTTAGTATCATACATATTTTGGCATTGCTAACTACTTTATTTGTTTTTTTCTTAGTTTAAGATCGATCATGGATTTTATGGATTCAGAGACACAAAGACCTGATGATTTATCACAGTTGGAAGCAGATTACAGCATCCCTCCTCCCCTTGCTCCAGAATGTAAAAGCTTCAAATGGAAGATACAGATCATAGGTAATTATTTGAGTTATATTATTGAAAGTCATTTTCTGATTGAACTGTTCTTAAAAGTGTTTTTAAACTGATTTACGATGATGATACGTAACGTAATATAGCATTGGATACACTCTTTTGTTTTTGATACTGAATCAGTTCAATTATATATTGTTTAAGCGATCAGTGTTTATATATGTACATGTATATTTGTTCCTTTTATGTTAATTATACTGATCAATTTTTCATATATATATATATATGTATCATCAACAAGATACTGATGGAAACATAGAAGGAAAAATGTTGACATCGAAAGATGTATGGAAGTTACAAGGTACTAAAGTGATAGTGCATTTCGACGAAGATAGCGGTCAACCAATTGGAGATTCCGGAGGTTTACTTGGATCATGGTTAGGTCAATTAAGTCATGATGCAAATTTGATACCCATTAACTACAGCGACTGGAGGTGTGTTAATTCTTATATAAAAGATACGGCATGGAACACAATTCAGGTAAAATCTAGTTCATATTCATCATTACAAGACAATAAATTGGTTTGATAGCAAGTTTTATGGTTTGTCGTTGCAGTCCAAATTCAGATTTGATGATCCTGTGATTAGAAAAGAATATGTGATGGGTGCACTAGGTAGCAGATGCAAGGATGTCAAACGCCGGCTTTGGAAAGAACACAAAAAAGATACTTTGAATGAAACGTTGATGAATCGACCCGACAAAATTCCTGAACTTCAGTGGGGTCAATTTGTTCGGACGAGATTTGATGAGAAGTGGAAGGTATAGTTTTTTTGTGTGTTAAGTATCTACATGTAGTTGAATGTCTTTACATCCAATGCAACTATTTTTCTTCTAATATGTGAGCTTTCAGAAAATGCAAGAACGGAATACAAAGAGCCAAAAACACAATACCATGCCTCACTTATGTGGAAGGAAGAGCTTTCCAAGGAGAAGAAATGAGATTGTGAGTAATTTAGTTTTGACAAAACATTAGTTTCTTATACTGATATTCTATATTATTTATGCATGTATCTTTAATGAAGAAAATCAAAACTGGAAAAACACCAAGTCGAGCAGAGTTTTTTATTGAGTCTCGTACAAAACCTGATGGAAGCTTTGTATGTGAGGAGGCGAAGACACATGCGGTTAGTTTTTTTAATATCAATATTGATTGTTTATCACTATAATTAATTATGTTTGATATTTATCACCTTTTCCTTTTAGGAAGCACTTACAACACTGTTGATTCAAAATCCGCAAGTCACTACTAATGTTACAGCTAGTCTAGATGATGAATATGCTCAAGTGTTTGGTCCAGAGCGTCCAGGACGAGTACGTTGTGTTGGTCGTGGACCCACACCTTCAAAATTAGGAAAACGCTCAAATGTGGCTAGAGCAGATGTAGAAAATTCTGAAATGGTTGTTCAGCTGAAGGGAAAAGTGGAAGAGTTAGGAACTCAGGTAAAGGCAATGAGTACGTTCATCCAACAAATACTTGGTACTTCAACCGGTGAACAGGTAATATACACAATTTAATAATCTGAATTATTTTATTGTAAATTGATTATATAAAACTAATATAATAATTAAACTAAACATCCAGGCAACTGTATGGGCCACAGCTTTTGCTAACATACCTAATCCAGCATTGCTAAACATATCAAATGTACCTAATCCCCAGGTAAATGGTATTTACGTATGTATTCATTTCACAGATACTAACTATTTAGATGATAAACTAATCTGTTTTCTATTTTATTTTTCTTAGGAAGATGATGATGGTCTTGATAGACGATAGTGATCATAGTCAACATAGAAGTTTATCCAAATTTCTTAGCAACTTTGGTTTATTTTGTTTTTTATGCATTTGGAAAACTTATTAGGATGATTTCTGTAATTTGCTTTCCAGTACTTTAATTAGTAATTTCAGTCTTGTTTTTATTTTATTAATTATTTCATATTGAATTGATTTTCAAATAATTAATATTTTAAATAAAAATCTGCAAAAACGTTGATATATATTAACATCAATTTATAAATTATTTGAAAACTATTTTTTTAGTCGCTTTCAAGAAGTGATATAATTTTTAGAATCAATTATTTAAACTAATGTAAATTTCATATCAATTATATACAAGTGATGGTAATAATTTTAAATCAGATAGTTGAAATGATACAAATATTAAATCGGTTATTGTAAATGATACAACTATTAAATCATTTTTCAAAATTGATACTAAGTTTAACATCAGTTATTGGTAAGTGATATAAAAAATTGACATCACTTATTCATAAGTGATATAAATTTAACATCATTTATTTAGAAGTGATATAAATAATTGACATCAATTATTACAACTGACACTAATAGTAACATCACTTTTTCAAATTGATAGAAAACATAGTATCATTTATTGGTAATTGACACATTATTACTATCAATTATAACAACCGATACAAAAAAAAAAAATTTGCATCAGTTGATAATAAATTGATGTTAATTATTTGTATCAGCAATGTGAGTATCATTTCTATAAGTGATGTAAAATTCTTTTGTATCATTTATAAGTAATGCAAAAATACAAAATAAATGATATAACATACCTGTTTTTTTGTAGTGTTAGTACAGTGTATGCAAATTGCTTTAAATATCTTGTTGATGACGAAGTTGTTGTGTATAACTTTATTAAAATCGGCTCCATACCTCACAGTCACAGATAAATGATTTCATCAGAAGCCACTTTACGTGTGTCTCTCTTCTCTCCCTCCCCTGCACATTTCCCTCAATTATTACCGTAAAAGTTTAACAATATATTTTGTTTTGTATAACTCTCCCATCAATAACCTTTAAGTTCATTCATATTTATATCTGAAAACTTATTACAAAGTAATTAATAAAAAAAAAAAAACGTTTGAACTCAACTGTTTTATTAGTATTTTCATCATATATGATTGCAGATCAGAGTATGAGATTATTATAACAATCACATTTGCATAGTGCAAACAATGCGGATCCAAATATGTAATAATACCACATCTGAAATCATATATGATGGGCCTTATTTGATAAGATATTATCAAAAGAAGAGATCCAAAACGGCCCACCGGATCTTTAAAATAATATCAAAACTTCCATCACTCATCAGTGTCATCATCTTCTTCTTGGTTCGTTCCATCTTCCTTAATTTAAAACGTTAAAAAAAACACACACACACCAGAAACTACGTTACACGTTCTTCAGATTCACTTCTCAAATCGATTCAGATTACGCAGCTCTTCAAATCGAGAAACCCTGATTTCATAATTCAGAGATTTTGAAACTCTCAATCCCAATTTCGATCCTTCGAAATTTACACAATGGAACCGCCATTACAAAGTTTGAGACTTTTCTTATTCTGTTTCTTCGTCTTCTTCTCCATCTCTGCTTCTTCTATCTTAGTTGAATCACAATCACAAGATTCTTCCATCACTCCTCCTCTACCACCGCCTCCTCCAGTAAGGGTCTTTGAGAGTAGTAACAAGCAGGCGAATCACGAGAAGCATCACCACAGAAGAAAAAAATGGCGAGAGAGAAGGAACTCAAGGAGGAACCATCATCATCATCATCATCGGAAGAAGAAGGAGAAAGACGGTGGGGCTTTTCTTCGCCGGTGTAGCTGCAGCTTTACAAGTAGTTGTTGCTGCTTTCTTGCTTTTCAAAAGAAGTCAGCTTTTCCGCAAGATCAATGATTTACAACAACAACACTAAATGAGCACTGCTGTTGGAGTTAAGTCATCTCAATTTTGCTTCTTTTTTTCCATCTTCTGTAAATTTATTGTCTTTGGCTGGCTGCAACTCAATATTGTTGTTTAGATCACATCTGAGTATTATGTAGTTTGTTCTGCTTTTAATCTGGAACCAGTCGTTTCAATGGAGATTGGGATGACTCTGTTTATGAAAGTTCTTAGATTTGGTGATACATTTTGGAAAGAAACTGTCAGAGAGATAACAAGAATTGTCAAATGTGTTCTTAATTAAAACGAGAAGTTAGCATACACATGATGTCTCTGAATATACCCAGGTCCAGCTGTAGATCTAAGTTAGCAATTTAGCATACACACATGATGTCTCCTTTTTGTATGGTTTTAATTGGGTTAATGTCAACCATATCATATAGAATCATTGCAGAGGACCGATCTAAACTTGTGGAGTTGGGACCACTGAACCCATGTGAGAGAGTTTGGTCTTTAAAGTTTAGCATTCTTTTGTTTCTTTCTCTATATTGGAAGGTTCACTCAAGTCAATGGTTAAGTTTAGCTAGCTAAACTCAGGATCTTGAATGAAAAACTCACATACAATGTAATAATTTTGACAGGTTTTGAAGAATTACAAGGAACACAAAACAGAGATGACAAGAATCCATCAAAGATGAAAAGAAGAAGAAGAAGAAGAGGTGTTTGTTGTTGTTTTAGTCAAGGGGATTCCCAAGTCTTTTCTTTTTCTTAACCAGTTCCTCCAAGAACACCCTTTAGCTTCTTGACTGTAGTTGCGTCAAGGAAAGTAGTACCCACGACGAGGTCAGTGGGAAGATTGTTAGCAAAGAGTGCGAAATCCAGAATCTGGAGACCCGGACTAGCGCTGCTGAATGTGACAATGGCTGCAGCTTTGGCTTTTCCTTGATTGATTTGGAAATGAAGTAAGCCCTGTGGGAAAACCATGACCTGTCCTGGTTTAAGCGTCTGCACGTAGACAGCGTTTGCAGAGGAGACAAACCCAGCAGTGATTGAGCCCTCAAGGACGAAGAGAACCTCAGAGGCACCAGGGTGAGTGTGCATTGGGATCACACCTTTAGGAGCTAGGTCAAGTCTAGCTGTAGAGAGGCCTAGACCGTTCAGACCTGGGAACTGACCAACGAAACCGGGAGTGACAGCGGCACTGATGATGTTTGTAGTGTTTCCAGGAGTGCCTAAGCCTGAGAAGACAAAGTCACTAGCTTTGACATGAATCTGACGAATGCAAGGCTAACCTGCTGGGGTCTCAGCACGTTTCAGGTTTGCGACACAGAAGTCTTGAACTGAGGCATTGGATAGAGCAAAGAGAAGAGATAAGAGGAAGATAATGCGCATCATTTTGAATGACTGGTTTAGGAATAACTCTCTTCTCTTTTCTTTTTTTTATCTACTCTTCTCACTTCTCTCCTCTGTGTTTATATAGTGAGGTTGGTGGATAAACTGTGTGGTGAACGTTCGAAAGACGGAGATAAGCTTTTGGAAACCATTATGGTCATCCAAGAACAAGGACCACTCTTAGAAACAAACAAAACGCCTCGTTTCTTTGCCTGCCTGTTCCGCATCATTAGTAGATCACTGGTTATTGTAAGGATGAAGTAGACATTGATATTAATTACAGATGAAGAAAATTTTCGGAATCTGACTGCGGCGTAAAGGATTTTTAGAATAACACAGAGGAGGCAAATTAAAAGACATGAGGCTAATTGCTGAATTAACTTGTAGCTCAAGTAAGTAGAAGAGCGCAAATCACGTCCATAAGAAGATAAGAAAAACTCGTTTACTTGAGGGTAGTTGGAGTTATGAGCCAAGTGCCAAAGATTTTGTCACAAGTTGGGTAAAGTTGACGTAGAGAATACGAGGAGGAGATGTGGATACGTATGTGTTGTAATGTAATGTGGACCAATGGCACATGTGACGGACCATTAAAAGACACTATTTGACAGCCAGAAGAAGCTTAACAAAGATGTCGACAAAAACAAAACAAAACAAGAAAAGCGCAAGAAAGATTCTTGGAATGATCCTTCTTTTTCTTGGCTATATATATATGTCACTAGACTATTAAGTGTGGAGAGAGTACTAAACAATTGTGTCTTTTGTATCGATTATGGGCCCAAAATTATAATAAAGGGCTTCGGCCCATCAGTAACGTTTCGGCGGGAAAGAATTAGTCAATCGAATCAGACCGGACTAAACCGGGAGGGATTTTAAACGGCTCTGTTTTTTCTAATTGTAACAATAACCAATTTTCTCTGTCTCTCTAAGACCAGGTGCATCGGTAAAAACGAGAAGAGTCTCTCACTTCTTTCCTTATTTTTTTTACCTTCTCTCTTCCTTTATTATCATTTATTTGTTTTTAATTAACGAGAAACTGGTTGAGATACCAGGAATGCAGATGGTCTAACAGACAGACACACATGCATGCACACGAACACAACCATATTATTCAGAAGATCATCACCAAAACTCTCTAATGGCATCAATGAAACTTATGTTTAGAATCCTCCGTCTCATGTTTCGAATTCTCCTTCGCTCCATCGCCGTCGCGATAACTCTCTTAAAGAGCCTCGTTTGGTGTTTATTCGACAATTTCGATTACCCGATTCTGATCAAGCTCGCCGATACATTCTTATCTCTATATTTCCTAGTCTTCTGCGATCTACGCCCCATCACCGTCGATTTAAACGACGGTGAAACCACATTACATTTTTGGATCTCCGGCCACCGGAAGATCAACCGACCGAACCTCCTCATGCTACACGGTTACGGAGGGAACTCGAAATGGCAATTTATTACTCAGGTCACGGATCTGTCGAGATCGTTTAATCTATTCATCCCTGATTTAGTTTTCTTCGGGAGATCGTACTCGAGAAACACAGATCGGAGCGTTGAGTTTCAGGCGAGGAGTATCGTCGGAGGTTTGAAGAGGCTTGGTTGTGGTGGTGGTAAAGACGGAGGAGATTTGTCGGTTTACTCGATTAGTTACGGTGGGTTCGTAGCGTACCGGATCGCGAAGATTTGGCCGGAGATGATTGAGAAACTGGTGATTGTGAGTAGTGGTGTCGGGTTTACGCAGCAGCAAAAGATGACGGAGATGAAAAAACACGGCCGAGATGTGTCGGAGATTCTGGTTCCGAGTAATCCGAGGGATCTGAGGTTGTTAGTTAGGGTTTCCATGAATACAGGTCTTAGGTTTCTTGACTGGGTTCCAGATTTTATCCTCTCCCAATTCATCTCTGTAAGTTCTGTTTCTTTTTGTTAATTACTCACTCTGCCCCGTAGTTTAGTTTTTATTTAAAAAATGATCCAGAAGTTAGATAATTTGTTTAATTAGCCCAATTAGCCCTTAAAGTTTCAATTTTTTGTTTAGGTGATGTATGAGACAAATCGACAAGAACTTGTAGATCTAGCTAAGAATTTGCTGGAAAGAGAAGAGGAGCCAGTGTTCTTTGCAATATCACAGGTCATTTGATCTTTCTTTTTTTTTGATCAAATGAAACAGTTTTGTTTAAACTGAATAATTAGTAACTGATGATTTATATATTTTGGTGTTGATTAAATATTCACAGAAAACGTTGATCGTTTGGGGTGACAAGGATCAGGTGTTTCCTTTGGAGCATGGACGTCGTCTACATAGGTAAATAAAAAATACTAATATTTGATGAGCGAATAGTGATGATAACAATTTAAGTCATAATAAAGGATCTCTCAGTTTAACCTCCTCCATACTCTAATTTTGTTAGTATATTGTTGTGTAATATATTTTTTTGCCACATAATTTTGTTTGACAGGAATTTGCCAAACTCGAGTTTAGAGGTATTGAAGGAAATTGGACATGGAGTAAACATTGAAGCACCTACTACTCTTAACAATTTGATCATCTCGTTTGTTTTAGGTGTTGTTCCTTAACTTCTACTGCTGTAGTTTTTCCTTTTTACGGTAGTAAATTTATATATGGTTTATACCAATAATATATCCATTATCCATATTTGATCCAAAAAATATTCAACTGGATGCAAAACTATGTACCGGTCTAAAGGATTATAAATGTAAAACAAGTAGTATGTCCAAAAAAACTGCCTAATCACAATGCATTGGGTTTGGGATAAACAACTTGTATTCCAATCCGCATTTCTAGAATTTGACCATACAATGGAAGTTTTGGTGAAAACCAAGGGGGTTCATGGTGCATAGACAAGATATTGACATTGATGATCTTTGCATTTTCTTTTGTATTAACGAGGAGTTTTGAGTCAACGTGAGCATGTACCAGGACCTTAAAAACCTAACTTTATTTACTTCATCGACCAGACCACCATCGTGCTTCTTGCTATGACATTGCGGCCCACACCTTCAAGAAGCTCACAGGCCAGCCCAAGAAAAATACTCTCCTCGTGTGAATTTCTGGCTTGCTCCTATATCATAGCTTCGATTTAACAGGTGTTTAATTCAAGTTTCATCCAAATCTATAAATAATTATAACTTAATTTTTTTGTAATTATCTAAACTTCATACGTTAAATTTTCTGACCCATATTTTTAAATTTTACATGCTAAATATTAACTTCATATAAATTTTTAAAAATAGATTTTAAGTCCCCTTGTCCGACCTCACTACTGAGCTGACACTATAAAGAATAAAAACAAAAGTTACGGGTCGGGTCAAAAAAATAAATAATTTTGCTACAGATGTCTGACACAGTGGCACAATATCTTTAACCTCCATAACTCTCTGCAAATTACAGATGCAGAGTAAGCCAAGCAAGTACAACAACAACACCCAAATAAAAATCTTTTATTCCTATATAAAAAAAAAAGATAAGAACATTTATATATAAATATTCCCCTCAAAATCTCTCTCTGTCTCAAACTGTTTGTCTACAGACGACAAGTAGATTCCTTTTTTTTCTCTCTTTGCTTTCCAATAATTGTCATATTATTTTCTCCATAAACAAGGAAAAATATAAAGATTCTTAGTTTTATTTCCCGAGGAAAAAATAAATCTCGATTTCATCCCTCTGTGTCACACCACCTCTTCACGGAGCTTGTTTTATTTTTCAAGGTAAGAAACTGAATTTTGAGCAGAAAAAAATCTTAACTTTTTAATGTTTTGTTTTGTTATGTAATCAAAGCTTTTGTGGAAAAAAAATCTTGCTTTGCTTTCTGAGTTCATAGATAGATATGATTCTTTTGGTTTCTAGGTCTTCAAAATTTTTTATGAATCTTATAGAATCGGTTTCTACTTTTGTTGAGATTATCTCACTATATAGGTGAAGGCTACTACTTATAGAAGAGCTATTTACTTATTTCTCCTTTTTTTCTTTTTATCTATATATAGATCTCTTTTTTCCTTAAAACGTGTTTGGTGTTTAGTCCGAAATTGATGGTTCTTGAGATTGAAAATGTAACTGCAAACAAAAAGAAAGAAAAATACTATTATCTTTGATTTGTGTTACTGGAAAAAAGTAGAATCTTTATGTGAGTGATCAAAGAGCTTTATAATAGACAAGGTCAACGGAAGAAGACAGACACTTGTTTAATGTGAGTTTTATTTGCCTTTTTTTTTTTGTTCTGTAGATCAATCAAGATTTGAGCTTTTGATGGAATCAAGAATGGAAGGAGATGTGTATTCTGGATTTGGTGGAGAGAGATACCAGATGGTTGGTAAAATGTTACAGAAACACGTTGTTCATCAATCTCATAAATGCTGCTGGCGTGTTAGTCAACCCGAAAGGCATCACCACAAATTCATAATGTCCATACCTCGTCCTTAAAGCCGTCTTTCTCACATCTGCCTCATCTATCGGTATCTGATGATAATCCGATGCCAGATCTACCTTGGAGAACCAAGTAGCACCCCTCAACTGATCCAACAACTCATCAATCCTGGGAAGAGGGTACTTGTTCTTCAAAGTGACCCGATTCAAACATCGTTAGTCAATACACAAGCGGAAACTCCCATCCTTCTTCTAAACAAATAACACTGGTGCTCCCCACGGTGATACACTAGGACAGATGATTCCCTTGCTCCATAAATCCTCTAGTTACTTCTTCAGCTCTACTAAACAAATACTCAAGTATGCCGACATCAACTCGCCGCCACCTGAATATCAACCCTCTTGTTCGTCCAAGAACCTCTAGTAACTTGCCTCTTAGGAAAACTTCCACAAGATAGCCTATTCCCGAAATAGCTTTTCCACTTGGCAATTCTCCACAACAAATCATCAATACGAGCATAATAAAACAAACAAGTACCATACGTTCGCATATTCCGATTCACCACATCAAACGCCTTGCAAGCCGCCAACTTAACCTACTTGACTTGTTTCCCTCCAGCAAGCTTACCAAAACCTTGAATCTAGCAACCCTATCCATTTCCAATGAACTTCATCCACCATCGTCACAACGATTAGTTTATCCTGCCATGAAGGCTTCTCGTGAATCTTATCTACCTAGCAACCATGCCCTTGTCGGCTCATACCTGCTGCAGCTCTCCTTCCCGGGACTCCAGCACCACCGGCCACCCAATCTTGGCACATCAGCCAAACATTCATGACCGCACCGGTCATAAACCCTGGACCAACGGCCAACATAATCCTAAAATCCAAGATTAAACCACCAACACTCTCGAAGTCTACATTTCGTCGTTATGTTTATGCTCACGTTCTATACATTGCTTGCTCCCAACTCTTCCACTCTTAGGTCACAACCTTCGAGCCATACCGATCTCACTCTCATACCAGCGTCTTCGAGTTATATCGTCTCACTCTTGGACCACAATCCTCAAGATCTCGGTATCAGGGAAACTACTCATCCCCTCAAGGAAACATCATCCCCTCTGCCACTCTCGGAGCCCTCAGCCCTTCGAGCTATCGGTATTCAAGGAAATCATCATCCCCTCAGAAGCAACAATCCTTAACAATTATAAACATCTCTCGACAAAAAGTAATCATGTGGTCCGAGTATAACATTTCAATGTTACATCTGCCCACTCAACTTCTAATATCCAACTGGATTACCCACCAAACAGAGAAAATTATCTGCTCCAACTACAAATGTCCACATATCCGCCTCTCTAGACTCGATACCTCTCGAGAAGAATCTCGCACCGGCGTCTACAACTGCTCCATCTTCCTAACATAAGAAGGAAATTCCTCAACATCCGCAGTCTCGACTGCACCCCGCCACATGCGGTACCACTGGAGCCTGCACTGGTACCACTCTCGGTAACCGCTCCAACAACACGCCAACAGATCTACCAAGCAATCATCTCGACACTGGGCTACACCTGCTGCAACCCCACATCTGGGTTCCCAGCACCCCGACACGCTCACCGGCCTACCTCCCTCTGGTCCCTCCTGATACGCTTGCGACCCGCTCACGTACCTCCTCGTGAAACTCTGGACCACACACTCGTTGGCCTCGGGACCCGCCCGACCATGACTAAGACCAACAACTCAAACACCTTTAACCACTGCACTTCCAATAACAGAGGCTAACAAGCAAACTCTTTCGTAACTCAAATACACAAATACAAACTCACCGTGGAATCACACTGTAGGCTCGAAGAGGATGTTCTAGGACTCCATGTCACACACAATTGACTAACTCACATTATCAATCAAAGCATGCAAATCCCAAACATCTACAACACAAAGCCTAGTGAACCCAAACCTAGAACCGTAAGGGCTCTGATACCAAACAGAAACGACACGACCAATTATTTTTTTAAATAATAAATAATAACAAAAAGAATAATAATAAATAAACTACAACTAGTGGTCCTATATCCACTACCACCTAACACAATCACAACCAACAACGGAAATAACATAAACCAATATCCAATAAATATCCAATAACCAAAGATAATATCCAATATTAATTCCAAAACCATAAACTAATATTCCAAACAACATGAATCATAGAACCAACAATCCTAAACAACATTCTAGGTCTCAACTCTAGCAACCTAACAGAAGCCAGACAACCAAGCGAACCACTAGAACATCCTCTTCTTCATTGCCTTGATTCCACGATCACACTTTGCCTTTACCTGCACCACAAACACAAATTGCAATGCATGAGTATTCTATAAACACTCAGTAAGGCAATCCTCCCATCTACTGGGCTATACACACAAGCAATAAAGACATCTCTAACCATTATCCAACAATCAATCAATCAACAATAACAAACCACGACTCTGCATCGACCGACACCAGCATGCATCGACTGACACCAGATGGCGATGCATCGGCCGACACAAGGTTGCATCGACCGATGCTATATGCACTTGCATCGACCGATGCTATATGCACTTGCATCGATCGACACTCGCACTGCATCGACCGACGCATGCTCGACATTGCACGAAAACCCTAGGTTTTACGCGCCGTCCTCGCACTTGCATCGACCGATGCACTTCGTGTTTTCCTCGACGCTTCTCGCCGGATCTTCGTTCCTACAACCACAAAACTCGATCCCAAACCACAAGAAAGCTTCCTAACGTCCCAAATAACAATCTAACAAGCCTAACAACACATAACAAGCAAATCAGAGAGATCTCTAGCTTAGATAAGTCATGGTCATGCAAGAAAACACTCCTAGCAAGCTCTTACAACGTTCTAAACCTCAGATCTCACCAGAAAACGCCACAAACCTCCAAGAATATCCCAAAACGCTCAAGAACTCTCACAAAACTCTTTCTCTCTTTCTATTTCTCAAAAACGGCCAAAACACGTCGAATGAGACAAAACTCGTGTTAAGGGTTTTCTTAACCCAAAACGCAGCATTTAACTTAACTCGTCCGCAGAAAAACCAACCTTGCATCGACCGATGCAATCCATAAACCGGGATTTCGGTTTGCGGATGTTACATTTTGGTTCGCGGATGTTACATTAATGAAGACTTTGTCTAGTTATGTATAGATAACTTTGTAGTAGTATGAGAGGTTTTTCAGTTTTTTTTGGTAAACATCATGAGAGTTATGGTTACATTTCAAAGAATAAATATACCATAGGTTTTGTTTGTATTTCTTTTTTTGTAAAACACAGATTGTATTGCAATTAATCAATTAAAGTGTATTCATATGATGAAAGATTTGTTTATTAATTTTTTCAAACATCATGGGAGTTACATTTTTCAAGAATTAATATGCAATAAATTGTTTTAATGATTACTATTATAGGAAAATAAAATATTATATTGTTTATATCTTGAAATTATTTTAGAATAAACTGATTTGATCTTTTGGCACAAAAAGTGTGAAACAAATATTATACTTTTTTGTCAAAAAATAATTATTATACTATTATAATATTTTTCTCGCTTGAAATTAGTAAAGAATTTATTAACTATCACATTATATTTTTCCAAAATTATGATATTAATATTGAAATCTTTAATAATCAGAGTTATTTTGTTTAAATTTATAATATTAATATTTAATTCTTTCTTATTTGCAAAAATTATAATGTTATGGTAATTATATTAAATATTGATAAATGATACTTATGTAACATTATATAATGTTAAGTTAATTATAGAAAATATTGATAATTGATATCTATATATAATTACTAAAAGAACATTGCATAAATGTCAATATATTTTTTAGTACAGAAATATCATTTCAATTTAGTGAATATAAAAAATGTATGTACTTTTAAGAAAAATAAATTAAAAAAATTAAATAATTAAGAAATGAAGACAAATGTTAAAAATATACGCTGCCAAATGTCGTCGTGTTATACAAAGTTTAAGAGAAAACATTCTCATATTATATAAGACTATTTATGGTTTGACCCAAAAAAATATATATTATTCTTTATCACAATTCATTTTGAACTATCGGGTCCACTAATTAGAGATGCTTTCTTCTGTGTTCACAATATTAATTGCTTTATTAAATCACCTCACCTAACCTGACTAAGTTAATTAGGATACTAGTAATTCCTTTTACCCACTGCTAGAAATTTTTTGTTTTTTGTAACAACACCAATATACACTAACAAGATAAAAAAAATACTAGACGACTGATCAAGGAGATTCATAACCATATTTTTAAACAAAGTAGTTGGAATTATGGGATTCTTCTAGTTTAGTAAAAAAAATAAAACCAATGTAATCAAGAGTAGTAAAATATTGTTCAATAATCCTTAACTCTTAGATAGTGACATTTTGATGCCGACTTTGAGTACTTATAGAGATAAATAAAATTAAAATGTTGTTTATGTCAAACACATGTAACCAACTAAATTACAAGATGAAAAGGTGATTGATACTCAACTAAATTGTGCCTCTCTAGTATTAGTTAGGATTACTTTAATAGTTTTGTAGAGAGTATGTGTACGTAGTGGTAAAACGATAAGAGTATTGTGTGCATGAGATCCTACGACAAAACAAAACAAATAAAAAAAAACACATACACACACACACAACTAATCGTAATCAATTCTTAAACAACCTAACGGTCCTAAGTCCCAACCTAATTCCACACTCACCCAAAGGCAATTAAATACCCATCCTCCCACATCGATTGATCTACCATAATCTATTCACCTAAACATAATTTCAAAAAGAAAAATCGTTTTCTCCAGATCTCCTTTGATCAACCCTGTCTTTTCCATACTCCAAAAATGATACGTTCCTCACGACAAAATTCCTTTGAGCAACGTGTTGTTGAAAACCTGAATAATCAAAACAGGAAAGTACTCTCCGGGCAATATGGTGTGGAAGAAAATTCTCGAGTAGACTTGGATGGATTTCGACAATTGATTTCGAGAATTGGTTGCTATGATGCTGTAGAGGATGTGAAGCTTTTTAAGCATATAGTAAAAGATGGCGATCACTCCATAACGAAGGAGGAGTATCTTCAAACTGTTAATGTTGTGCATCCATCTATGGCCATGAGGGCATTTTTTTTTTTTTTTTTTTTTTTTGTTGACAAAAAAAAAATGCCCTCATGGCCATAGATGGATGCACAACATTAACAGTTTGAAGATACTCCTCCTTCGTTATGGAGTGATCGCCATCTTTTACTATATGCTTAAAAAGCTTCACATCCTCTACAGCATCATATTCAATTTCTTGTTTTATTGAATTGATTTTCAATCGATTTATGTCGTACAGATCTGCTGTTGTGAACTATTTCTAATGATTCACAACTGATGCATTTCATAATTGATTTTCAATTGAAATTATCTGCTGTTGTGAAATTTTTAGGGGTTTCTCTGTAAATTTCGTATAATTTTTTTGCTCGTTGTTGTTGTGGATTGATTGATGCATAAATCTGGTTTCTTTGGTTCGATTCTTGTAGTATTATTTTTGTTTTGACTTTTTGGATTATTAACCCTTCAAATGATATCAAATTTGATCTTAAAGGTGAGAAGATGAGAATCCAATGTATGAGAGCACAAGAGCTGAGCTTGGTCTGGTTGTTCTGTATTTGAACAAAACGGAGGCGAGAGACAAAATTTATGGTAACCGTTAGAGACACAGCTTTGTTCGATTCTTATGAATCTTTATATTCATATTTACGCTTCATCATATCTTCTTCTGTGATCAAACTGTTGTCTCAGTGGCTTATTATTACCCAGTTCTTAATGCATTCTTTTGTTACCTCGTTGATGCAGGTGCTTGCAGTGGCAGTTTACAATCACTACAAGAGGATATATCACGAATCAGCACAGAAACGGTTAGTTCACTCTCTTAACATTAAAATGTTATGGTATCTTGTTTTCTTGTTAAGTTTCTTTCTTGGAACTTTTGTGTGCTCTGTGCGTCTTTTAGTATATTCTTTTGTTTATTATGTTTACTCTTTATTACTTTGATAGTTATCTACTTCAATGAAGTGATTAGTTAAAAAGAATGATCAATAGTCTTCGTGTATACATTGCTCCTGAACTACGTTGATTGCTTCTACTAGCTGATGTGATAGAAAGAAGTGGATTCATGTTAAATGCTTGTTAGTTGCGACTACTAAGACATTGTGATAAATGCTTGTTAGTTGCAACTACTAAGACTTAGACTACTATATGTCTACATCATACTTAATCTCTTTAATACTTGTATGTGTGATAAATGCTTGTTAGTAATTTGGTATTGATTGCTAACTACACTAACCACAACTTGTAGTTTCACATTTAAACCCGACCCTTAACACAGACCATCACTTTTTCACACTTTGATCTTTCACATTTAAACCCTTCTTCTCTCCTTTGATATTTCATTCCGCTTTCACACCTAAACCCTTCTTCTCTCTTTGATCTTTTCATTATAGTTTCACACTTAAACTCTTCCTTTCTCCTTTGATCTTTGACACGGTTATGGATTCTTATAATCAATCTTCAAGCTTTTTTTACCTCTTAACCAGTCAACAACCTCCAATGTATGAGAGTTTTCCATCAACAGATATCCCAGTCTTTAGTACCCAATGTACTGATGTTCCAACCCTAGATCAAGACAAACCTAAGGAGCGTTTTAGCAGACGGAAATGGTCTCACACAGAAGATGTGGCGCTGATCAGCGCTTGGCTCAATACTAGTAAGGATGCTATAACTGCAAATGATCAAAAAGGTGGTCGTTTTTGGGCGCGCATTGCAGCTTATTATGCTAAAATGCTTAAGCTAGCTGATGCGGACAAGAGAGAGCCCACTCACTGTAAGCAAAGGTGGCAGAAGATTAATGAACACGTTTGCAAGTTTGTAGGAAGCTATGAGGCTGCAACAAGACAGAGAGCTTCTGGCCAGAATGAGGATGATGTCATGAAATTGGCATACCAAATCTTCTTCAACGATTACAAGATAAAGTTCACCCTTGAGCATGCTTGGAGAGAGCTTCGACATGATTAGAAATGGATTGCATCTTCGACTAAAGGTACTGCAGGGACGAAAAGAAGGAAGTGCAACGACGGTTCTACACAAGATACAACTCCAAAGGGAAAACTCATGGAGAGGATGAATCGCTTAGTCGTCCTCCTGGTGTTAAGGCTGCAAAGGGAAAAGGAAAAAAAAACAACAACACAACAAGCACAACAAGCACTTGCGATGAACAGAAGGCTCTCTTGGAATTTCAGATGTTGGAGCTCCAAAGGATGTATGAGATGAAGGAAAAGGATTTTGCTTTGCAAGAGAAGGCTTTTGCTATGCACGAGAAGCAAACCAAGCATACTATGCTTGAAAACCTAATTTCAAAAACAGAAACACTAAGTGAAACAGAAAAGGCTCTAAAGGCCAAGTTAATTAATGACATGTTGTCACACTAATCAGTTTGAGAGTTTATGTAGTATGTTGTTTCTTTCAGTTTCTGTACTTTGACAAGATCGGTTGTATGTTTGTGTGTTCTTGAATGAATATGTTCTTGTTTTAGTTTGTGTTGTGTTCTTGTTTCAGTTTGAGTTTGGTTTGAGTTCTTCTTTGAGTTTGTGTTATGTTTTTGTGGACACTTTATAAGTGACTTAACTGGAGAGATAATGTTTGAGTGTTTGTTATTGGATTTATATATGAGTCCACATCTATATGCATGCAGGTTCGTTTATGTCCCAAGAGAAGGCAAACAATGCTCTTCTCATTCACATTAGGAGGACGATCCCACTCACAAACAGAAGGGGAAAGCCTCAGTTCTGTCCATTTCACCTTTCAAATTCTGTTTTGCTTGTAAAACAAGTTCTGTTTTTTTAAAATGTAATGCTAAGAAACTTGTTAAGAAACTTACCATTGGAGAGATAAATTTTACAAAATCTTTTAAAAGTTTTTAGTAACTAAATTTGTATTTTTGGTGATTATAATATTTCTAACAAACTTGTTAAAAAACTTACCAATGGAGATGCCCTAAGGATTTTAAAAGTTCTCTTATTTTCACACATACACACACAAAATAATCTTCGTTACGTCTCATAGACATTTTCAACGCCACCTTTAAAATCAAACTACTTCGCGTTTATAAATATAAAAAATTAGGGGAAATAATAATCAACATTAGACTGTATTTTCTAACATTAAAAGAGTAGACAACTTTTTTTTGGTTTTAGATTCTTTTTCTTAGTTTCTAAGAATCTAGATTAGTCAGCTCTAAATTTTGGCCACTGTTCTTAGTAGATAACTAGATATTGATTCCTTCTTAACATCACTTTTAAAAAACACTTATTTTCCAAATAATATTATAATCGAGAAAAAGTTGAGAATATAAATTGATTATAACAAATGGGGTCAAAAACAACTGAGCAGTTAAATGTTTGTACTTTAAGACAATGAACTATCACAAAGACAACAAGAACCAGGTGAAAACATTACATTTGCTTGGTTTCTTTTCTATAAGAGAGCTTCGACGTCTATCTCCACGAAAGAGCATGGATCAGGGATGTCGAAGTTGTTCAAAACCTGAACGAAACAAAATAAAGACAGAAAACGGTTGGAAACAAATAATAATCTGGCTAGTTTTTTGGATTCGAACAAGCATACACATATATGAGTGTACCTGGGGATGCACGATCCCGAAGTTGCCAATTTGTTTCCCTCGGACAACGATGCTAGCTTGCCTGCCCGGTAGAAACTCAGGCTCCTGTTACAGAACGCAATAGAGAGAGAGACAGAGAGATTAGGATCTTGAGTGAGTCGATTATGAGAAAGCATTAGATGCTTGTGAATGGTATGGAGAGAGCTTACTTGAGAGAGCTTTATATAGTATCCGGTATTGTCATTGACTGGTACAAATGGGATTGCCATCACTTCCATGATTCTATCGACAAGGCCATGGATAAGCTGAATCAAGAATTGTACAGAGAAAGCATATCAATTGATTAAGTTGTGAACATATATGTTAATATATTGAATTAGTGCAAACATATATGGCTAACAAAGGGAATTCATACCTCAAATCCAGAAGTAGCACCACAATGTAGTGCAGCAAGATGGCGTCGATTGGATGCACCAACGTCTTTGCTTTCATCCAACATTGCCACATCACTGATTTCATAAATCTTTTTGAACCAAAAGAAACAACTTTTATCATCAAGGCAACACTCAAATCTAATATCTAGCTAATCAGTCACCAGAGATGTTTACCTTAATTGGTTTAGGGTGGTCTTTGTTTGAGCCAACAGTTTTCAAAATTCCAGGCATGAGAGTCCTCCTCATGGCCTATTACCACATAAAATGAAACAATTTTCCTCAATTAGCACAGCACTAGCATTAAAGAAGTTTATAAAGAGATGACCATAGGACTCAAGACGAACCTCAAAGTCAGCAGACCGCGGGTTCGCAATTATTACTGCTGAGTTATCATCCTCTCTATTTAGCATTGCAAAGTTTTCCTTGCGCGAACATATTAGCCACGTTACCACTTCAGTGTACACATTCATCGCAATCTAAAATTCAAAATACAAAGATAACCTTCGTGAGAAAGAGAAACAAATGCTTTAAAGTTAACTTCACGTGAAACACAGATCACTGTGAGCTGATGCAAAATCAAAATGGAGGTGCTAATACCTCTATTCTGAGAAGATCGGTGAGCTCATTTAAAGGCAGTGGTTTAATCGAAGCAGGCGATCTTGTTGGAAGGTTATTGAAACCATAGGCGATGGCAACATCCTGGTGAAATATAAGTAAAATTAATTAGTTATATAGAGAATCATCACAACGGCAGCAACACAGAAAGGTTTGGATTGTCAAAATATACCTCCATAACATCACAAGGGTGGAGAACGTCACTCCTGCTGGGGGATACATGTACTTTTATGGCACATTGGTTATCACTAGACTTTGCTGGCTCAGCATGTAGTTGCATTCGGGTCAGCAGACTTGTAACCTGAAAGATACGAAGCCCATTTCACAAAAAAAAGATGATTAAAATCATTGCAGAGTAGAATTTAGAGACCTGAGACAGAAGGAAAATCACAGCAGACATGTGAAACCGATAACAGAAAATTTCAGGCTATGAGAAGTAACAGTTTGCTTTGTATTCTGCAGTAAACCCAAATGATGCATACAGATTTTTATGAAAACACTAGCTACAGGTAGAAGGATAAATCCGTATACAAATGCTAAGGTTTCTAAAATAGCCATCTCAAGAAAGGAAATGAGATTGGTTCATTTATAACAACTTGACAGCAGTGATGTATATATTACCTGTTCCACCTCCAAAGAGACTCTAATTGAGTCTGTAATATAAGAGAGAGAAACTTCCATATCATAGACAGCTAAATCCGGACAGATATATGACTTCCCGTCATCATATGTAACTTCAACAGGCTCAATCTCAAACTTTCTCTCACAATACTCTGAAAATGTTGTAACCTGGAACATGTTGAATGACTAGTTAGATATTGATTTTAAGTTGAGCACACTAGTTCTGATCTGTTTGCAGCATACCATTGTATTCAGAACAGTCTTGGCCTTCGTCAAATCAGTTGCTGTGCATTCAATGAAGACATTCTTTGTCTGCAGTGTAATTGCAGAATGTGCACCATTGATAATAGGTGGCAACGACAGCACAGTTCTGCAAAAGTGAACTTTCATTATGTTCACTACATAATTTATTTATGATATGAAAATTACTGTGATTGGTCAAGAAAGTAATTATTATAGATTGATAGATATCTTACTTAACCAAAGTTAATTTAATAGGTACTAGGAAGAACCAAATACCTTTTGCTGTCGTATAATACAGGGAAGACGGGTGAATTCTCGATTATGTGTAGAAATTTTTTTAGCTTCATATCTGACTGCAAACAAAAGTAAAGAAAATCAATCACACAATAAGGATACATTGCAGAGGAAAATCCTTCGGAGAGCCTACGTAGTTATTCAGTATGTAAACACTTATGTAAACTCATAATACATGTCCACCAAGTATCAGTTCAGCGATATCTTTCGTAGATTGTTTGCTTCAAAGAAATTATAGTTTCACAAGAGCAACAAATGTCCCAACACAATTACCAGAGTAAGAGTTTAACTATTTACCTTGTAAAATTCCATTAGTTCGTCAGCCCTGAAGCTCTTTGTCTGCGACCACGAAATTAGGATTAGGTACATATATGAAACCATCCTGAACTAAATTTTCACTATGTCGAAGCGAGAAATTGCACCAGAAATGAAAATGCTTTAACCAGATATACTAGTTGAAGGTAATGAACCCATAAGGATATTTTGACTTACTTGCTTCAAAGGTACAAAATTTATATCCGTTGGCGGCAGAGCCTGAAAATAGTAAAGAACATAGTGTCAATGGCTCACAGGAAAAGCTCAACCAAAAGAATGTGTCTACATAAACTGAAAGGAACAGACTGTATGAAAGTCTGATAATGAGAAGTACACCAAATTAGAACAGATACACCAAATGTACAAGTAAAGAAACAAGAGAGAGATAAAAACAAGAATAAGAAAGATGATAACACATAATTACCTCGTATGTGAATGGACCCTGCAATGTATCAAGGTCATGCGTTCCGATTGCAACCAGGGTTCTTCGCCTGAAATATGTAGATAAGATAAACGAACATCACATCATTTGAAGAGAATGGAACCTTAGTAATCAATGGAAGCCATATTTTTAATCCCAAAAATGCAAATCACACAATGATGGTAGCTAATAATGCAAGAGAAACCGAATTTTATCCTATAACTTACCGGCAAATATTCTGATGCAGCTTATCCTGAAGATCAATGAAGCTGTTGTAACGAGCCTCGTCAAAGGAAACACCTCTCAAAACAGCACATACAACAAATGGACGAATCTCCGATGTCTACAAAAAGGAAAAAAAAAATATAACTATAGATACAGAAACTTTCAATCATGAAGGTGGTTGCGAAGATAAAGATCTCTTTACAAACCTCAGGTTTAACTTTCATTTGAAGCATCTTGTCTTTGCTAATGTCAGCAAGGATATCGTAGGTATCTCCTGTTTCTTGTTGAAAACGCGAAGAGCTTGTGCAAGCCCTTCGAGGCAAAGCAAATCATATCTGCAAATAGATTTAAGATACAAAATACCAAATCAGTTCCCTAATTTATCTATCTATCTTCTTCAACAGCATACATAAATAGCTAGAGGAGGAGTCGTAATTGAAACCTGTTGGCAGGGATTTCAATCTTGTAGATGATTTCTTCATCTTCATCAGCTTCTTCGTCGATATGCTTTTCTTTCCTTATAATTGCCTTCTCAGTAGTCTACTCATCGATTCAAAATAAAACTTAAAACGCACAGATCCTCACTCACTTAAGACGTTCACCAAGGAGATAATTCCAACACACTCACTCAACCACATCATCAAGCTCGATACCGAAACGGAAACACAGATCCTCGAACTCTTCCTGAGCTATCAAATTCAAAAAAAAAAAAGGTAAGAAGACGAGGAATCAGAGAGGAAGAGAAGCAGAATTGAAAGTAGAAGAGAGAAATTGAATGAAATTACTGTAGGATTCTCCAAGGGCAGCGAAGAAACGGTCTCTGCCAATACTGATGGTCTGCATTCTCCGATCTTTTCGAGTTCTCTTGTGTGCAGCAGATTTAGGGGGGGGGGGGGGGGGGGGGGGGGGGGGGCTAGGGTTTCTCTCACTAAGCGTTTTTTTTTTTTTTAGTGCAAAGAGGCTAAGCCAAAGTAGAAGAAGAAGACCACTTTTCACTTTTATATTAAAAATAAATCTCTTGATTTTACATTTTTTATCCGGCAATTTTCCTTTTTATTTAATTAATATTAAATTCATTAATTTAACCAGACTAGTTTGAAACTAAAAATGAGTTGAGCTTTGTTAAAAAAAAAAACTAAAATGATTTCATATTAATTAATTAAATAAAATAAATTAGAGAAAACAAAACCTTCAGCCAAAATTTTGGAGTCTCTGTCTAAGTATATAATCCTCAGTATAATAGGATTTAGAATCTAGAATGGTGAAAACAAACCTTTTGTTGCCCTCTCAAGTAGACATTTGGCAAATACTATTTACATCTGGAGAAACCTACAAGAGATGATGGTACATTATATTTAAAACACATTGTTTCAATCTTTTTAGTCTACAGATTTAAGGAAGAGTTTTTTTTTTTTTTTTTGGGGTAAAAACCTTTAAAGCTCGTAGCAGAATCGACCTGAGAAACCTTTCTCTCTATAAAAAACTAGCTGTGTTTCGAATGCTATCTGAAAACGTGACCCCCGTTTTGTTGAACCCGGAGATTTTCTATAAGGGACTGGTAGAATGACTTGAGTCCCCGGATATCATTACCCTGCAAGGAGAAACTATGTTTAAGCACACGACGAGAGAAATTTCATCTATACCTTACGGTAGTTTGAGCGAGTAATAAACTTATCAAACCTGCAACTTTTGGCAATACTGCTCCGCCAAATCTTGTGGGATATGTGCTTCTGGAAAACTTTTCGACATCAGATGCATGAGAAACGCATTACCATACTTTTCATACATCACTTTCTGAGCCGTGATGATTTCCCCAAACAAGGCGTGCTGTTTCAATAAATACAGATGCATAGGGAACAATGAAAATTCAGTCAGTTTTGGAAATAATTCTCTAGTAGTTTTTATACAACAACTGCAACTAACAGAAAACTCCAAAAATGGAAAGAGAAATGAGGTTTCTTATGCTTACAGTAGTTGCATCCCTGAAATCGAAGGATTTATTTAGTACACTGTACAAACAGCAGTTTGTTGCAAAAGTTTCGATCATGAAATTCTGAAAACCTGGAACCTGAAAGCAAATAATCCTTGGTTATGACATTTGTGGTTCTTCCATAACGAAATGAAAGTTTATCAATGTTATTTAGCAGGCAAACCTTCTCCTCGCTATATGGTTTGGCGCACCAATCTTTAATAAGCTTGATAAATATCTGTACGCAAGCCTATATTTATGGCAAAGAATAAAAACAAGAGGGTATAAGTAAGCGATAAAGATCATCAAAAGGATATGAATATGCAACACAAGGGAAAGTGTTTACAAACCTTACGTACTGTAATATCCTTGTGATTACAGGAAGAGGTCAAAAGCAGCTGCATCATACGGTCTAGGTAAGCCCCACTTTTGGGCGTAAGAAATACAGAAGAAAGATCGTGTGTGGCTATCACATGAAGAAATGTATACAGCGTCCTTTGAAGCTCTATCCGTTCTCTAATTTCCTACACAGGGACAATAGGATATATATATATGACTGGATATAAAGGATGCTACGATATCAACAATTCTCAAGTTGCAATTGCACAATATCCAGGAAATCATGTGCGGAGATGGAGCTAAAAAGAAAACCAAACAAAATATGGTACCTCATTAACAGTCTCAGCCTCATTAACATCTTTTGGGATTTCATCGAAAATCCTCTCAGCAACCACGGGATATACTTCTTCCAGTATTTCACGGAGAGCGCTGTTGAACTTGCAGATAAGCTGATTGAGTAATACCAGGAAACCAACCGTTTCCTTAGGCTGCAACAACATACATACACAGTATGAATATTTGTTGATGAAGTTATAAATTAGTGTGCCCAACGCAGCATCATTACACAAAACTAAGTATATTGATCAGTAGATATTCTTCTCAGAGAAGAAGTGAATCGTAGGATTTCAAATAAATATCAATTTGAGGAAATGAAAGCAGTTGAGCATTGAATTATCAATTATGTAAGGTGAGCTTTGAAATTTTTCGTTATACCTCACTGTCAGCAAGTAGCTGTTCCAAAGCCTTGGGAAGATAAGGGAACACAGAGGATCCAAGGGTATCAACCATACGGTGTATGAATGATGTGACCTGCAGAGAAGAGGAAAAGCTATTCACTGACCTGTGATCAATAACTTAATATAAAGGAATATGGAACACTACTGATTACAATATGTCTACTTATTAACATACAGCTAAACACATACCTTACTCCGTAAAGGCTTGACCTTTGGAAATGCAATTAGAACCCTTAGAAGCACATCTAGTGTCTACATTATGGAGAAGGTTACCAATTGTTAGAAAAGACAGCAGTTTCAACTAGGACAGTGAATTAAATACAGTCGACAGTTGAAGTTGCATTAAGTACAAAAACATTAAAAGACAGGTTGCAAAGCAAAACATGATTAATAAGAGGAAAAAGAACTATTTTTATACAAACCTGCTTAAACATGAGACCAATTCCAGGACGACTCCCAGTAACAAGACGTTCACTGAAGCCCTGAATTTTAAGCAAAAGTGTAAGAACAAGCCCAGAAATGGCAAAATTTTAGGTACCTAGTAACAAATCTCGCATACAGAAAGATGTCTTTTTGGAGAAACTAGAATTAACGGAGCACAAACCTTGCTGAGAGCATTAATTGCCACAATAGCAAACTGGATATTTGCAATTTTCACAGGAAAGTCTTCTGAATTTGCAACTTTCGCCTGCTGAACTCCTGCCTCAATCTGGTACAATCACATCATATGGAAAGAGAGTGAGTATACCTGACAATGAATGATGCCAAAAAGTTTCAGGAAACAAGAGAATGGTAGAAACAACAACCTGTTGACAAAGAGGGGTAAGCAGTAAAGACAGATACTCTGACTACTTTTCAGCTGGGACATCCTCCAACCCTATGATTAAGCCAATAGCCTACAGAAAACCGCATTAAGAGTTAGAGATTATATTTTACTGTGCTGAAACAAGTTTCTTTTCCAAGCCAGACGTACATATATGAAAACAGAAGCATCAAGGGGCAGTCATAACCTCAAAAATGTGACTACCATCTTCAGTTCCAGAAAGTTCTCTAGAAGCATAGTTCATGGTCGTCAACTGGGACAACGTATCTTGAAGGTTCTGATTTTTCAAAAAACGATGTGATTAGACAAAAAAAAGTAAAGAAACAAATACATCTGATTTACAGGATTGGGTAACTGTCTTAGATCAAAGAAGCTGTCGACAAGAGAAAACCAAATCCTTACCTGCAGGATCTCGTCAATGAATGGTACAAGCTTTGATTTTAACAATTTCACGACTCTCATGAACAAGTAACATGCTCTACGGCTCACATAAACATTCTGGTGATGCAGACCCCTTTCGTCAAGAAAAGCACCAAGAACATTCGGAATGTACTGGGAATTTTCGTGAATAAACTTCAAGTACCTAGTTATATTTTCCAAGTATACTAGTGCAACAAGTCTATGAGAATGACCAGGGAACTGTGTGGTCAAGATCATTGGAATTAGTTCACTCAAACACCCAGATCCTGTTTTCATGGCCTCCTCGGTCAGAGACTCTCCGAATGAATACAAAAGCGAAAGAGCAGCTTCCACTTCTTCGACATTTCTCTCGGATGTGGACTCAACAGCATTTGCTAGTGAGTTACGAATGAAATGCTGACTCAGTTCGGGAGCAACACAGCCCACGGTACGTAATAAGACAAAGAGGTCTTTTCTAAACTCGGACATTCTATCTTCCTCTTCCAATCCAACTTTATCAAGTGAATTAAGGTCATTACGATACATAGGATCATAGCATATCTGAATTCTTATCACTTCAAGTATCTGAGTGATGTGGAGCAGCCTGTGTTTAAAAAAGCGTCGCCTAGACGTGCCTGGGCGAGAGGCGAGGTGATTATAAGGGTGTAGCGCCTCTAGTAGATGAGGCCAGGCGGTAGACCAAAGGCGCTCGCTTCGGGATGCCTTGCCATGGAGCCCGCCTCATCTCGCTTAGCGCCTGCAATAGTAGGAGGTAATATATGGTTAAACCTCAATATTTTCTCAATATTTGCTTACTTAAAATGTTTCTAGAATGATTTTGTTGATTGCCGTGAATTTATTGCTAGAAGCCCTAAACTTTTTTTGCATATAAAGTCAAACTTCACTATTAGCTTCGTAGTTTCACGATAGTTTTTCCTCTCTGATCTAAGTCTCTACTTTCATAGGAGGAGATGATGATACTGAAGTCTATGTCGAAGATGACGAGTTTGATGATGATGAGATGGATTTTTAGGCTTTGTGTTTAAGTTTTAAACTTTCGTTGGATTTGCTTCTACTTTGTTTTCATTTCTCTGTTTCAGACTCATGATTGGCTTTTTCTTTGTTTTCAAATCTTTCTCTATGTTTCAATTTCAAATGATAAGCTATTGGTTTTAGACTCAGGTTGTGCTTACATGGTAAGGAATCGATTATTTATGACTAACCTTATGTCTGTTTTTTGCAGTTGCGCCTCATACACCAAAGGCGTGGGGCGAATCTCGCCTAGGCGCAGGGCGCCAAACCTACCCTCTGTCGCCTCACCTTGCCTCTCGCCATTTAAAACACAGGGAGCAGCTGCTTCTCTTTTAATGCAGGGAGGCCTTTGAGAGTGGAAACATAACCTAGGAGAAACTGGACGATGCTAAAAGTAGATTCCACCTTACAGTTCTGCATAACACGAAAAACTGATGGCAGAACTTCGTTCAGCAAGTCCATGGAGACTGCCTTGGTTTCCTCTGAGTTCAACCGCTTATGGCATTCTAGAACCTCAACAGCATAGCCAGTAAGCAAAGCAGATACTTTTGCTACCAATTCCGACTCAGCATCTCCGGATGCTAAACCAAGAACACGACTTATTTGAAGGGTCTGCAAAAGGGTCCGTTTTGACTGCGGATCCATCCGCTTAGAAACCATGGCTAAGACACACCCAGCTGCTGCACCGCGGACATGATCAGACAATCCATCAGACAGAATCAATTCAAACAGTAACGGAACAAATGCATCATTTGCAACCAATCCAATGTCAATCCAAGAGACAAATCTTCTCATGCAATCTAACACAGTGGCAGAAAGATCAGGATCGGAATTCCTGTACAACGATACAATGTCATACCATGCTCTAGCAATCTGAGGGACACATTGCTGCCACATTGCATCCTTGACCTGAGCAGCCACAGTTATCTCTTCCGGTGTCCGTGGGTAATCCAAGCTAATCAACTCATCATCCAAGTCATTCAAAACCCGACAAAACATATCGATCACAACAGCTCCTTTGCTCAGGTGACCCATAAAATCAACAAACACCGAAGACCAAATCAAAGGGTACTCAAAATAGATCAAAGTAGCCAAAACCTGTGCAAGCTTGTTCTTTACAAACGGTGGCCCTTCCACAACTCTAACAGCATTCTCAGTATCAATAACCTCAAGACACGCCATTCAAAAAACTGATTTCCTGACATAACTCTTCTCATCCAACCTCAAGGATCCATAATTAACACTCAAAACATCCTGCAGCGCTTGCAGGCACCAGAACTGAACTTGGACAACGTTACAAAACCATAACTTATCAATACATATACTACAAATAGATGGAGTTTCTTTCATTATCCGACAATACTCAACCGCCCGAGACTTCAACGCCGAGTCACCAGATTCAAAGCTAATTATAATTGCCTTTTCAAGGTCATCCATTGTGTTTAACAACCCTCCAAAACAGAGATTCATAATCCAGTCCTGCTTAATTTGTATAGAAGTCAAACAATGGCTCGGATTAGTATCGTCAGCTAGCTCTCAGCCTTCACCGTCCTCTTCGATTTTGATAACGAAGAAGAAGAAGAAGAAGAAGGAGAAAAAAACGAAACTTTTTAAGTGGGTTTCGCTTGAGGGCTTACCAGAAGTAAGGATCTCGGCGATTAAGCGATTTAAAAGGATCGATTTTTGGAAGTGAGCTGTTGAGTAGAAAAGGGGAATTTGAAACCCTAGTTTTGAGTTTCTTCTTCGAATTCAATGTTTTCTTTAGTAAATATAAATAATTTTTGTTTCTGATGAGAGAGCTTGTGGAGATTTTATATATATATATGAAGAAATTTGTGAGACTTCTTGGAAAGAAGACAGGAGCGTAGGGTTTTAATTTTACATATACTGACTTTAATTCCTTTAATTATTATTATGTGGCCTGCTAAAAAAAATTATAGTTGTAAATAAATAAGGGAAATCTAGGCATATAAATTATTTTTTCATTCCCATCATTTACAGTATATCGGATTTTATTAAAGTTTTAAACCGACTTTAACATATATAACCCAAATCGGGTCCATGGGCTTTTTGTATTGTGTAAAGTGTGAACCATATCGATTCCCTTGGATATATGACTTGTATAAATAAACTTTCAGTTATATCAATTTATGAATTAATTTAAATTTCTGAAAATTTTGAAATTAAGAATCGTCGATTTCTTTTTGAATAAAAGAGATTCTACGTGGAATCTCATATATCCCCTCAGACCAAAGACCAAAACAGATTATATAGTTTTGTCTTAGACGCCACTCGAACTAGCAACTTATAGACTTTTTGCTAAAGATCTATAACATAACTGCTACCATTACTAGAAACAATTATATTTCTATCTAATGTTTTTTGATGTAGACAATGTATATGTTCTAGCTAAATTACACCACACTCGTGTAAAAAGGATGTTCTTGCAAAATTAGAGACAACCTAACATTTTCAAATTCTTCTTTAAGCTCAAAGCTAACGTTTTACGATAGATAATATTGATGACCCATCAGCCATCACCGACGTAAAGTTTGTTTTTTCTTGTAGAATCATGTTTTATGGTCTACAAATTACCTTCATTTTGAACTCTTAAAGAAAACTTTCCGATTGTTTTTTTTTTCTTACCAAATTGGACCGTTCCACATTCTCAAAAGGCAAAAAACCCTCCAAATTTATACAGCTATGTTTAGCATTTATGGTCCATCGAGTAATATTTATACAACTTCCTGTCAATTTGGTAAAAACCATCAACAACCCGAGGGTAGAAATCTACACCTCAAATTCAGAAATTGTCGAAGTCGTCTCACCTTTGCGCTTGCTAATTAAGAAATATGAGCTATATTAGCTCTTTGTCCCAGCTTAAAGATTATATATATGTCGTCCCAAAACTAAAACTAGCACGCAAAGATGTCTCGGCACTATACAAACATAAAAGAATACATCATTCCCGACAATCTCGGCAAGTGCACTATTCAATTTAACTGATTGATTCAACCAAAACTAAAAATCAAAAGCTTTTTTACCTCGTTTATGTAGTGAAAAAATTACTTCGTTTACTCCCAATTAATCGCTCGTCTCGAAAAAGAAAGTACCGATTTTTCATTAACTTTGTAATCGTGCTGATTCTATAGAACAAAAAAAAAAAAAAAAAAAAAGAGAATCAAACCCAACCTTACCCAAATTAGAAAACCTTATACTATGTGCCATGTGTATCCGTATACGGTAAACATCGAAAAGATCTGAGGGAAGAGGGCACAATACTCAGAAGTCAGATGCAAAGTGCCCAAAAAAGAAGGTGTAATAAGAGAAAGTAAAGAGAGAGTAAGTGAGAGAAACCTCCTCTTCTTTTCCTTTCATGCCACGACAAAACTTCACCGCCACCTGTTTTGTCTTTAGTCTATATATAATTGCTAATTTCGCATTGTCACTTTTGTTCAATATAATTTGTTTGCTTATAGCTATATATTACCAGGTACGGAGCTCGCGTTATCGCAGAAACTCATTTTAGTAAAATATTTATTATAAAAATTATTTAAATAAATTTATTTATTAAACTATTAGGATTTCTAAACTATCTAATAAAAATTTCAAAAACATATAAATTTTTGAAATATTTTTATATCTTTATTAAAAAATATTCTTTAAAAAATAAGCTTACCTTCATATATGATTAAATAAATAATTATCAATGTTACATACATCAAATTAAACAAATTTTTACGATTAATTGCCATGAAATAACATTGCAACCGTGTTATTTCGTTAGCTTTTATTCGTCGTAACCTTTCGTTCGCATCTTTACAATGTAACTTTTTATCTGTGTTTTTTGTCGTAATTTTTCGTAAAATATTTTTTAATTTCTGAAAAAATAAATAAATGCAATCTACAGTCGTGTCTTCTCTTCTTAACCTTACAATCATATTTTTGTATATTTTATGAATCGTTACAACTTATTCTCTTGTTGTCAAATATGATATGTAAATGATTATATTGTTAAATTTCTTTTTTTTTTTGTTTTAAATGATAAAATTATGAATACATTGTAACAATTATGACACTATAAATTTCTTAAATAATCATATAATAAATTACAAATATTAAAAATATTAATTGAGGACCATTCTTAAAATGACATAATGATTTGTTTAATTTCATTTCTATTAATTATTTTAATATTTTTAGCATAACTCAAACATATTTCTATTTCCAAAATCAATTTTTACTTCATAAAAAATGAATATAAATATTACTATTCAGTCAATCAATAAGAAAATTACCAATCCTCTCAAATTTGAATATAACTAAACAGAAAATTATCACATATTTTATTTATTTGAATCAAAAATCAGTTATAAATTCATATAAAAAAAGAATACATCTATTTTCATAAAAGCAGTATTGTAAATGAATATATAATACAAACAACTATCGTTTTATGGATGAAACATATTTTTATATAAAACAACCTATAGTCATTAAACATTTTGGCAATTATAATAGATTATATATATATGGTTAATCCAATATTGAATGTACTTATTACTTATTTTTTCTGCGTAAGATGCTGGTTAATTATCCCGAGTCATATATAAATAAATAATATAATAAGTATTAGAGGGGAAGAATAATAGTTAGAACTTATAACAATAACATTTAAGTGTATGATATAGCATCACAATGTGCGCGTCTAAGGAAGATGGTCGGCCAATGACGGTCGGGTTCATTGCTCTCACACGCTCCTCTTTTTTTTTGGCAGTCAGAATCCAAAACTTTTTCAAAATTTTATAATATTTCATATCAGTATCTTTTGTTGTTAAAATTTCAATTTGAGTGTATTATGACTAGAACTAAATATACAAATTCCCTTAACCTAAATGAAGTTGTAGATAAGTCTTTGTCGTCAAGATAGTTTATTGGACAATTATCTCAACCGTCTTGATCACCTGTTATTTCATCTCCCAATAAACTGAATATTCCCAACTATAGAAAATATAACAGAACGAACTGTGATATTTTATTTTTATTTTTACCTTGATATTTCATAATCAGATTTTTTATAAAAGAAATAGAAATATAGAAATCCATATTGTCTTCTATAGTACAATTAGTTTTCTAATAAAAAAAGCATGGATTAGACAAAAATATATATATATATATATATATACTTGTGACAAAAAAATACACAAACATATACGAGCCAATATACTCTCATTTTCTAAAAAACCAACTTGAACCACATTTTTTAACAACTAAAACAAAAATTTTGGTTTGGATTCATACCAATAGAATGATAACCCTCGATGAATAGATGGTTGTATACCTAAAGACTGAGTATAATCAAATATTACAACGATTAACAAAATATATCAAACTGCAATAAATTTTTCACAGTGATGAGATGTCATTTCTAAAAAATTCTCTTTTAAATAATACAAAATAAAAGAAATTTGAATACAATAATGAGAAGTTATTTATATATTGATTTCTAAAAATGTAAACTTTTGAATAGACACAACTGTTTATAAAAGACACAACTCTATATTCAACAGATGCAACTTTATAGAGAGACGCAACTGTCAAAATTTTCTGTCAAAGATATAAAATAAAGAAAATTTGAATACAATGATGAGAAGTCACTTATATATATATTTATAAAGATGTGAACATTTGAATAAACACAACTGTTTGTAAGAGACACACCTCTATATTTAACAGATGCAACTTTTTAGAGAGATGCAACCGTTTAAATTTTCTGTCATATATATATATATATATATTTTTTTACGAAAAGGTACTACGAAAAATCGCAACTATTGTTGGCATTTTTTCAGATTGTTATTATTATATTTGAATACAATGATGGGAAGTTATTTATATATAAATTTTTAAAGATGAGACATTTGAATAGACACAACTGTTTGTAAAAGACACAACTCTATATTCAACAGATGCAACTTTATAGAGAGACGCAACTGTCAAAATTTTCTGTCAAAGATATAAAATAAAGAAAATTTGAATACAATGATGAGAAGTCACTTATATATATTTATAAAGATGTGAACATTTGAATAAACACAACTGTTTGTAAGAGACACAACTCTATATTTAACAGACGCAACTTTTTAGAGAGATGCAACCGTTGAAATTTTCTGTCAAATGTATATATATATATATATTTTACGAAAAAGTACTACTAAAAATCGCAACTGTTGTTGGCATTTTTTCAGATTGTTATTATTATATTTGAATACAATGATGGGAAGTTATTTATATATAAATTTTTAAAGATGGGAACATTTGAATAGACACAACTGTTTGTAAAAGACACAACTCTATATTCAATAGATGCAACTGTAAAATTTTCTGTCAAAAATATAAAAAGAAGAAAATTTGAATACAATGATGAGAAGTCACTTATATATAAATTTATAAAGATGTGAACACTTGAATAGACACAATTGTTTATAAGAGACATAATAAAGCAGAAAAAAGACAAAGAATATAATATATTTTCGGAGCTAATCAAGCGTTTTTGTCGGGTCATTGATGGTGTAGTGGATTATGGTGATTAATATACTAAGGTGGTTTGTTTGTGTAAGTTCAAACTTATGCAGGTTTAAAGAAGATCAAAGTGCCGAGTCTAGAGCCGGATGTCAAAGGTTCTAAGGGGCAACTCAATAGATTTGTCGAGTTATGTCATGCATGCTGGATGGTTTGATTTGATTTGGAAAGAAAACGATATACAAAATTATACTAAATTGAACTAATTAGAAACAAACATACATATGTATACATAAAATAGTTGTTATTCCATACTACAGTAAAACCTCTATAAATTAATAAAGTCGGGACTACGAAATTTTATTAATTTATAGAGGTTTTAATTTATCGATAAATTAATAATTATTAATTTATAGAAAAATTTTCAATATTTTGTAATTTTTAATAAAAAGTTTTTAAAACTAAGATTTAATTCTTATAAATAATATTGTTATAGAGTTAATTACAAGGAAAATAACAATTCTCATGTTTTAAAGAGAAAACTAAAAGTTTTTGATATAGTAAAAATATGGCTTAAGAGAATAACTGTTAAACAAAAATATTAGAAATAAGGTCTAACAAAAATTAATGTTCATATATCTATATATATTTTGATAATTTTATATAATTATTAATTTATACTATTGTTGAGACCATATATTTACAAAAGATGTTCAAAAAATATATTGTTTTATTATATTATTGAATTATGTCTAAAATTACATTGGTTCAAATTTGGGACCGGAAAAATTTATTAATTTATCGAAAATATTAATTTATTGACGGTACACAAGTACCAAAATAATCACTTGAATATTTAGACATGGGTTGACATCACCTAGCATGACTAAATTCACCGTCAGAAAACTAAGTTTTGACATCCCAAAAATAGTATAACTGAAATAAAAAAATACACGAGGGCATACCTTCGACAATTGTAAGAGGCAAAGAGCCGTGGTTTTGGCTCTTTTAAATTTAACAAAATAAAAGGTAGTACTAGATTTATCAAACATGATTATTTATTGGCCAACATTTCATAAGTCACTCATAAAAAAGGATGCATCATTTCACTAGGGTCTCATGAATTGGGAGTTGACATGTTAAGTCTCAATTTTTAAAACGTAGATTATAATTAATTTACAGTAGCTTATCATACCGAAAGAATGAAGATATTTTAGTTGTTCTTACAATATTAACATGTTGCATTACTTTGTCTATAAAGATGAAAAGTAAACCTTTTTTTTATTATTAGAGATGATTAATTGGTGCTCTTAATTATAAAGAAAGTAGCTTTGACCATCTAAACAAGATTCATAGAAAGCTAGGAGAAAACATTTGGAAAGAGGTCTTGAAAGACTTTGATGTGATAATACTTCCACTATCATTGTCTAGCTTGAACACATTAGGCCATAAATTTTCGGTGAAGTAAATAGAGTTTTGAAGGCATCCGTGAAACTCATGAGCCAAAACCGAGAAACAAGTATCGGGAGCCAACATAAATGCCTTGTCTCCCAAGGTCTTAACTTGTATCCATTTTGATAACTCCTCATCCATCTTGTAAACCTTGAAACCGTCCGTCATGGTATAGTTAAATCTGCGCTCAGCTTTTCTCATTCGGGGATTCTTTTTGGGGAGGCGCTCGACAACATAAAGCTCTTTACAACTTTCCACAAATCTCATGTCTCCCCAACAGTCATTAGTGATAGTTTCATCGACAGAAGTGCTTAGGTACTTAGAGATTTGAAGATCGGAACTAATACACCAAACAATGCCTTGTGAATCCAAAACATAAGTTACCCCTTTGTGAACTATAATGTCGGAGAAGTCATCACCCATTTGTTCGAGTCTCCTCAAGACATTTCCATTCCAGTAGTTGATATATCCATCCCAACCGATACTAAGAACTCCATGATGATGATCTTCTCCTTCCTTGACTTTGACAAGAACACTTCTTTGGAATCCAGGAGCCGTTACTCTTGCCTTGGGGTTGTTTAGAACCACATAGGCTTCTCGAATCTCGGAGACAGTGAACTCCAAAAGATCGAGGCTCTCGGAATAACAGCGCAACGGGTAACGCGAGAGAGGGTGAAGTACACGGATTCTCCCGGAGTTGATGATGTCCACATCGGATTTGATGATCCAGCCCTTGCTCGGAGAGGAGGAAAGAGTGACTCGGAAGAAGGCGATGTGTGAGAGAAACGCACCGGGATCATATCGGTAGACCTCGTCCTCGTCGTGTAGTAGGGTTTCGCTAGGGGCGATGGGATCGAAGTGGATGACAGGGCGGCTCGGGAAAAGGTTGTTGTTGTTGTTGTCCACACTGGAGCGCTGCCAAGATGTGCAGATGCTACGGAAGCGTTTGAGTTCGACGACGGAGAACAATCGAACGGCGATACAGTTGAGGAGCTCCTCCGGTAAGTTAGACCAATCTACTACCATGTCTCTCAAATCTGGTTGTTTCCGCTAAGGGCATTATTAGTGGAGTAACGGCCGAACATTTCTCAAAAAAGATTAATTTTTTTTTTTTTAACAAATTATTAATATTTATTTATATTTTAATAGTTATTCCATTAAGCAAATAACATCTGTCATATATGGTATGAGAATTGCTTTTCAAGTTACTATAAGAAGAAACTGTTTTCCTATTTTTTCTCTTTTTATTATTTTTTATTAAGAGAATTTGTAAAAGAATCGACCACTAAAATGGTCTAAGACGGCCGCTACTTTGGTTGTGTTGTGTTGTGTTGTGTTGTGACATAAATATAAAAAAATGTTAATGAGAATGGACTTTCAAATTAATGGGCCAAATTTGGAAACGTTTTAACAAAAGCCCATGAGATGCACATACATGGTAAGATTAGACATTTTATAAAAGAGTAGGGAAATATTTATTAACTTTTTAAAACATAGAGGAGTTTTCTGTAATTTAGAGGAACCCAAACGCATCGATCGAAGGCTGTATAAGAAGGTGGCTCTCCGAGCCAAGGCCAACGTCTCAGGGGTAAAAAGGAAACATGGCGAAGGCTAAGAAGCCGAAGAACGAGGAAGCTCCTGGCGCGAAGACGACTTCGGAGAACACTGGAGCTAAAGTTCTTCACCAGAAGCTCTTTCTTTCTATCGACTTCAAAAAACGCCAAATCTACGGGTACGTTTCCTTCTCTTTTGCTTTCGATTTGTTCATCCGCGAAAACGAATGCGTGATTGTGATTTTTGGCTGCTTAATTCAATTCGCGTTGAAGAAACCCTAATTATGAGCAGATGTTGAATTTTACACCGACATAAGTCTTTTAAGTTTCTCAATTCTTGGTGAAATCCTCTGCTCTTGATGATTTGGGGTTTTACTTGTATGGTCCTTTGGTTTTATCATTCTTTGCTGCATTTTCATGGGATTTTTTGTTTTTGTTTTTGTTGGCTTTCTATAGTCACACAGAGTTAGAAGTAAGTGTGCCAGATATTGGTATTGTGGGACTACACGCGGAGAATTTGGGAATTGAGAGTGTTTTGGTAGATGGGGAACCCACTGTGTTTGAGTACTATCCGCATCATCAGAACTCTGAAACTGAGAGTAACTGGAACTCGGTCTCTGACCCTGCGTCAGCAGCTGATGCTGCGGCTATGGAATATGTCGGGGTTCTTAAGAGAGAAGACACAGCAAATTTACTGATTAACTGTTGCAAGCCCTCTAAGGATTTATCTGAACAGCTAGATAATGTTACTTTAGTAAACGGTTCCCAGTCCTCCGGGGAGGCAAAACAGGTAATTTTCCTGAATTCCTTACATGTATTGTTGAGATGTAATGAGACTTCAAAATTACACGAACTGCCTTTAAGTGGTTTGAAGTACATATCGGAAACCGTGGTTGTTTTGACGATTTTAACTATGGTGTATACTAAAAGCAACATGGCTTTAGGGTTTTTGACCTCTAGTATTCACCTTAGCTATGCTTACTCTTCGTTTGCCTTTACTGCTTTTGTGGACCAAAGATAACACATATCAAGTTATCTATTCTCGGACTTGTTAGATGCTAAATATGAATTTACCATGTTGGTAGCTGAACTTTTAAAAAACTAATGCAATCAATACTAATGGTAGCTATCGACACTTTTTTTTGTTATTTATCTTGTGCTATGGGTTACAACTGAGAATTGGCCTTTTTTGTTATTCCTGATATATCCTCATATGACGCAGAATGTTAAATTGATTCGGATTAACTACTGGGTAGAGAAAATAGAGTCAGGAATTCATTTTGATGAGAACATTGTACATACCGATAACCAAATGAGACGAGCGCGCTGTTGGTTTCCTTGTATAGATGATGAGTACCATCGTTGCAGGTATTCATTTTTTTAAGAACTAATTCTGTTTTAATGTTTCTTGTCTCTTGAGATCAAGAGTGGGCATCTCAACCTGTTTAACCATTTTCATTTAACACTTTGTGGTGGATGCAGTTTCGATCTGGAATTCACTGTTCCACACAACTTTGTGGCTGTCAGTGTTGGAAAATTACTTTACCAGGTAAGCTGTATATCTTTTATACGTGAATAGATTGGAGGAAGTACCATTTTGTTCAATCTGGTATTTTACGTGCAAGTTTGAGTGGAAAAACTTACAAAAATGCTGTGGTTCTCATGATTTATAGAATCTGTGTCAAATTTAGTTTCAGCTTGGATAGGAAAGAAGCTATATCCAGTCCTTAGAATATTGTGTTTAGTATTATAGGTATCTAATGAATATGGATCAAACAGAATATTTCTCCTCTGTTATATTGTAGGCACAACTATCTGGAAAGCTAACAGTATGTGGAATATTTTTAGATTTTCCTTCATTCAGTCTTATCAGTACCTTTACAAGAAGGTTTAGGGGGGTTGGTTTTCTAAATTTTCACACTTTTCAGGTTATGTGCAAAGAAGATACTAGCCGAAAAACTTATGTATACGAACTAGCTATTCCTATCGCTCCACGGTGGGTGTCTTTAGTTGCGGGACCATTGGAAGTCCTTCCAGATCAAAACAACTTTCTCATATCTAACTTGTGTTTGCCGTATGATATCTCGAGACTTCGTAATACAGTGGAATTTTTCCATGAAGCTTATAGGTCAGTAAATTTGTATTCTTACAATTCCTTGTAATCAAACTGAATCTAAGTATAATTTGCTGTCAATTGGAAAATCAACTTATACAGCTACTATGAGGATTATTTAAGCGCGAACTTTCCATTTGGATTCTACAAGCAAGTCTTTTTACCTCCTGAAATGGTTGTTTCCTCGTCGACTTTGGGAGCTTCTTTGAGTATCTTTAGCTCCCACTTGCTATATGATGAAAGGGTTATTGATCAGGTAATGTTTCCTGGTAAATTGGCCTGTGGTTAGATGATACGTTTATCAGACACATGCATTTAAATCTTTTGTATATGTCAATATTATAATGGAAGGCACACCCGACCAGAAATTGTATGGTGCATATTTGAAAAACTACAACGAACGTATCTGAGCAAGTTAAATATAATTCTGCATTACCTCTTATGTATGTTACAAGCTGAGTTCATCTATTTATTGCATTTCATCCCTTCATTGGAATATGGCTTTTGGTGTAGAAGGTTTCACGTATGTTTACAAGAATTTTTCTTTCTTTGTTGGTGTTTTAATAACCTTTATGCACAAATTTGATAGACCTTCAATTATCTTTGCAGACAATAGATACGCGTATTAAAATTGCTTCTGCGTTAGCAAAACAGTGGTTTGGAGTTTATATTACTCCCGAGTCACCAAATGATGGTGGGCTCTTGACATTTTTTTACACTTCGCTTTGCGTACAATGTTTTATATCAGCTTCATTTGAAAGCATGTGTCTTGTGATTCATGACTGTCCATGTTGTTATAACAGATTGGCTCCTCGACGGTCTTGCTGGTTTCTTGACGGATATGTTTATCAAGCAGTTTTTGGGAAACAATGAAGCACGATACCGGAGATACAAGGTTTATACTCACTACTTGTGTTTTTTTTTTTCACATATAGAAGCTATAATTACAACAAGTCGAGTTAATCTTCCCTGGACGCCCCTGTAACCATTTCTGAACAAAGTCATGAACATCTTATCTTGATTCTCTAAATTTTTTTGGTGCAAGTGCAGGCAAATTGTGCTGTATGTAAAGCTGATGATAGTGGTGCAATGTGCTTGAGCGCATCTCCTTCTTGCAAGGACCTATTTGGAACTCATTCTATTGGGATGCATGGGAAGATACGATCATGGAAATCAGTAAGCATAATTTTCTTTTCATATTTATCATTCCGTGCTCTCAAATTTTGTGCCCTGTATGAATTTCTGAGATAAATTTACATGCGTTTTGTTACTAATAATTATTATTTTCTGACTTATTTCTGAAGGGAGCAGTCCTACAGATGTTGGAGAAGCAAATGGGCTCAGACTCGTTTCGTAAAGTATGGACATGTTGTCATCATTTTTCAGGGAATCACTTTGTTAATTTTCTTACATACGTGATTAACAGATTTCTTTTCGATGTTTTACAGATTTTGCAGAAAATTATATCTCGAGCCAAAGATCCATCTAATCCTATACGGTCCCTTAGCACGAAGGAGGTAACATGACTATACAATGATTTCTTCTTTGGGAGCTTTTCTTGACTGAATACTTTCCTTGCTCTGGGAGCATACGTTTTATCAAAATGGATCTATCTCTCAGTTGTGACTTGATATACTTAACAATTATGTCGTAAATGTACCCTCAACCATAATGTGATACGGCCATTCATCCGTAACTTGGTTCAACAACTGATAATCGAATTGTATACAAATACAAAACAACTCCCTCGATTTTTGTATATTTCTCTTCTTGATCAACTGATTATCTTTCAGCTTGAATTTTCGATTTCAGTTTCTAATACATATGTGTGTTTCTCAAATTTCGCTTTTGAGATGCAGTTCCGGCAGTTTGCTAATAAGATTGGAAATCTTGAGCGTCCATTTCTTAAAGAATTTTTTCAGCGATGGGTTGCATCTTGCGGTTGTCCTATGCTAAGGTATTTTTTTTTGTATAATGAGTTACTTTCTTCTGAACTGAACTCAATAGATACCTGGATCGTCATTGAATCTTATCTTGATATTCTCTACTGGGGTTTAATTATATCAGGATTGGGTTGTCTTACAACAAAAGGAAAAACATTGTTGAAATGGCTGCTCTGCGCGAATGCACAGCTTCGCTCGATGCAAGGTTATCAGTTATTGGGGCTACTTCTGATTCAGAAAACCGAGATGTGGATGTTGGCTGGCCGGGTATTATGAGTATAAGGGTTTACGAGATCGATGGAATGTCCGACCATCCAAAATTGCCTATGGCTGGAGATAGATGGCAGCTACTGGAATTACCATGTCATTCTAAACTTGCTGCTAAACGTTATCAAAAACCAAAGAAGGGAGGAAAACCTGATGGGGATGAAGACAATGCTGATGCTATAGTACCGTTAGAAAATAAAGCAAGGTGGGTTGCTGTGATACGCTATTTCTGGCATTCCTGGTCTGTTTAGTTTTCTTGCAACGACCACAAGAAAAAGAACTGAGAGATTGAATGTTTCTCTGTAGCATTGAATCTCCTTTGACTTGGATTAAAGCTGACCCTGAGATGGAATATATTGCTGAGATTCAACTTCATCAGCCCCTACAAATGTGGGTAAGAGATCTGCTTTGACACTTCTTGAGATTATATTGTGTACATAACAGTCGACTTTTTCTTTGGCTTTCTGCATGGTTCATGACAAGAAGCTCATGAGCTATGTTACGTAGAAGTGGTCTTTCTGTATTGTGTGTGTGCTTGTGTTGTCCTGTTAATTGTAGCCATCTGAAAATCCATCACTGGTTTGTTGACTACGCTTTAGGTTTAATCCTTTGTCACACTTGTGTTTTCTGTGACTTTTGACCAGGTAAATCAACTAGAGAAGGATGGAGATGTTGTTGCTCAGGCACAGGCAATTGCGTCACTTGAAGCTTTGAAACAACACTCATTTTCCATTGTGAATGCGCTCAATAGTATTCTCACTGACTCCAAGGTTTTGTCCGTCTCTAGTGTACTTCTTTCAAATACCAGTTTGCAGATGTAAGTTCTTTTCTCCAAGATATTATTGTGACATATAGGTTTTCTGGAGAATACGCATTGGCGCAGCGTTTGCATTGGCTAAAACAGCATCAGAGGTATGATTAAAATTGTTCAATCTAATATTCCAAAGTGACAAGACGTATAATTATCAAAATTTTAACTAGATTTTTGAGATTGCAAAAGGCACTGCTTTAAAAGTATAAGATCAGGAACTTTAATGTGCACTTTTTTATGTTTTTAGAGGAACAGAACACGGTGAATTAATGATTCACCTGAAATTATCATTTAAAGAAAATTTGTGGGAAAAGAATTCCATTAGTTCAGGTGGGGAAAACTGAAAAAAAAAAAATAATTGGAAACCTTTCATCTACTAAATTGCAGAAAGAATGAGGGGAGGAATTTGTTTTCTCTGATCTCTATATTCCTATCATCAATCTTCCGTTCATCTTAATCCCATTTATTCGTTGCATGTTTAACAGATTTTCATGAGTTGTATGTCTATTGGTTTAAACTGCATGCTATGCCATCTTTCAACTTATTTTTTCGAACTTCACCTTTCTAAAAGTCTCATGCACTGCTTTTTGTGTCCTTTAAACAAGTCTTACTGCAAATGTTGAGTTAAGCTCATTTCTATTTCTAACAGGAGACTGACTGGGCGGGTTTGCAACATCTAATAAAGTTTTATAAAAGTAGAAGATTTGATGCAGAGATTGGACTCCCCAAGTGAGATTGGTACCTTTTAATATTTGTACATCTCTTTGGTAACCAGCGGAAGATTTCTCATGAAACTGATGTCCTCCTTTCAGGCCGAATGACTTCCGTGATTTCCCAGAATATTTTGTACTTGAGGTAATGATTTAAGGTAGGGTATGAGCTTGATTTAGTGTCACGAATTGATCTCAGCTGTTAGCTGGAGATGCTATGACATGTCCTTTCGATGTGACAGAAAACTGTTACTGCTCTGCTTAGTATATAAATTGGGTTTCTCCTGAAAAAAATTAGGCAACTAATTACTATGTCATGGTGGAATAGAAAACAAATGAATGTTGAGCCAATGAAAATAATGAGCGTAAGTTCGCAAATATCCCAAAGCTCCTTTCGTGTTCAGTTCGTTAGGAAAATTTCGTTCTGCAGAGAGGGTGTGATTTATTGTTTCTCTTCCTAGCCTGCTTACCTCCAGGGTTTTCCATGGTTATTCCTCTGATACTATGGTTTGTAACAGTCAGCTCTTCTGTTTCACTCGTGGCTTTTTTGGTTATTGTTAGGTTGAATCTATTTTTTCTCTTGAACTTTGAACTTTGTTATAGAACGTCTCCGTAGGAACAGTTGGATTGGATCTCCTGTGTCATATCTATCATTCTTGTTGCAGTAGTAGTAGCATGCGACATTCCTGACTGTTTTATCTAAATTCATTGTTATTTGCTTTGTCTTAGGCCATTCCACATGCCATTGCAAGAGTTAGGGGAGCTGAGGGGAAAAGCCCTCGAGAAGCTGTTGAATTTATCTTACAGCTTCTAAAGGTATACATCTTCATAGTATTTTATCATGTACTAATGAGGGTAAATTTTGTGAAACTTTCGTAGCTTACTGATAGCCTTCAGCGGCTAGTCTTTATTACGCTGCAGTGATTTCTATCATCTATGAAACATTAGGTTTATGCTTGTTTTCAGTCCATATTATCATCTTTATTGATTTCGCCATTTATCCTTTATTTTATAGTACAATGACAACAGTGGGAATCCGTATTCTGATGTATTCTGGCTTGCTGTGCTTGTTCAGTCAGTTGGTGATCTCGAATTCTGTCAACAGGTCTGTGATTGTTATCATGTTAACGCTACTCTACGATTTATTAGCTAATTTTTATTGTGGTCTTTTCCTGCTGACGTTATGATGGGTAGAAAGACCCCTTTAAAATTTTATCAACAAAAAAAAAGTCGTACTTGACAAGACAAGATTTAGTACTTAGCTCATCTATTATATTAGCTCTAAATATCTTTATCGGCATCTCATGCTTTTATGAAAAAAAATGAAGATGTTTGGTCTTGGAGGATGAAGGTGGTTACAGAAAAAAAGTGGAGCTCTGTTTTATTCCTATTTAGTTCATATGCAAAGATGTGAATTTAGAGCTTCAATATACCAGCGTTGATACATGTTTTATTGCTGAACACTTTATGTTTCTTTGTTTCCCTGGCAGAGTTTAACGTTTTTAGCCCCTCTTCTGAAGCGCATTGACAGACTCTTGCAGTTTGACAGGTAACCTCGTGTTTGATGTTTATGATTTTATATGTTTTAACAGAACTTATTACTGAATTTTTGGAAATAAATGTACTAGGTTGATGCCAAGCTACAATGGCATCTTGACAATTAGCTGCATCAGAACGTTGGCACAGACTGCTCTCAAGCTTTCTGATTCCATCAGTTTCGTAAGTTCTTTCCTTATTTTTTCTCCAATTGCTCCTTATAACGCTGACAGCATCAGAAGCTTGCAATTAATTGACTTCAGGAACACATCTGTAAACTTATTGAACCTTTCCGAAACTCGGATACAATATTGCAAGTTCGTGTAGAAGCAAGTAGGGCACTTCTTGACATCGAGTACCAATCCAAAGGGATAGGTTCTGCCCTTTTGTTGTTTAAAAAATATGTGGTAGAAGAATCATCTTTGAGAGGTTGGTTACATTCTCTTGCTGGGACATAGCAGCTTTCTGTTTCTGGTAGAGTTCATTTATTTCTTTTTATATATTTGGCCCTTGATTACAGGGCAGGTTAAATTGTGTGTACATACGATGCGGTTATGTCAAATAGCAGTTGGATATGACTCCGACGATTGCGTCGGCACTGTTAGTCTTCTGGATTTGCTGCATCTATTCAAGAGCCATGTAGTATTCAACAATGAATTTCTTCGCCACTACTTGTTCTGCATTTTCCAAATCCTCGCTGGAAGGTCTGTGGCTTTTACATTCATTGTCTGCCAGATTATTTTCTCACAAGTACTCTTCTCATGCCGTGCATTTGTTTCTTTATTCATTATGGTTTCCTGTGGGTAGCACAAAAGTAATTGAGTCATAGTACATATTTTACTATTTTTCTTAAGCTATGAAGGTTTTCTAGCTGATGCATCGTGTTTGGGTACATTAGTTTATTCCCTTTCGTGAATTTTGTTTGAAATTCAAGTGTCTTCAATTTTGAGCCTAAAGAGAATTATATATTGGTCTTCTTCTGCTTTCACCGTAGTTTTTGACATTCTGAACAGAATATACTTACCGTTATCTCAATTTCAGACCCCCAACGTTGTTTGGAGTGCCTAAAGAGAAACCTTTGCAGCTTGTTGATGTGGAGGCCTGCATTGAGCCGAAGAATGTATTTTCGGTCCCGGGAGCAGAAGCAGGGGGGCCATCACTTTTGGCACTTGGAGATGCCAAAGGAAAATCGCTGGATGTTGTTCCTTTTGGTGTTCCAGCGAGATCACAGGAAATGTTCATGCCTATTGTTTCTGAACTGAGGTTTCCAGAACCTGTTGCTGCGTATGAGGCTCAGCATCTTGAACCTCACATGGAAAGTCAAAACCAACCTTTACATGAAAATCCCATTGTTAATGAGATTCCATTGGATGGCGAAGCCCCAAGAGAAGAATTAGCTAATAGGGAAGTAAACCCAAACCCTCCAATAAAGGAACGTCAAAAAGAACCTGATGTGGCGTCTGTGTCTGTTAGTCACGAGGTCAAGAAGTCTGTTATACGGATCAAAGTCAGACCATCTGGTGCGACCAGCAGAGCCGAGGGATCAGCACGATCCATAGAAAGATCTCAAGGGATTGTGGTACGACATGATATAGACCGGGGACAAACTAGTTCAGCTTCAGTGGACGCTCCACAGAGAATCTCAACGGATGCTGTGAGCATAAGCAATCAGAATCACGTGGAGGAAGTAAATTCGTGTCACGATGTCGGATCTCGCATGACCGCAAGTATCGGCAGTGTAAAATTTGTAAGCGAAGGCGATACATTTGGGAAAGAGTTGCAATGCACTGCTGAGTCTGGGAAAACTTCGACAAGCCAGAAGGCAGATAATAACATCCAAATCGCAGCGCCTAGCTTCATACCAGTAGATAATAATAGTATGGAAAACGAGGCGCTGCAGAAATACGCGAGCCTTCAAACTCTATCTGTTGGTAAAGAAAAGGATAAGAAGAAAGACAAGGAAAAGAAAGAGAAGAAGAGGAAAAGAGAAGACCCGGTTTACCAAGAAAAGAAACGGTTAAAGAAGGAGAAGAAACGGAAGGAGAAAGAAATGGCAAAGCTTGTGAGCAGCACTTCGGATCCAGCTAGGGAGAAGAAGATAGAGAGTGTCGTCGCGGAGGCTAAAGTAGAAGAGCCAAGCAATGATGCCGAATTGGTAAAGGTTGAAACCGAGGCTGAGCCATCAGCTCGTCCGTTTCCCAAGTTCCGAATCAAGGTGAAAAGCAAAGCGTTCAACAACTCGTAATGTGTGAGGCAGTCGTTTTGGTGTTTCAAAACTGCTACTTGTCGCTATGGCTTGTTAAAGTATCTGATTAAAAAAAATGCATAGAATCGAGGAGACTTGTATACAAAAAGCTTTGTTGTTGCAATGCAAGCTGTGATATGTCCAATGCGCTTTAAGCCTCTCTCCTAGCTTTGGGTACACGCCAGAGTTGAAGCGCGCTCCACGTCAGTTTCACGAACTAACGTTAGAATTGAAACAGTGCACACATTTAATACCAGTGGACCGATCTGACAATTAATTTCCTGCAGCTTTTTATTTTATAAGTGGGCGTTATGAAAATTCAATGGAACAATTAACCCCTAATTATACAGTTAAAGTTTTGAGTGATTGTTTAAATACTACTCTAATCTGTAGGACCCCTAATTGACCCCTAATTATACAATTAGAATTTTGTATCTAAACCAACAATAGATTTTCCAAAATCTGACTTCGAGAAAAAAGAAAGAAATAAAGAAATACATAAAGCATTATGTGTTTTTTTTGTTAAGAAGACAAAAAAAAAAAAAAAAAAAAAAAAGAAGAAGAAACAAAAATATTATAAGAGAGAAATTAAGGAAAGAGGGGAAAAGTGAAGGAGAAGCACTGTGGAATCGAAAACATATTTTGCTGTATTCATTGATCAACTTGGCGTCTTCTCCAACCAAATCGTCTCCTCCAGTCAAAGAGAAAGAGAGTATGGAGGCAAAGCAGCGAGAAATCCTAATTCCGTAAAAGAGAGAAACAGACAAGAACGACGAACTGTGGGAGAGTGTTCAAGTCCGTACAAGCCTTGGTGGCTCACATCTTTCTTTTGTCTTTTACGCTTGCTTTGGTCCTCAAGCTCGACCACACCTTTACTTACTCCTGGTGGTTAGTTTTTATCTCCTCTATTTTTTTTTTTTTTTTTGCTCCCTTTCGTCTCCTTATCTGGGACGCTCTGAAGACTCAATTGTTAGGAATCGAAAAAATTCTTCCTATTCTTTATCGCCTCGTGTGAAATTAAGATTTGAGGATTTGGATTTAGAGCTTAGGGTTTTGTGGAAAACTCGAAGACAAGTTGGGCTTTTCTGTTTTTTTGTTTTTTGTTTTTTTATCTGCTATGTACTGTAAACTCCGAGGTTTTGCTCGCATGTGTGAGATAATTGAAAATTTGATTTACAAGTCTGAGAAAGTCTTGATTCGCCATTCCTTTCTCATTTAAATAGGAATATTCCCCTTTTGGAAACTCGTTTTGCTTTTGTGTACAAGTACATCTAAAAGTACATCTTTATCTCATTATCTTGGTACTATGAGACAGGGAAGCCTCTCTCGTGTCACGTGTTCATGTACCATGTAGTACTAAGTTTTATATGAAGAAACATAGAGTTTACGGTTTGTCAGAGGACTGATGTCATCAAGATTGAGTCATTGGGAATTTTTATTTTGAGTTTCAGATTTCTTTGAGTCTAGGTTTTGGGGTTCTTTTTGGTGTGTTATCCACTTTTTTTGGTGTTGGTATCATTCATGTATGCAATCGGCTAATACATAACAACAAAACCGTATCTGTTCCGTTGATTTGGGGATATGCAGGGTTGTGTGTCTACCTCTGTGGGCTTTCCATGCTGTTGTTGCACGGGGAAGATTCTCGCTTCCTGCTCCAATTGCTCCTCGTAACCGTCATGTATTGTCCCTTACTTATATAACCACAATATTAATCAAAGCCAGTGTTATGATTTCCAGTAAACGCATAGCTCTTGGCTTGTAATGATTTGTTTCGTCTTTGGTGTACAGTGGGCTCCATGTCATGCTATTGTAGCAACACCGTTGCTTATAGCTTTCGAATTGCTCCTCTGTGTATACCTCGAGACTGCACATGGTATACAACTTATATAGCTTATAGATATTTAAAGACTGTTGTAGTTTAATATCTTGACAAGGAACAAAATCATTTATGTTTATACTCATGCGGTGAAGCAAATGTTGACTCTCAAAGCTTCTCGTTAGGAGTTTTGGTTTTTGAATTAAGGATTATATTGAATAGCGTCACTAAGAACTTATAAGCTTCTGTAGTGTTTTCTTGATTTATGATGCCTTACTTTCAGTTCCTCCCGTTTACTGTATATTATGTTATTCTATTTGGGATGCAGTTCGTTCGCTGCCAGCTATGAGCTTGAAGATTGTATTTCTCCCTTTATTGGCGTTTGAAGTAATAATACTGGTGGACAATGCCATGTATTGTGATAGGCTACGTAATACCGGTTTTGATCCCAATGACTCCTCAGAACCATTTGTTCTTTCTTCTTGTGAACACATGACAAATTGGTTCACATGGGAGATTTTGTTTAATTTTTCGGATAATATTGTAAGATAGAGGTTATGGGTTGTAGGACAGACTAGTAACAATGATTATAATGCAGCTTTGTTATACATGTTTGTGATTGCATTTATAATACGTCCTTCGGTTGAGAAGTGAGGCTACTGAGGTTTGTGGGATATTATTATCTGGCATATGAAGCTAGTACCAATGCTGTGAACTTTACTGTTTCCTTAGTTGGAAAATTCTTGGAATTATTAGATCTGGTATTTCTATATGACGTTCTTAATATACCACACGTTCTATCTTCAGAATGTGTCGGGCACTGATGCCTGGAGATGAAGAGAGCGTGAATGATGAAGCAATATGGGAAGCTCTTCCTGTAAGTCATACTACATTTTTTTCATTAAGCTGTTGTTAAAAGTAATTGGTTGAGCAGCTTAAGACGTTATCACTTCTGTCTTTACTTGCTTAAGTTGCATTTAGTTTCTATGTGTGAGTTATCAGTCATATACGAATGTTAACATTCTCTTTTTCCTAATAACAAGACTTTGGACTCTGATAAGTCATGAATGTGAACATTCTCTTCTCCTTTTGGTCAATTTCTGTAATTTTAGCTTACACAGTTAGGCTGGAAGAAATTTCTGATCTTTGTTGGTGGGTAATAAGCTACTTCAAATAAACTTTTCAGATGCTTCTTTTTGTTGTCTGCAGCATTTCTGGGTTGCGATTTCCATGGTGTTCTTTCTGGCTGCTACTGTCTTTACCCTCCTAAAGCTGTCTGGTACTAATCTCTGCCATTGTGATAGTTTCTGTAATTTTTGGCTAAATTTTCAAGTATCTACCTAACATAGGTTTTTTCTGTTTAGTGACCATTTAAATTAGACAATGTCTCCAGGAAGGAAAACCTTTAAATCCTGCAGGATGAGTCATTTTAAATGTTTGTATGAATTGGGATGCACAGAAAAGTGAATTTCTTAACTGGTGGAACAGGTCGAGTTTTAACATTTAGGGCTTGAACACCACATACTTTTATTTGTTCCTTCAAAAACTTATGCATAGCCACTGACATATTTTATATTATCATATTCTTCAGCTGTCTCACTAACGATGCGGATATTGCCATATTCACCTATCTAAATCCTATCTTATATAAAAGATGTCCCTTAATTCCTTATTGTTTTATTCAAATCAGGTGACGTAGCTGCTCTTGGCTGGTGGGATTTATTCATAAATTTTGGGTATGCACTGTCTTTGCCTTTTTTGGTTACATATATAAATTTCTTAATGCTATTTGGTGGAATTGATCATGATTGTAATCAATGTGCACGTTTTTGTCTGCAGAATTGCGGAGTGCTTTGCTTTTCTTGTTTGTACAAAATGGTCTAACCCAGTAATTCATAGAAGCTCAAGTGACAGAGAAACGGGGTCATCTTCTACCACTATTAGATATCTTGAGTGGAACAGTGGCCTTGGGGTTTTTCCAGAAGAAGATAGGCACCAAGATACAACTTGTGGCCTGCAAGACATTGGTGGTCATATAATGAAAATTCCCCTCATTGTATTTCAAGTGGTACTTTGCATGCATCTAGAGGTACACAACATTTCTGTCGATCTTACAGTTCTTGTGTTTGGACATTACTAAAAAGCTTGTGGTTTGAACTTTCAGGGGACTCCTGAAGCTGCTACGCATATACCTGTCCCTGTCCTGTTTTCCCCACTTTTTCTGTTGCAAGGCGTTAGTGTTCTATTTGCTGCTTCTAAATTAATAGAGAAGGCTGTTCTATTGCTGCGCGGCGACGAAGATGATTCAGGATTATATTTTAGATTTTCATCCAGAGCTCACGATTGCTTAGGTTTCTTGCACCATGGATCCAGGTGATAAATATGTTTTGCTACTTCCTTTGTCTGTTTTTAATGCACAAAAGTTATGGAGGCTAACCAACCACCATTAATAAATTTTATGCTGTCACTGAATTACTAACAAACATCAAGTTGATGCCTAACATGTGATCCTCTACGTACTCGGTCAGGCTACTAGGTTGGTGGTCAATTGATGAAGGAAGCCGGGAGGAGCAAGCTCGACTATACTTTGATCAGGATTCTGGGTTAGTAGTTAGTACAATTAGCTTCTATGTGGTCCAACGTAAATGGTTATATCTGACCTGCTGAAGATTTCATGAAAATATGTGGTGCAGTTACAATACCTTCTGTGGCCATCCGCCTGAAATAGTCAAGAAAATGCCAAAGAAAGAGCTTGCTGAGGAGGTATTTTCACTTTTCTCTTACTAGCAAAGATGTAGCTAGTTCATTGTTTTATTAAGTCTTTCTACCTCTGGTCTCAATACCTTCACTTTTATTTAATTCCATGTCAGGTGTGGAGACTTCAAGCAGCACTTGGGGAACAAACAGAAATCACAAAATTCAGTCAGCAGGAATATGAGAGACTGCAAAATGTAATGCTGTCTCCCTCTGCTTCTGATAATTACACTTCTCACTCTAAAGGGGTTTAGCTTTCACAATTGTTTCTTTTTCGATGTTGCTTATTCGTTGGACTAAATTTTCATATTTCGATGCTCCCTCTGTTACAGGAGAAAGTGCTGTGTAGGGTTTGTTTTGAAAGAGAAATCAGTGTGGTACTGCTTCCATGTAGACACCGTGTTCTCTGCAGGTACCCTATACTATTCGATTTTTATGCCTATTTCACAGGAAATAACTGATTTAAAGTTTAAGCTATTTATAGCAAGTGTCATGAATCGTACTAATATTCCAAGTGCTATTGCGACATTTTTGTAAAGCTCTCTGATGATGTCTGCTTATGTTTTTACTGCCATGTTTGTTTCAGGAACTGCTCAGACAAGTGTAAAAAATGTCCCTTCTGCCGTATAACCATCGAAGAGCGGCTCCCCGTGTACGATGTTTAACATCTAACTTGATCCTCTTCGATATTCAAAGATTTAAGTGTATATATAAGTGTGTGTAGAGAGGATATGATGATTCACACTCCTTTTTAATCACCCATCTCTACATTGCTGAGTCTTTTTATTTGTGTGAATCAGCATTGAGTACAGGTCAAACCTCAAACAGAGAAGTCTAGTATCGTATGCCTCATGTTTAGGCTTTTTTTGTAATTATTAATTAATACCTCTGCAATACTTTATTTTTGGTTTTGTAATACATGTGTTCTTGTTTTCGTGTATTTCAATCTCTGGATCTCTAAGATTAAGAATAACTTTCACTGAACAAACCAGTTGTAATGTGGGTAATTAACTAATTTCGGCCTTTTTGAGATAATTATGGCGGGTAACAGATTATTTTTGTGTTAAAATGGGCCGAATCAGGCCCAATATAGACTTTTGTTTTGGGACAAATCAAAGGCGACGCGAGACCTAACTTACTCGGTTACTCCGGCTAAACGAAATAGAGAGAGAGAGTGAGAGTGACGGCGAGGAAGAAGAAGAAGAGATGTGGTTCTCCGGCGGTGGAGGAGGAGGAGGACTGAGGAAGCTCTGCAGAGCGTCGGCTATTTTCGATAATGAGATGAGTTATAACTCTTTGTTGGTGAGATACATGTCAAGAGAACGAGCTGTAAACGTCCGTAAGATAAACCCAAAGGTTCCGATCCAAGAAGCTTACGCCATTTCCAATTCACTCTACGATCTCTTCAAGCGACATGGTCCTCTTTCCGTTCCCAACACTTGGCTCCGCGCTCAGGTTTAATTCCCTCGTCTCTGTATTTACTATATTCGTCTGAATCTTCCTAAACCCCACCATCAAATTGATCTGAAATGCTAATAGTCTCCGTGATTTTGATCTTAGATCCTACTACTGTTTGATTCTCTGTTGCTTCGGGCTTTAGATTAGGTCAATGGTATAAGATTGTTTGTTTGCGTTTATTAGTGTGGTTTGACTCATCTTTTAAGAACTTTAGGTATTGAAATGTTTTGATCACAGTGATAATAAACTCAATATTGGTGATTTATGTCACTATAGCAAGATGAAGGTGGGGTTTATATCAAATGTTCTGGAGTATAAGCTCTTTAGATCAGTGGTTTAAGTTCATATACCTGTTCACTGTTTGTTTGTTTTTATGATAGCATATAAGTTAGTGTGGTTTGGCTCTAAGTTGCGTAATTTGCTACGAATATGAGTTAATTGAAATGTTGTGATCATAGTGATAAACTAACTCAAGTATTTGGTGATTGTGATGCAATAGGAAGCTGGGGTAAGTGGACTGAACAGCAAAACGCACATGAAGCTATTGTTGAAATGGATGAGAGGCAAAAAGATGCTCAAGTTAATCTGCAACCAAGTTGGTTCATCGAAAAAGTTTTTTCACACCGTTTTACCTGAAGATCCTCTACAAGAACAACCGGCTGCTGCGCCTGAGATCATCAATAAACAAGCCTTTAAGAAACGAAGCAAATAAGGACACTGGAGTCTGGAGATAGAGAGAGCAAGTCTCTGTGGACAATCTTTTGTTTTATTTCTTTGGGTTTTGTTGTTTCTGTCTCCACCAAGGGAATGAATTGTCATTTTTTTAGTTGCTGGTGTATAAATTCTTGAGAAAGTCATGACTTTGTTCTTTGCTCCGTTCCCTTCAATAATATAGATGACTGTATATCACAGTTGTTTTAAATCTTTGACATTCTTTGTATTTACTGTTAAACTTGCCATCGTTGTGCAAAAAATCACACTTCTCAATTTTTAAAGGTCGATACTATGGGTCAACCTCTCTATAAAATAAGAAAACAAAATTTTTATACATTATTTTAAAATAAAAAACTTAGACCACTCTTTTATAAACCAAACCGAGATATAATTTTATTCTAATAGTAAAATCTAAATCTAAACCACATCATTTGTAAATCTAAATCGACATAAAATTTAAATTTTTTCCACCATTTGTAAACCAAACCGACATAATTTCGTTCTAATTGTAAAATCTAAATTCTAACCACTTCATTTGTAAACCCAAACCGATATATAATTTTATTTTAATTATAAAATCTAAATCATAATCGCCTCATTTGTAAACTTAAACCAACGTAAAATTTCGTTCTAATTGTAAAATCTAAACCAAGCCAATATTTAACTTTTCTTAATTAAAAGTATACAAATTTTGTTTTCTTAATTTGTTTGCTTTTTAATTTAATTTTAATTTACCTTTAAATGAAATATTAGATATAAGATTCTGATTGGTTGAGAGGAGAATAGGTAAATACAAGCAGGAGTGAACCTTAGTATTTTTTTTTATTTTAAAAACCTCTTAAACAAATACGATTAAGAGTATCATCTTTCTTTTCCAATTTAGAACGTCAAAATCTTAATAAAATGGAATTTTAAATGTATATTTTGGAAATATTAAATATCTTTTAATGTATTTTTTTTTGTTGAAACAAAGTGTCTGCGGTCAATAAAAAAACAAAGTGTCTTTTTTCATAGACATAGAATACTAGCCATATTTTCTCATAAAAATCAAACTAGCGTCTATAATCTGATTTTATGAAATTAAAGAATGTGGTGATTTATCATATATTGTCGGCCAAATAAAATCTTCGAATCTTTAATTGAATTTTTTCAACACCAAAATTAAAAATTTCAATCTGAATGTCGTCTCTTCTGCCTCATAGTCTTTTCATGAATTATACTGGATTCAAAAAAAATGGATTTGTTAAATGATTAATAGAATATTGCACAATTTTAGCGCAAATCAGATTTTTGTAGGATACATTTATGAAAACAAAGTTGATAACCATGATATATTTTTCATACAAATCATCAAATGTACACTAAATAAGAATAACTTATAAAGATTTTGGAAAAATAAAAAAACTAAGCATTCCTCTTTATCCATTATTCTTAAATCTAGTTTTTAGTTGGGATGTAATATAAGAATTATCAATCAAAAGATTAAAAAAAAGGTCAAATAATAATCGAATGATTCAAATTAAAAAATAAATAAAAAAGTTTTTTTTTAATATTTGAAAAAAATGAGTGGAGTGCCTTCTATGCAATTAATAATATTAAAAATAATACTAATCTAAGTTTAGATCTTAACTTGATTCTGTATGGAATCCGAACTATTCTTATCAGCAACCGCTAACACCAGGTCGATTGGGCCGTAAAAGTTGTGCTCACGAAGAAAGTCCTCGAGACTGGGTATAAGATACTCAACCTCGTAGAGTCTGCTACCACCATCCCTGTTTTTCCGTATTCTGCATGATTCCAGATCGGCGAAAACTACCACTGGTCGTAAATTCGGTGGTGGTACTTATAAATCCGACGGTGGTACTTGTAAATCCGGCGGTGGGTGCTTGTTCCATTTTTTTTGGAAAAGAAAAAAAAAAAGAAATCCCCAGTTAGAAAGCTGGACGGCGGCTTGAAACCGTACCTACTCTTTTAATCATCAAGCATCAACTCCTTCTTTATCAATTTTTAATTGGGCTTTGAGATTAATCTCAAAACCCATTATAGTTTGGACTCTATGTTGGATGTATACTGGAATTTAAACTAATTTGAGATTTTCTTTTGACTTTTAGTTTTAAGAACTGTTTTTTTCTCTGGAGAATTGTGTTATTTCTTTGGACTTCTCTTATCTATTTAAAAATGTGTGGTTGAAGCTTATCCCGTTTTAGCGATTATGTTACCCAAGTTAATGTTTGTTAATTTGTATGTTCAATTTTACCAATTTTTAAAAGACAAAGTTTTATTTGATATTAATTTAATATATCATATATTTTTATTCTAACCGAAAACAATTAGTTAATTAAACGTCTAAATAAAAATAAGTTTGTGTTTTTTTTTAAACATTTTTTCCCTAACTAAATTGTGTATTTAGACAACCAAAAAAATGGACAATTTTAACCATGTGATTTCTATAAAATTACACTGGATCGTCGGATTGTGGTGAATACTCGTGTTTACTTATTATTTTGAAAGTTTGATGAATATTTTTCTTGGTCCGTGGTACCAATTTATTTTAGATTACGGCCTTCGTCGTTTGGAAATAAGCAACGTCGTATTTGGTTTGTTCCGATTCATGTAACATATAAACTATCCAAACTCAAAACTTATTATTCAGCACTATTTATTAAAGTTATAATATTAAAATGCATATTTGCCTCGGTACACTTAAAATATTTAAAAATTATATATTATTAATGGGCCTAAGCAGTAAGCCCAACAGAGAAGCGCCCTTTATGCAATTTTAATAAAATACAACAAACTAAACAATGCTCCATGAATCATTAATCATCAATCATCATTTCGGAATTACCTTTCCATTTTTGCGATTCTTCCGAATCGGAAACGCAAAATTGAGCTACGAAAAACCCAAACTTTGAATGAGTTTTGAATTCATTAACGTGTATGTACGACATCTTCTTCTCCTCTCACAAACCCTAATCTCAACGCACGCTTTCAGAAACAGCCCTGTTGTTCTTGTTGTATTCGATGTGGTGGTGATTCGATTTTAAAGGCATTGGAGCTGCTAATTGAGGGTTGGTGTTGATCTGATCTAATATTTGTGAGCTTAAAAATTCATTTGGATTTAATTTCAGGCTGCGTAAGCGTTTCGTGAAGCAAACCCACCAAATCTGAGCTTAGTTTGAAGCTAAAAATCCAAGCTTTGATGAATCTCCTCAGTTAGGGAAGTATAAGGGACGATGAGGATTCAGTAACTGGCAAAGGTTTATGATATGTAGGAGAGAATCTTGGTTACATTTGAAATGAGTCGGTCTCCATCTTTCTCTGTGAAGCCTGAGCTTAGTTTAAAGCCTGATCCTGAGTCTTTGAAACGATGGATTCATGCATTTTGCATTATGAGGTTTGATCTTGAGCAAGGGCAGCTTTTGGAAGAGTGTTATCCACCTGGTTGTCTCTCACAAGAAGAAGAAATTGAGGTTTCGTTCAATTCCTTTCCTGATTCTGTCTCACAGCATCATAACCGCTCAAGCATACATGACTGCATTTTCTTTTTCCGGTTTCGTAGACCGAAGAAGAACGCTGAGGAGAGAGATGGTAGTGATAAGTACTTGTATGGTTATGTGTTTAATAGGCAGAGGCATGATGAAAGGTTGAAAAGGGGAGGTGAACAGAAGTCTGTGGTGATATTATCGCATACGCCTTACTCTAGTGTTTTTAGGCCTTTGCTTCAGATCATTGGCCCTTTGTATTTTGATGTTGGAAATAAGGCTATTCAACATATTGCTGGTTATGTCTCTATGTGGCCTGCTCCTGTACCCGGTAAGCTAATGGAGTTGCCAATTGGTAATGCAATGCTTAAGGTGAACTTGCCGCCTGCTCATAGCCTTCCCTTGGAAAATGGTGTTTTGTATGAGGAATCTTCTTCTTCTATGGCTCCTTTGCTGCCTACAAATCAGTCTGTTCCTCAAGGTCTTTTCCATGATGCAGATCTTTTTGGCATTTACCGGGGGCTATTGTTGCAGCTATGGACATTATGGGAATTGTTACTTATAGGCGAGCCCATCCTTATCATTGCACCAACGCCTCCGCAATGTTCTGAGGCAGTTGCTTGTCTTGTGAGTATGGTTGCCCCACTATTTTGTAGCGTCGACTTTAGACCATATTTCACTATACATGATCCAGGATTTGCTCGACTAAACTCACTCCGAGAAGGAGACACTTTCCCGCCAATGGTTTTGGGTGTCACCAATCTCTTTTTCCTTAAAGCTCTTCGCAGTATCCCTCATGTTGTCTCAGTTGGAACCCCTGCTCCAAACTCAAACCGTGTAGCCTTTACAAGTAGGTCGGCTGGTAAACTATCTGTTAAAACTGAAGGATTAGGCGTCCAGCAGCTTTCATTAAGAAGGTTCTCTCCTACAAATTTGCTAAATGCAGTAAAACTTAGACGAGATGGACCTCTGTGTCTGATGACAGAGCACAAGGAAGCTGTTTGGACCACCTACTCTGCAATAACTAAGCCAGACACTTCTATTTTGAATAGACTTATTGATGCTGGGATGTCACCGAGGGTTGAGGAGTCAATGTCAGTTGTTAATAATGAGATTCTGCGACGCCATTTCTTGGAATTAACTACAAATTTCCTGGCACCTTTTGGTCCATATTTCCAGGTCAATGCTCCTTCCGATGGAACTTCCCCGTATGTTACCCCTCCTTCGCTCCCATCATTCGGTGCAGAGGAATTCCTTTCAAATTTATCTGGGAGAGGTGTAGGGATGTTTTTGTCTAAACGCATGAAATCCAACTGGCCCGACTTGTATAGGTAATAATATAGTCCTTGGATTTATTGTCTCATTTTGGTCTAGAAGTACGTAGTTCCCTTGCTAAACAGTTCATATTCTTTCAGGCGGTTTCTGCAAGGGCCAAATTTTATGCCTTGGTTCCAAAGAAGGCGTGCTGTTGCCGAGCAAGAACAACGTAGATTATGGAGGCTAGCTAGAATGAAGACTGATATGAGGCAGATTACGTCTCAGATGAATGAATTGGAAGCTGTGGATTCCTTCAATGCCATTGAGAAACACATAAATGAGGAAGTCAAGGTATGTTTAATTGACCTTTTGACACTTAAATTTTATGTTCATGTTACTTCTGTGCGAGATTCTTTTATTTAGGTCTGAATGCTCTATCTTATTTGGAAACTCTCATGTTAGAGTTAAAATGATCATGATCTTCCTGCTCTGTACTTACATGCCGGAAATGTTGATTTTATCTTGTTTGCTATGTATTGCTCTGCGTATTATAGGTAGAACGTAGAAGTCTCTTCGAGAATTCTATGATGATAGACATTAACTAGTTCTCTCTTCAGTAGACCTCAAGCTATTATGACATATCAAAAACAATTCTTTTGCAGGCGCGGGAATCAGGAGGAGGAGGTGCCGATTTGGAAGGAACGTTTCAGAAACTGAAGAAGGATCTACAAGCAGTGTTCAGTGTGCTTCCAAGGGACATGCAGCAACTTCTGCTTTTAAATCCGCAAAGAGCATCCCTTCTTCAAGATCCATCAGATCTCCAATGAACCCTCTTCTTCACTAGGGCTTCCATGGGGATTCTTCTGTTTCTCATTCATTCTTTTTGACTTATTCCAAAAAAAAGAAAATTTCTTCATCTACCCTAATTGTCTACTCATTTTTTTCTCTTTACATGTATCACGAAACATGAGAATCACGCAACACCGAAATCACTGATACACTGCTGTAATTTTCCTGCTTCGTGGATACAGCAGTGAATGAAATGTGTATCGTTCTTTCATCAGAAAAACATGTAACTATGATTCATATTACGACAACTGAATGAAATGTGTGACGCACAAAGTTCGATGCCAAATTCCTCATAGCCACCCAACCACTTCAGAGTAATTCACTGGATTCATAGCATCTTCATGACAAACATTATTATATATCATACTGCTGAAAAAAGCATCTCTCACAACAGGATCATTTCATCATGAGACCAATCTTTACATTATATGTACACTATCATAGTCAATCAATATAAGATTGACATAGAACACACATGAAACTCACACCCAACAACATAATACAACGACATGCACCAAACTCTATGAGGCATTGACCATTGGCCATAGATTGGTTCTAGCTTCTACTGTACTTCCTTTTTCTTCTTCTTCAACTTCATACCTTTCGGGCTGGTTTGCCTCTGTTGAACTGGTGTCGGTTCCACAAGCAGAAGCCGCGACATCACATATCTCAAAAGCTCTTCGCGGTGAGAGAATGTGAAATCAAGGTGAGCATACTCAAACTCATTAAACGATACATCAACCTCTGCATCTCTCATCACCTTGTAGTGTTTCTTCACCATGGAAGACCGAATCACCTTGTCATTCCTTCCCGCTACTAAATCCACAGGCACATCGATGAACTTGTAAGACTCCCCTAGATCAAGCGGTTCAGGAGAGCCATAAACCTCCATGTTAGCTGATCTGCTTCCATAATCAAACATCCTAAACTTACCGGTGTGTTTGATCTGAGCAAGATGTTTCGCCACACGGAAGGAGACAGCTGGCATGTCGTTCATGTTGTAGTGAGGCAATCCTAAGACTCCGACCCAGTTCGAGCTGTCTCCACCAACTACATAACTCATTAGAGTTTGGACCAGTCCACCAAGAGCAGGATAGTTGTGAAAGTCACGAGCTAACTTGTTCAGAAGCATCCTGAAGAATCTTGTCGGTATGTAGAAGGCAGGAATGACGCAAGCCAAAACTGGACTAATGAAAAGGAATATGTATTCAACTAATGTGAAACCTAAGTTTGAGTCCTCATGAAACCCAGCAGGTGAAAGTAAGATTAGTCGCGAGAGTCTGTGCGGCTTCTCCTTGATTTTTTGAGTAATAACATACATCAGAATTGCAGCACCGCCTAGACTATGACAGATGGCACAGAGCTTAAAAGGCTCCTCCTGGTTGATTTCTTCATCGATATTGGGCTGGCAGAGCTTGAGTTCTGTAGTTTTTATTTCATGAATTTTTTCTATCATCGCTGGGATATCCTCAGTACCGTGCTCGTTAATGGAGTATCGCCAGAACCTGCAGTTTGGTCAATACCAATGAACATTTGTACAACTTGCAAATATAAACGAAACTCCGCTATCATAAAGAACCAGACAGTAAACGTAGATAAAGTAAGAAGCGAGCTTTAAAACAATAACTCACTCTTTTGAGGATATGTTCTTGTTCACATGATCTCTTGAAACTAAACCCCGAAAGTTACCCAGAAAAACATCATAGCCTGTAAAAGAAAAGAGTGTAAGAAGCTGATAACTCGTTGCTGCATGTGAACTAATGAAAGATTGGAACATGAAAAACTTGAGGCTTAAACCTTGGTCATACGCAGCAAAAGCAGGAGATCCAACAACCCCATTAGATACCCATCTGAAAAAAAACACGCAGAAGAGGAAAAGGAAATAATGTTTTAGACAACATATATTGGATAATAGGATGTTCAAGTAAAAACTGATATCTTTGGGCAGTTGAGAAGAAAAGGCAAAAGAAGATGAGATGATTTAAATAACTGAATGCACTATCCCTCTTAATCTCACCAAAAGATTTTCCGAAATCTATTCTTGTGTCTTGAGAAAATCAAACATACATGCAAATTATGAGGGTACAAATTACAAAAATAAATTTCCAGTCGGGTCTAGCGTCGGGAACATAGAAACATCCTGGAATCTTTATGCTACATGGATATATAAAAGAATACTTTTCCTCACCTATATTCAGCTTACTAAGTTTGCAAAGTTTACGATTCATTTAAGAACTAAACCATGAAACTTACCCCATCGAAGAATCCAAAACCCCATGCTGCAAAAAAACAGCTTTCCTTGCATCGCGTCTGCAAAGACAAGAGAAGCATTCAACAATCACATTTTAAGGAAGAGACAATAAAACAGGAATGAAAGGATGCCCAAGTGAGCACAACATCTCACAAGAAAGTTATACCTTGGTATCCTTTCCAAGACGAGAACATATCCGTCAGATGTAACAACACGAATAGCTTCGTAAGGATACCTACCAAATGTAGGAGAGAAATTAAGTAAAGATCAAATACTTGAGAAAGAGAAAAATAAATAGAAGCATGAGACATTGAATCTGCCCATACCCCAGCTCTGTTATGACATCTTGACACGTTCGGGTATCTGTGTTCATAGAGTTGTATAAGGTTGTGGGCTGTTCTACGGGCCTTTCCGTGGGAGATGGATCTGTATCTCCTAAAGTAGCAGTCAGCACAGTTTCATCAACTGAAACGTCACCATGGTGTCTTTTAGAGCTGTGACTGAAAGCTGAGAACCATGATAACAATATTGCAAAAGCTTCTGATGGAGAAAGGAGAAGATGCGTAGCCTTGTGAAAAAAATCAAATATTGCTTCTATGCATATCTCGATAGCAAGGTGAAGATCCTGAAAAATAAAGGACATTAAGTAGGAGGAAGCGAGAGGCATTCCAGAGGAAAATATTGAATATATTTGTAAGTGCATCGACAAACCTCAATAACTCCGCGTCTTCTATCAGTAGCTCTGTTGGGAACATCATGGTCTTTGCTAGAGTTGGTCTTGCTAATACGAGGTCTAGAAGAATGTTGGTGCCTTCTTGGGCTCGAAGGAGTTCTTGAACTTCGTTTAAAGAACAAACTCGTCAAATATTGTGGTATCCATAGCAAGATCCGTAGAGGAAAAATCAACCACCAAAGAATGAAGGTAAGCCACTCAGTCCAGTGACATTCAGAATTAGCAGAAGCGCTGGCCCAAGAGAGGCGTGAGCTTTGAGATAATGGTGATGCAGGCAGCGGACCATCACTTTCATCTCCAGAAGAATACTCCAAGCTTGAAGTATCAGAATCCACAGAAAGCTCATGAATGAACTCATTGAAAGAAGAGACCCCACTGCCATGAATAATTGGAACAGAGTATAAAATTAGCATACTATTAGGAATTTAGGATTAAACAAACAGAAGAAGAAGATATCATCATCACAGGAATCAGGAAGAAACTATACTTATGCATCCAGCGAGGTAAACGTGGTCCACGAAACGTTGGCCTGAGTTCCCAGCCATGAAGACCTTCAAGAATATTAGCCTTCCCAGGGAGAAGGGTCAACAAAAGAGCAGATACACCATTAATGCATCTAGCAATGTTATTCAAAGACTCATATGTAACAGTTTTCACTGATCTGCACTAAAAGTCAAAACATAACACGAAAGCATAGTTAGTTTAGGCTTGTTAGAACGAACATCTCTAACAAGAAGACAAACCTAATAAGAATAAGATACTATGATAGGGATTAGTCTAACAAGAACAACACAATCCACCCACACATAGAGATCAAGATCAAGTAATCAATTATAAATGCAGTGATACGAGAAGAGAAAAAAACTCACTCTTTGGTAACAGCGAGAGCGTTGTCTACGATCCGTTGCATGACTTTTTTTTTTTTTTTTTTTTTTTTTAAATCAGAAATTGAAAATTTTTAACGAAAACACAATCCGATTCGCCGATTTATCGTCGTTATTCCGCAAAATTTTCCAGGAAAACGACAAAGAGAAAGAAGAAGAAAAAAAACTTTATCCACCTGAAAAAAAAAAAAAAAAAAAAAAACTGAATTTTTTTTTCCAGAATAGAAGAAATCTCGATGCTTAAGAAATTGACTAAATCGCGATCTATTAGATTTATTGCCGATATTAAGGAAAACGCAAAGACCCACAAGAACCGCGCGATTCCAGAATCCAAAATTTCCAAAAATTGGTAGAATCTGTCGAAAATTAAGAATAAATTTGAGAGAGAGAATCCGATTAAAGAAGGGGCACGTCGGCGATTCTTGCCGTCCAGAGGAAGGATCTGTAGAGAGAGAGAGAGAAAGAGAGACCAGATGCTGACACGTTGATTTATATGATTGGATCGTATCGAAAGGTTACACGTGTATTTATATTATTGGATACAGTTTAATGTGACAAAAAATTACGACACGTTTTTATATCCAACGTTTGGAGACGGATAAGGTCATTTTCACCAAAACACACACACGTATAGAGCAAATTCATTCCTGAGTGTGCTTGTTGCTTCATTGAAGACGTGTTTTATGATCTTTACCGACTTTTTGTTGTTCTTTGTTAATTTGCATACCTACATAAATTAAAAATAATAAATACTTTAATCTCTACAACATGAACTACTACTAATATATTACACCATTCGAACACATAGATTCCTTTCTTCTTCTTGATCTCAATCAGCTTCTAAGGGCATTTCCTCTGGATGTAAGAAGCTCCATGCTCGAAAACCGAGCTGGCGAGAATATGCGTGGTCGAGAGACTCCACACCCAAATCCAATCTAATGTGTTTACTTACTCAGACTTGGAGAACCACATTTGCTGGAATGAACCTAGCGATGCCAAATTTAATTTAATTTACAAATTTTAGTTAATTTAGATATAAAAAAATTTAATAAAAATATTTAGATTATTTTTCTAAGAGTTAGATGGATTATATAGTGAGATTTTGAATTTGACTTTTCAATACGGTAATAAATATTGTCTTCTATTTAAAAACAGTTTATATTGGTTATTACTTATTAGGTATAATCAAGTGCAGACACAATAGTTGCGATTTTTCATAGTACATTTTCGTAAAATTTTGTTACTTTTTTTTGTTTTTGTTTAAAAATTCAAACGGTTGTATCTTTTTTTTTACAACATTCAAACAATTGTATCTGTTTATTGTAGAGTTGTGTATTTTCATTATTTTTTTTATATATTTTTTTATCACAATTTTTCGTTCTAATAGGTATGTCTATTTAAATAGTCATGTCTTTTGAACTCTTATTATATTTGTCTCTTCATCACTAACTAACAAATTTTCCATTTTATGTTGAATCTAAATAATTGACTATTAATATTTAATATTCAATGTTATTCTATAATCTAACTAAAATTTTAGAAATATTATAGCAGTAGAAAATTTAATACAACTTAATATATAATTTACAGTTGCATCTATTTATCGTAACTTTTCGTTAAAAAGATATCTTTTAATATTTAAATAATAATAATAACAATCTGAATAAATATGAACAACAATTGCGACTTTTTAAAACAATTTTGTCTACAAAAATTTGTTTTTATTTGTTTTTTCTAAACTCAAACAGTTGTATTTTTTTATTGTAGAGTTGTGTCTTTTTACTATATTCTATTCATATTATTTCATCAAAACTTTTTGTTCTAATAGGTGTGTCTATTTAAATAGTCATGTCTTTTGAACTTTCCATATATTTATATCTTAGTTAATAACTAACAAATCATTGTTTGTTGAAACAAATTTTCTATTTTATGTTGAACCTAAATAATTTGAATATTAATATCTAATATTCAACATTATTCTATAATCTAACTAAAATTTTAGAAATGATTATAGCAATATAGAAATTTAATAAAACTTAATATAAAATTTACAGTTGCGTCTGTTTATCACAAATTTTCGTTAAAAACTATTTTAATATTTTAAATTTATTTTATTTTGTTTTTAAAAATTGTGTATTTTAATTTTAATTTATTTGTTGATACAGTTTCACTCGTTATTAAATTTTGTTTTTAACTATAATTATTTAATTAAAAATTACATTTACTCACTACAACCATTAGTTCAATATTCTCAAATAGAATCACTTTGTTATAATGATTTTATTAATTTTAGCTCTTTACCATGATTGTTCATAAAATATCTTATTTTTATAATACTTAAAATAATGTTTTTTTTGCAAAGTTGCATCTATTCTACATAATATGTTTTGTTATAAGTTTTTATTTTGATGGTTGTGTTTTTAGTAACAGTTTATGTTTAATGTTTATGTATTCAAACTATTCTATAAGATTCAAATAATTTCATAATTGGTTTGTTGGTTCTGTTGCCGCAGGTACCTGCCGGGGGTACCAAAACCAATCCAACCAAAGTGTAATGTTTCTGAATCGTAGTCACAAAGACCGATGATTTTTGGGAAGATGTGGGTAAAAGTGTTGTGTTCCGATCTTAAGTCACAAAGACTTTTGATTTGTTTATAAGCCTTGGATAAAAGTAGTCACAAAGACTTTTGATTTTATTATAAGCCTTGGGTAAAAACGTTCTGATCTCAAGTCACAAAGACTGATGATTGTTTTATGAACCTTGGGTAAAAGTGTTCCCATCTCAAGTCACAAAGACTTTTGATTTTATTATAAGCCTTGGGTAAAAGTGTTCTGATCTCAAGTCACAAAGACTGATGATTGTTTTATGAACCTTGGGTAAAAGTGTTCCGATCTCAAGTCACAAAGACTTTTGATTTTATTATAAGCCTTGGGTAAAAGTGTTTCGATCTCAAGTCACAAAGACTGATGATTGTTTTATGAACCTTGGGTAAAAGTGTTCCCAATAATCATAGTCACAAAGACTGATGATCTTTTAAAGCCAAAACGGAGGGTAACTTGATCCAGCAAACTGAAACCCAATCCCAAGTATAATAGTCTGGCGAGATAATTCTATTAAGCCGTTGGTATAGGGTAAAAGTGTTTTGTTTTTTTGTCTAAAAGACTTAACATCCAACCAAAGTGCCGTGGGTACTAAAATCAATCCAACCAAAGTGTTATGTTTCCCAATCACAGTCACAAAGACTGATGGTATTTTAAATCTGTGGGTAAATCTCAGTCACAAAGAATGCTGATCTTTTAAGCTATGGGTAAAGTGTTATGTTTTCTCCCAATCTCAAGTCATACAGACTTTTGATTTGTTTTTATAAACTAATTGTTTCAATCTAAGTCACAAAGACTGATATTTTATAAATCTGTAGGTTATGGAAATTTTGTTTCTCAATCTCAGTCACAAAGACTCATGATTTGTTAAGTTGTGCGTAAAAGAGAGTCCCAATCTCAGTCACAAAGACTGGATCTTTTTTAAACTGTGGGTAAACTGTTATGTTTTCTCCTAATCTCAAGTCATAAAGACTTGTGGGTAAAGTGTTGCGTTTTCTCCCAATCTCAATCACAAAGACTTGTGATTTTTTTATAAGCTTTGGGTAAAAGTGTTGTGTTTTCTCCCAATCCAAGTGTTATGTTTCTTTGTCTCAAAACTTAAGATCCAACCAAAGTTTTAGCCAGGGGTACTAAAACAACCAATCCAACAAAAGTCTTATGTTTCCCAATCACAGTCACAAAGACTGATGATTTTTTAAAGTCGTCGATACCAAAACCAATCTAACTGAAGTGTTCTGCTTCTTTGTCTAAAAGAATTTAACATTCAAGAACAAATCCAACCAAAATGTTAAGTTTCCGAATCACAGTCACAAAGACTGATGATATTATAATTATGTGGGTAAAAGTGAGTCACAAAGACTGATGATCTTTTTATAGTCGTGGGTACTACAACCAATCCAACCAAAGTGTTATGTTTCCCAATCACAATCACAAAGGGAATGTTTTTAAATCTGTGGGTAAAAGGGAATGTTTTTTCCAATCATAGTCACAAAGACTGTGATTTTTATAAACAGTGGGTAAAAATATTGTTTTCTCCCCTATCAGTCACAAAGTCTGATGAATTTTTCAAGCCATGGGTAAAGGGATTGTTGTTTTTCTCAATCTCAGTCACATAGACTGCTGAATTTTTCAAGCCATGGGTAAAGGGAACACAGTCACAAAGACAAATGATTTTTTCAAGCCATGGGTAAAGGGAACACAGTCACAAAGACAAATGATTTTTTAAAGTCATGGGTACCACAACTAGTATAACCAACGTCTTCTACTTCTTTGGCTGAAAGACTTAACATCCATCCAACCAAAGTGTTAGCCGTTATGTTACAGTCACAAAGACTGATGATTTTTCAAAGCCCTGGGTAAAGGAAATATTGATTCCCAATCTCACTCACAAAGACCGCTGATTTTTTTTTTTTAAGTTGTGGGTAAAAGTGTTGTGTTTTCTCCCAATCTCAAGTCACAAAGACTTTCGAATTTTTAATAAGCCTTGGGTAAAAGTGTTCCAATCTTAGTCACAAAGACTAATGATATGTTTAAGCTGTGTCTAAAGTTTTATGTTTTCTCCCAATCTCAAGTCACACAGACCTTTGATATGTATGTAAGTCTTGGGTTAAAGTGTTTCAATCTCAGCGCAGAGACTTCTATGAAACCATGGGTACCAAAACCAAACCATCACAAAGACTTATGATTTTTCAAAGCCCTGTGTAAAAGGTAATTTTGTTTCCTATAATCTCAGTCACAAAGACTGATGATTTTGTTAAGCTGTGGGTAAAAGAGAGTCTCAATCTCAATCACAAAGACTAGCTGATATTTTTTTAAAACCTACGGGTAAAGTGTTGTTTTTTCTCCCATTCTCGAGTCACAAAGACTTTTGCTTTTTTTGTAAGCCTTGGTTAAAAGTGTTTCAATCTCAGTCACAAAGACTGATGATTTTTTCAAGCCACGGGTAAAGGGATTGTTTTTATCAATCTCGTCACATAGACCGATGAATTGTTTCAAGCCCATGGGTAAAGGGATCATGATCACAAAGACTAATGTTCTTTTAAAGTCGTGGGTACCAAAACCAATCCAACCAAAGTGTTCTGCTTCTTTTTCTAAAATAACATCCAACCATAGTTATCAGCCGTTGGTACTAAAACCAATCCAAACCAAAATGTAATGTTTCTGAATCACAGTCACAAAGACTGATGATTTTTAACAGCAGTGGGTAAAAGTAAGAGTCACAAAGACCGATGATTATGTTAAGTTGTGGGTAAAAATGTTGCCTTTTCTCCCAATCTCAAGTCACAAAGACTTTTGATCTCTTTAGAAGCCTTGGGTAAAAGTAGTCACAAAGACTTTTGATTGTTTTATAAGTCTCGGGTAAAAGTGTTTCGATATCAGTCACAGAGACTAAAGTGTTCTGATCTCAAGTCACAAAGACTTTTGATTTTTTTAGTAAGCCTTGGGTAAAAGCGATTCAATCTCAGTCACAAAGACTGCTGATTATGTTAAGATGTGGGTAAAAGAGAGTTCCATTCAATCTCAGTCATAGAGACTTGATGATTTTTGTATAAGATTTGGGCAAAAGTGTTGAAATTTCAAGTCACATAGACTTATATGAAGCCATGGGTACCAAAACCAATCCAACCGATTATGTTTCCCAATCACAGTCACAAAGACAAATGATCTTCTAGTGTCGTCGAACCAATACCAATCCAACCAAAGTGTAATGTTTCTGAATCATAGTCACAATGACTGATGATTTTTGTAAAGATGTGGGTAAAAGTGTTGTGTTTTCTCTCAATCTCAAGTCACAAAGACTTTTGATTTGTTTATAAGCCTTGGGTAAAAGTAGTCACAAAGACGATGATTGTTTTATAAGCATGGGGTAAAAGTGTTTCGATCTCAAGTCAAGACTAGGGTAAAAGTGATTCAATATCAGTCACAAAGACGATGATTGTATTATAAGCCTTGGGTAAAAGTGTTCCGATCTCAAGTCACAAAGACTTTTGATTGTTTTATAACCCTTAGGTAAAAGTGTTTCGATCTCAGTCACAGAGACTGATTCTAAGCCTTGGGTAAAAAGTGTTCTGACCTCAAGTCACAAAGACTTTTGATTTTATTATAAGCCTTGGGTAAAAGTAGTCACAATGACTGATGATTATTTTATAAACCTTGGGTAAAAGTGTTCCGATCTCAAGTCACAAAGACTTTTGATTTTATTATAAGCCTAGGGTAAAAGTGATTCAATCTCAGTCACAGAGACTTATGATTTCTTTATAAACCTTGGGTAAAAGTATCTCGATCTCAAGTCACAAAGACTTTTGATTTTTGTAAGTGTTCCCATTTATAGTCACAAAGGCTGATGATTTATTTATAAGCCTTGGGTAAAAGTGTGTTGATCTCAAGTCACAAAGACTTTTGATTTTTGCATAAGCCTTGGGTAAAAGTGTTCCAATCTCAGCCTTGGGTAAATGTGTTTCGATCTCAAGTCACAAAGACTTTTGATTTTTGCATAAGCTTGGGTAAAAGTGTTCCAATCTCAACCTAGGGTAAAAGTGTTTCGATCTCTAAGTCACAAAGACTTTTGATTTTCGTATAATCATTGGGTAAAAGTGTTCCCAATCATAGTCACAAAGACTGATGATTTTTAAAGCCAAAACCGAGGGTAACTTGATCCAGCAAACTGAAATCCAATCCCAATTATAATAGTCTGTCGAGATAATTCTATTAAGCCGTTGGTATAGGGATTGGTTTTGCAGCCTCTGGTCTAAAGTCAGAAGGGACAATGTCCCCAAAAGAGAATATGACAAAACACCATTAGTTTGAGTGTTTGCCTATGTGATCGATCTCTCTTGGGTTTTAAACAAAAACAAAAACAAAACAAAAATCACGAAAACCAAAACTAACAAAAACAAAATCAAGTAACGAACTTGAAATTCAGAGAAACCCAGATTCGTTGGGGTTTTGCAAATATCAAATCCGATTGAAAACGAAAACATAATGAAATAAAGAAACCCTAAAAAAAAAGCTGAAGAGAATTGGGGGTCATTGTAAGAAATCTCCCAAATTCTACAAACCCTAGCCTAAACAGAGAAAGAAAACGAATCGAAAACCCAAAGAAAACGAAACGAAAACCCAAAGAAAACGAAAACGTAATGAAATTAAGAAACCCTAAAAAAGAACGAACGAACGAACTTGAAATTCACAGAAACGCAGAATCGTTAGGGTTTCACAAATATCAAATCCGATTGAAAACGAAACGAAAACCCGAAGAAAACGAAAACGTAATGAAATTAGGAAACCCTAAAAAAAAGTTGAAGAGAATTGGGGGGTCATCGTAAGAAATCTCCCAAATTCTACAAACCCTATCTAAACAGAGAAAGAAGAACTAAAAATTCTAAGATTAAAATTATGACTCAGAGTCTCTCTGATAAAAGCTTCCTCTCCCTATTTATAAACAAACAAGTCGGTGATCAGGCAGATACGCGTTTTCCTTTTTTTGTTTTCTTATTTTCCTTTTTCCTTATTTTTGTTGTTGTTATAAGTGTTTCCTTTTTTTTTGTTCTTTCCCTTAGAAAAAGCCTTGTGACTGAAAAAATCAGAGGGAAACAAGAGAAATATGATCTAACACATTGGTAGAGGCGAGAGTTTTATCACAAAAGTTACCTGAACTATGGAAGGGTTGAATATAACATCAGGGACTTTGAATCTATCAGCACCAATTTCAAGTCTCCTGTATTGCAAGCCAGAAGTTAATAAGATGATGTGATTGAATAGAGACAATAATCAAGTTTCCTGAGAAAAATGAATACTGCCTCTACGTCAAAAATACTAGTACGTCAAAAAAGCCTCCTGTATTGCAAGCCAAAGCATTTGCATTTGGAGAAAAAAATAACAACAACAAACACATAAACTGGGGCTTATTGGCCATCGGGAAGCTCGTAAGACGTCGTTAGAATGTTCGAATATGATTTGTCTGAAAAGAAAATTAAGATATCAGGCTAATAAAGCAAGTTACTGTTCATTATACTTTCAGGGATCTTGTCCCTGTGTCTTCTAAGCAGGGACTAAATTGTGAAGATAAGCAAATGAATTAAACCAAAGAAAGACACGAAAAAAGTCATACCATCATAGGGAGTGTCTGGAACCCGACATATAGAATCCTTGATATGACAGCCTGTGAGTAAAGAAACGGACAATAAAATATCACTATTCAACGTTACACTTATGTTTAAAAAATGGAACTTTCCAAAATCCACACTGATAAGAATTCATATCAATGGCAGATCAGGACGAAAATTCTGCGATAGTTTGGAAATAAAATATGGGCAAATTGAGTAATACATATACGGATATACCTTTTGAAGAACATAACCGTCATGCACTGGTGAAATAGTCGTGGATCCTCCACCACTGAAAGGGGGGAAAAGCGTGAATACAATCAGTGCTTCCCAAATGAATCATACAAACTGTAAATAAGGTACCCTTTCACGTCATATAAGATACAAATAGCCTAAGCTTCTGTTTAATATGAAAAGCATGGAGTTACAGTTCTCCAGACTCATCTTCTAAGAACAGAGAACGCAGTCTCTGATCTCTAACAAACTCACACAATTCTGATCACGCAGGATGATCTTTACTAAACACTCTCTCTTCTATTTATAGTGATCCTCATGATCTGATACTGCTAACTAACTTCTTCTTCTCTTCCTTTCTGCTGCCAACTCAGCATCAAGCTCCTTTCTCTCAATACTTATCAGATACATAAGAGAGAATAAGTTCCAGATTCCAAAGATGAAAACAGCATTGATATAAGATAGAGAAACCAGACTTTTCTCTTTGCTGTTGTGTGTTCAAAGGGGGCTCTGCTAGCAGCATCGGATGTTCCTTGGGATCAATCATTAGACAATTCCTAAAAAAATAACATTTAAACAGAGGAGTTCATCAACCAACCACATAAATGAAAAGGAAAAAGTTAAAACAATGAAGACAAAAAAAAAAAACTGATAGATTATACGAGTTACCTAAAAGCATGGTCCCATAAATTGTCCACCATATCCCAATCAGTTACAATGCCATCCTTTATGACACTATCTGGAGAAACTAAAAAAATCACACACACATGGAGAAACTAAAAAAATCATCCCTCGATTCTAACCAGCTTGAAGTCTGTAACATTAGTTCATGACAAAAATCCTGACCTCCATTTGATCACGGCGAAAATTCAAAGCTTGAGACCCAAAGTAAAGCTTCCGTTTGTCGTTTTCTTAATCAGACTCCACGACATTGGTTTTTGCATCCTCCGTATTAGCAGCAACATCATCAATATCCATTCCAGTTCCATCTATTGCTCCAACAACCTTATGACACATCATCACAACAACAACAACAACAAAAAAATCTAAACTTTAAGGAAAACAAAGGGCCTAAATTTAAGGAAAACAAACTCAATTGCAAACAAAGGAAGTTGGAGGAATGAGAAACTAAGACTTACGGAGGGGAAAACAGCTTTGGGGGCATCTTCTCCAGCGTAACCAGCTTTGCAAGTGTGTGAACCCAAGTCAACTACAATAGCTGACACTTCATCTGTCCAACAGATACGAAATCCACCACAGAAAGAAAAGTTAAGACCTTGACGAGAGACGAACTCAAGCGAAAAGGAAAAAGATGTTGTGAGCTGAATTTAGGGAGGGATCAAATATAACCTACCTCCGCCGTACATGGCTGCCGAGAATGCGAGAGGCGGAGAGGTTTTCTCTATCGGAGCTTCGTCGGAGGGTTTATGAACGGACCACAGAAGTAACTGTTGAAAGTGAGTTTGATTTTGTCAGGATTTCACTTTGCCTCGGCTTGTGATGTGAGTATAATATAATAAGGAAGAAAAGGACTGAAACAAAAAGACTAAATATAGAGGGACTAAAACTAAAGAAACTGAAAATAAAAGGACTAGGAAATAAAAAATGTGAAGAAAAAAATAAACGCCGTTGCCGGGGATCGAACCCGGGTCACCCGCGTGACAGGCGGGAATACTTACCACTATACTACAACGACATTATTGACTAAGCTTCCCAGTTATATTTTATAACTAACACTTGATAAATGTGCTAAAGAGTTGGTTTATGGGATTCTGGTACCTTTCGATTGGTCAAACTCGAAACAAGAAGCAAGCATCATTTACGAATGAACTCAAATAATACACAAACATGAAGATCTCAATTCTCAAGTGTTGCAACAATTTGACACACATCATGTGTGCAATAACAATACCTATCCACCGTCTCACACCAAACCAATTGATTCTGACCTTAAATTACCCAGAAAAAACCTCCCATTATCTCCAAAACAAAGAAGAAAGAAAACTAAATCTCCTAGAGAAAATGGCTTCTTCTACTCTCTTTATCACTCTTCTGATCTCCTTGTTGTCACCATTCTTTCTCCGACTGGTTGTTGCTCAAGTACCATCTACATGTGCCTCCAGGCTGCTTTCCTTAGCTCCATGTGGTCCATTCGTTCAAGGCTTTGTCCAGCTTCCGGCTCAGCCTTGCTGTGACAGCTTAAACCAGATCTATAACCAAGAAGCAAACTGTCTCTGTCTCTTCCTCAACAACACTTCTACTTTCTCCCCTGCTTTTCCTATCAATCAAACTCTTGCTCTACAATTGCCTCCACTTTGCAACATTCCAGCCAATTCATCTTCTTGCTCCTCCTCCTCCTCCTCTTCCACCTCCCCTGGTACGTAAAGGACACTTCTACTTTGTCCTCTGTGAGTGAACTGTTTTCTTGAAACTTATGAAAATGTTTTCGGTTTATAGTAGGAGGGGTGCCTAGTGATTCCTCCTCTGTTGCTCCACCACCTTCCTCGTCTGTTGCTCCACCACCTTCTAGCTCAAATGGTTCTCAAATCTCTCTAGGTAGAAAGAACAACTCTCGGGTCGCAGGTAAGCCACTTTTTACCAAAATTTTCAGTGTCTGCTAAAACCAAAACATCAAAACAATTAACACTCAACAAAAAATTTTACTTGTCACTTTATTCAGCGACTCCAGTGGCTCAAATGGACCCAAGACCCACCACTTTTATGGGATTAGGCTATGGTTTAAAATCCTCTGGCTCCAAGTCCGAGACTCAGCTAATCATCCTTGCACTTGCTGCGGTTCTACCAGCCACTCTCCTCCTCAACTGAGTCCGTCTGCATTAAACTACCATCTCGTATTAAGTTACTCTCTCCTGTTGTGTTTTCTCTATGAATTAACATCAACTTTATTGCTCTACGTTATTGGTATGTTTCCTAAAGAAGTAAGCAGTTCTTGAAATGAAATCACAAAAGCAGAACAATGAAGAACAAATACTCTTCCTTTTAACTTTTAAATCTGTAACATTATAAACACAACCAAACAAGATCAACTTGGAATATGGCTTTTTTAAAAACACCCCCAAAAAGCAAAAAAAGGTTCAGTCTTTATAAATCTTTCTCTAAACACTGAACTGATCACACTATTCCAAACTAGGCGCCACTTCTGTTGGGTTGGACTCGAACACATCTTCAGAGTTGGAACTCTCTGCTTCATCAAGAAGGTCACGAGATTGGATCGCCTCTTTATACACTGGCGTCTCTTTGAAATCCGTAGCACCTTCATTATACGTCCCCGCCGCAAGTCCACCGGAGATTAGCTGTCACAACACTCAAACCATTGTGACTTGAATTGACTTAACTTAAGTTGAGGACTTGAATTATGAGTATTGAAATGTTACCGCGAAGAGGATTCCGAAAGCCCATAAGTACTGAACGAAGAACCCTAAACCATCCCACTTCTCACCTTCCCAAGGATCTGCTTCAAGCCCAGGAAGATCCTTAATCGCATATACCGGCGCGTCTTTTGGATCACCTCTGAACCGAGTATTCACAACCGTCCTATCTCCACCGTCGTCTTCCAAGCTGATTTCGATCTGAGACGGCGGATTCTCGCCGTCGTAAACGCCGTTGTTTTCTTCCGGCTGATCCTTGGTCGTCGTCGTGGGGACGAGGCTCCGACGCTTCTTGCTGTCGAATCGACCGGTCTGTGCGGAAGGTTTTTTGGCGGCAGAGACAACGTGGTGACGGGTTCTTGACGGAGAAGGGAAGTTTACGAGTCGGAAGGTGAAGAAAGGATTACGAGAAGAATCCGTTAGGTCTTTACAATGGATTCTAGCTCCTCCGCCACCGCTACTCACGGTGAGAGCCATTTCTTTTTGTTGTGTGGATATGTGTGAGAGAGAGGGAAGAAGCGAGAGATTCGAAGAAGATAAGGAAAAACAAATTTCGGGTCTTATTAAACCCGACCCGATCCCACTTGACCCGCTTCTTTGCCTATTTAACTTTTTTTTTAAACATAAATCGAAATTATCATAAATTCCACAATACAACAATTTAATACAGTCGTGTGAGAAACATTAAAGAGAAAAAATAGACCATACTAATTTTTTTTTATTGACTAAATCATTTGTTTAGTCCTAAACTAACGACGTGTTTGATAAACCCATCTAAATCTTTAACAGAGCTCCCATGTTCTTGGACCGCATCCAACGCTGCTTTCCTCAGCTCCACCGCTTTGATCCTCTCCGTTTGCTTTCCAGTCACAGCATCAGCGAAAACTCTAGCTAACGCGTCTGGGTCAGGCACGGTATCTGGTCCTTCGCAAGCACGCACGCCCACTCTCAGCTGGTCGACCACCAGAGACGCGTCTGTGTACTGGTCTGCTCTCATCGGCCACGTCAGCATCAAAACGCCCGCGACGACCGCCTCCATCACGGAGTTCCAACCGCAGTGCGTTAGAAACGCTCCCACTGCTCGGTGACGTAGCACAGCTACTTGTGGAGCCCATCCTCTGATCACCAGACCCCTCCCAGCCACACGATCGTCAAAGCCGTCTAGGATGTTCCCACGTGACGAATCTTCCTCGACGGGCTCCTTTACGGCCCATACGAAATGGACGCCGCTTTTCTCGAGCCCAGAAGCGAGCGCAAGAGTCTGCTCCTTGGTCAAAACAGCTTGACTTCCGAAGCACACGTACACCACGTGGTCATCCTCACGTGCGTCTAGCCACAACATCACGTGATCGACAGAAACTGAGTTCGGCCCACCGCGATTATCACCGGATACTGGAAGAATTGGTCCTACGGCCCATACACGATCATGGCCCATCTCTCGCTTAAGATACTCGAGATAAACACCTTCCATGGCGGTGAAAGAGTTGACGACGAGTCCCCAACTCGCCACGTTGTCTCTAAACGAGTCTCTCACGAATTCCCAAGTTGGATCTCCGTGAACGTAACTTCTGTAAATCGAAGAGACGTGAGACCAAGGGTATTTCGGACAATTCGGGATCTTGGGAAACTCGAGGATCTCGTCATCTTCATGTTTCTTGGTGGGCATATCGACCCACAACGTATTGAGGATGCAGCAAGTGATAGCAGCGGAGGGAGAGAATTCGAAACGAGGGATTCCGAGGTTTTGGGTCCAGCCAAGGAAGAAATCAGAGACGATGGCTACAGGAGGAGAAGGATGAGAAGCAATCCAAGAGAGAAGCGGCGGGTGGAGATCACCAAGCGCGTGGATCATTGAAGGGAAGGCGGAAGGAGGTAAGTCTTGGACGTTTTCGACGCCGGGAGGGATCGAAGGGTGAGAAGGAAAAGGGAGGATAAGTGTTTCGATGTTAACTCCGGCGGAGAGAAGAGGAGAGAGGAAAGGGAGGTTCTTTGGGGTGACTAAGACTGTTATGGTTAAGGCGGCGCCGCCACGGAGAGCTAGGCGGTGGGTGAAGTCGAGGAGGGGAATCAGGTGGCCTTGCGCCGGAAATGGAAAGATCAAGACCTGAGTCTTTGTAGGAATGTTCTTTTCTTCCGATACTGTCAATGTCATAATGACACTTTTTAGTTAACTTTCTTGTTTTTGCCGGAATGGTTATTTGGTGGTGCCAAAAAAGAAAGAGGAGAGTGATTTAAATAGAGATGTGTTTAGTGCTAACTGTTGTTAATTGCCGATTTGCGTTACCCAATGTTATCCCAACACTTAGAGAAAATGCTTACGACTCTTTTGATAATACCGTGTGGTTGTGGGTCTTTTGATTTATTTAGCATCCAATAACACTTGCGAAGAGCACTAATTGGGATTGAACATTTTTACGTAACGCCTCTTACATTGTTTGCTTATTGTAGCAAAATGGTTTCTCGCTCCTCATAGGTACACGTCCGAAAACATACGATTTTGGTATTAACTTTTTTAAAGCAGAAAGAGTAGGTACAAGTCGTGTGGGTAGGTACTTTACCCATAAAATCGTGTGTTGGTACAGTAAATATCGGAAACAGTTTCAAGTAAGCAACTCTATGTATTGGGGTGCTTTGCCAAAAATTTGCGTAGTTACAAATATTACCGAATCTACTTCAAAGCTCTGGTTCACAGGCCTCCTTTAGCATTCAAAAGCCTCAAATGGCCAAGATAGGTGACTTAACTAGGTCCAAATGTTTGGTGCTAAACCCTTTAGTCTCCTCGTCAGTCATTGACAAAGCCGAGTTCACATGCGATAGCAAGATGGTCGCTTCCCCATTTCTGCAAATTTGCATCAGTCAGAAACTTGTAGGCAACTCTCCCAACAATCACGATGTTTTTACCGTTTAAATTGAACAGAGATTTTCCAGTCTTTATAGGGAAATTACTAACTCAAGAAAGCAAAGGGAAAAGAAAAGATAGTTAGCCACTACTTGACCTAAAAAAAACATATGATACCTCACTTGGTAGTCCACATGTTCTTGTCAAAACATCAGTTGGCAAGGTTTCAAGAACCCTGACAGGAACAAGTTCCTTTGTGTGCCTGATTTCAATTCCTCAGATTAATGTTTGGGATTATATAAAATAATATAAGCATATATCACCACAGACTTAACTATATATAATCAAAAGCTCTAATCAATGATATCAAAACAGACTTACCATATATAATCAACTGTTCCCAGGAACCTGGAATGATATGTTGTTGCCAATGGTTCACCGCGTTGATCTCTCGTTCTATGAGTACCCTGAAGATCTCAGGTTTTAGCATACTAAATGGAAAGCTACAACATCATAAAATATGTTCCCCACGTTTCTCAGTATCTAGTATAAAAGAAAGCCACAGTTCCTAAAGGCGTTCTGAGTTTGTATGGATTTTCTATTCTTGAGGTAAGGGAAACCTATTTTAGTATTCCTCTAATACATATTTCAATGCTTTCAATACGCCCAGAAGTCGAGAACAAGAAACAAAAACACTTACAGGAACTCCACTATATGCGCTATGAAGCTTCAGTTGATGTTGGACATGAGTGCTTGCTTGACCACCAGTTGCAAACTGTAGTTCTTCCTTGCTCCATACATTGGGTAGTGATCCGGATGTGGATACTGCAGCCCTGAAGAGAGGGGAAGTTGTTAAGTTAGACTAAATCGAGATAAGATCTGAGGAATACCAAGTTGATAAAGCACAGACCAAAGAAGAGATATAAGTAATCTATCAGTTCATCAGGTGAACCGAAAGGGAACGCAGACACATTACCCAGAAAACCAAAGATCTCGGTGAGTATCAAATTACCTAACTGCATACCGGTTTCTAAATGACCTCTTCTTTGGTTCCATTTCAGACTGGCCAGAAATTTGCCTGCGATTGTGTAATTGTGTATCCAACTAGAAAAAGGAAAATATAGAGTTTATTCTAACATTTCCAGCAAAGAAAGGAAAAAAATGTTGACAACGAAAATTGTAAAAGAAAGAGTCCAGGACCCTCAATGGAACTCACATCAGCTGAAGCTATGAAATCGTAAATTGCACTCTGTCCAGCATTTCAAGATTAAGTTTTAGAACACTATCAGCTAAATCAATAAATAATACAAACAAAAAAAACAAAAGTTGGTAAAGAGATAACCTGTGGAGTGCTATTCAGATCACCAGCAATCACCACTGGAATATTTCCCCATTCCTGTGATAACTGGTAAGCCTTCTCCAGAAATAGTCTTACCTAAAAGTTATGACATATCAACTATTAAAAAAACGAGCGAGCTACTAGAATTTCAATGAAGTTTCATCTATACTGCCAGGCATATATGTACTGATATATACATCACTTACTACCAACTAAATAACTGACATTTCCAAAGTCAGTAGCGACAACAATGCTCTACAGATTCTAAGGATAAACGAGTTTCATCAGAATTTTGTAGGGATCTAGCATGATATACCTGGCCTAGCTTGATATCCCCACGCTTAGGATTGAACAGGACATGTATATTCCCAACTACTAGCCGTCGAGGACTTAAAGATGTTTCAAATATCAGGCAACGAAACATGAGAGCGAGCATAAAATTTAGTAAGGATCTTAACAGTAACATACATATTCACTCCAGTAAGGGAATCAGAAGAGAACTCAGACATACTCTGAAGGTCGCACACTTAATTTAGACTTTGGGTCCTCATGGTTCATCTGTTCCGTAGTAGACAATCAAATAAAATTATTTAATTGACAAGGATGAAACTATCGAAAATTGAGTAATTATCATTTCTTCAAACACAACAGGAGGGGTAAAAAATCTAAAAAAACCCCAACAATGAAGATGCATCTTGCCATATCTCTGTGTGCTCCTATAACTAAGGAAAATCAGAGGAGACGAATATAGAGCAATTACTTTAAATGGTGCATACCTCTAAAACACAAAGTTGAGCAACATTGTTTCGCATGTCAAATCTATCAAACTCTATATGTTGATAGTCTAGAAGTTTAAATCTGCACTCACAACAGAAATATATCACGAATGATGAAACCAGAGAGCAAGAGTCTAACAAAATAAACAACATTGTGAAACAATTAGAAACCGAAGCCTTATAACTAATATATTGTGAAGGCAATTTCAAAGCTAAATAGAACTGGGAGATATATAATTTCCCTCGCTCCGATATAGAAACATTCCCTTTAGACAATTCAAATGGCTAGATTTCTGACTCCCGCATATAGAGACTTCCCAGTTCCCACCACACATACAAAATGACCCTAAATAGAAACAACAGGACTTACAATTTCTCTTTCCAGAATATAGCACACCCATCACTCGCTTCTCCAGTCCGACTCTAAAATAACACTAGATATATGAAAATGGTCACCAATGCATTTGAGGTAATAAAAGCTGTTGACTCGTATATACCTTGTGAACACCTTGAAATCCCCTAGTTTTAAGAAGACCATCGAGATCATCAAAGCGGTCAACCTCCTGCAGTAAAATTGGAACATGAGAATGCAACCAGACTTCTCTTTGGAAATAAATGGAACTAAAATAAGCTCTTCTCAACATATTGTAGCTCTAGGCAGTTCACTGTTATTTTTTTAATAAAGAGAACACATTTCTCAACAAGAGAGTAAATCCTATAATGAACCATACATAAGGGAGATACATAAACCCCTGGAACTTGCCTGAAGACATAAGATGCTTGCATTATAGCGACTAATCTCCTTGCAGATGAGATGTTTCCGTCTACTCCACTCTAAGTGCTTCGGGGGAACGTTGTAATACAAGTCCATGTGGTTGGACGCATTGTCAACACCAAGTAGATTGTACGAAACTAAAACTACTTTATCTGAAAATTGAAAAAACGTTAAAAAAGGAATGTGATACTTCGTAAATTAAGCATTTATTATTCCGTGGAGATTGCAATTGCACAGACCTTGGAGATTTTCAAAATTGGTTGCGGAAAACACCCATTCGCGCTCACCGGAACTCGAGATTATCTCCTTTGTTCTCTTTCGCCGCCGCCGAGAAGATTTACCAGGCCTAACTGGTTTACAACTACGCCAACTTGAACCCGGCGCAAGAGGACGGTGAGGTTTTAGGGTTATTGACTCATGTCTATACGATGATTCCGAAATCGAACATCGCTTCCGCTTGGTGACGGTGGTTGAGTTCCCCGTCGAGTTCTTTCGCTCGTATTTACTCATGGCGTGAACTATCGCATTTATTCTGTGAAGTTAAACGGATTAAGACAAATCCACGACAACTAATACACGGCGGTGGATTAATAGAATTGGAGAAGAACATAGACGAAGCTGAGATGAAGCAGAAGATGAAAAATCAAAAAAAAAAAAAAATTCTCACCTCTCACCAAACAGAGATGAAGCAGAGACGAATTATTCGATGTGAGAACTGGTCTCAGTGACACTTCCGTTCCGTCGATGTGAGACCTGAGATACCTCCGTCGTCGATGTGAAGCCGTGAAAGAAGGATGGAGAAGAATAAAATCGTGAAAAAAAACAGAGGCGGAAGTAAAATTTAGGGTTGGGAAAACCGAACCGAACTAACTTACAACGAATTTTAACTGTAAATGCTGTCGATCAATTTTGCCTTAATAAACCGAATCCAAACCGAAATTTTAAAACTTCTATTCGGTTTGGTCCGGTTCGACAAGTAGACATCAAATGGATGTAAAATTAAAAATATGGTAGAATCAAATGGATGTAAAATTAAAAATATGGTAGCATCTACCAGTAAACAATCTGAAGATATGGTGCAAATCAGTGGTTGAAAATCTCTTGGAATTGCAAGGTAAATCAATCTTTATGCAATTGAGAATGTTGTGTAGACGAACTGATTGTGTATCCCTGTGATGCATCACTTCCCACGATCCGACAGAGCCTATGAGTTCCCAACCACTGAATCCCATATGATATGAATGTACTTCTTCTTTATTTATTTTTTTTCCACAAATCAATTATATTAACATAAAAAAGTGTTAACAAAATACAGAAACATCCCAACACAATTTGATTATGATAAAACTGATGTTGCTGTAAATTCAACTCATGAACAATAGAGCAGCAAACAAGTATTCCAGGATCCCAGATCCAAGATTGACTTCCAATTCCCGAATCGGAAAAAACCATATGAGGAACACAAACTCTATTATAATAGAAAAGGAGGTGTTTTGGTGAAGAAACGATAGACACCGTTCGAAGACGGAAAGAAGCCGACACCATAAACCTTGGAATGAGACCAAAATAAGGTCAGAAATACACTCCCACGGAGGGAGAGAAAAGAGCCGAGACTGTGAGAATGAATTTGGACACAACTGTTGAGGGATGAGTTTTCGATTAATCCTGCAAAAGAGAAAGGCAAGAAAAGTGAGATTAAGATGATGAAGAACCAGAAGCTTGGAAGCTAAACGAAGAAGAAGAAGAATCGTGAAAGAGGAGAAGTCGAGAAGGACAATGATGTGTTATGGGCCTGCTGGTGTATGAGTGGTCAAGGTCCATGTCAAAGAAGAATTGTTAAAGGGTTTAGTTAAGACCTACTTGGTTGTAATGTTGTTCTGTTAAGTTTTAACTAAGTTAGTTAAGTTTAAGTCTCTAGAGTTGGTGCAAGTTGATGAGAACTGTTAAGAGTACAAGTTAGGACATTGACTTGTAAGGTGTGTAGCCGAGCTAGTGGAGAGTTGTTAGTCTAGAGCTTTTGAGTAAACTATGTAAGTGTGAAAAACCTTGTTATAAGGAGGTGTATGAATGAATGAGAGTTCAAAAAATTGAGTTCTTTGAGTAAAGAAAAGAAAAAGAAACAAATCTGAAATCAAAGTGAGAAGTTCAACAACAACAATCACAATCCGCGACATCATCTATTCTGGAAACCAGATTTTGCAAACAGAACGATGAAATCTGGGTGTTATGAAACAACACCAATGTCGAGATAGGAGACTGGATTGTGATTGACAGTCTCACATTTAGTAACAACACAGTGAGAAGGCAAAGAACATGGATTTAGATCTATACATAGAAAAGCAAAATGAAAAAATAAGAAGAGAAGAACCGACCGACGCCAGAGAAGCCGGCGTCGGCCGGTAACGGGGAAGAAAACGGAAGTTATAGGAGGGTCGCCTTAAGAGAGAGAACAGAGAGAAAACGGTTGAGAGAGAACTTCTCGTATTTTTTACTATTATACATCTTCTTTATATCACCAAAACAAGATCAAGATCAAGTACTTCTTCTTTATATCAAGATCAATGAGCGTCAATTTCTCCGAACCAACTTTTTATCAACATCCAGAAGCTTCATGTATAAAACGATGATGCTTTTTTAATACTGTGAAAACAAGGAATTTCAAACATGTACATCCAATATTTTTTTCATCTCCCATTTGACTATTTTTGTAACTTTGTCAACTCAATATATTTAAGTTTTTAAAAACAGTTATGATTCTAACATGGGGCATTTTTACAAACATTTTAGGATATAGGGCCAACATTTTTTTTAAAAAAATTATAATATAATAATAAAAATTATTGTTTTATTTTTTTTTAAAAGTTATTTTGTTTGAGATAATATTTATTTTTAATTGTTATGTAAATCTATTAGTCTATTTGAATGCTAATTATTTTAGCCATTATAGTATTTTATTTTTAACGTATTATTACAGTTTTATATTGTTTGTTTTTTGTATTTGCATTATTATTTTGTGAAATATAAAATAGTTATTTTAATATTATTATTGTGAGCAAATAAAAATTATTAATTTATCATCTATATAAATTTAGTTTTACCAACCCGCCAATGTGGAAATTAAAACACACATTTTCATACATTGAGTAATATCTATTCGTTTTAAAAATTTCAAATCACAACATATGCAGAAGAAAAAAATATGCATTTTCTTAATTATAAGTATTATATAAAAATTCCAAACAATTTGTAAATAAAATAAAATAAAATAAAGATGATAGGAGGATCATAATTTAAAATCTTAACAAAATCTTCGAATTTAGTTATTAAAAATAATTGTATTGTATTCTTGATATAAAATCTTAGTTTTTAAAATTCTGATTGGTTTATATATTTTTTAAAATAGAGAAAAAAAATATTTTTTTAGATTTTTTTAGATTTTTTAATACTTGATCTGTGAGTGTTTTTTATTTTTAATTAATTATATTTATTTAAATTAGTTAATTAAGCTTAATTAATTTTTTCTAATGGCAATTGAATGTAATTTTTTTATACATTTTAAGATTCGTTTCATATTTGTACTTCCCAATTAATATAGTAGGATATACTAAATATTACAAGAAATTTGAAAACATTCCAAAGTTATGGTATTTTGTGACTATTATATGCCCCAATTCCATCACTCACTATATATGATGAAAATAATTTTGAGTAGTCACTAGTTATTACTAAAATCATCCCACATGGTCACAATTATCAAACTAAAAAACTTATGAAGAGACAATTTTGTTTGATAAGTCCGATAATACTGTTTTTTCTTTCAATTTTGTTTCGAAAAGTCATCGCTTTATATATATATCGAATTCAATATTCCTGCATGTCTTACGTATTGGTGTCCAAGAGATTTATAAATTAACTTCTTTAGTGGTATACTACTATATATATTATAGTAGATTAGGTTCGGGTAAATACGCATGAATGAAATGTTAAGAAGTATTTTAAATATTAATTTATATTTTATTATAAAATGAAAAAAAATGATTTATAGTTCACAAACTTCATTTCAGAATACAATTTCAATGTATATTACATCATAATAAAATTAGATTTTTTTTTAAAAAATGTAAACATGGCAAGGGAGTAAATAAATAGTCGACATGTCAGCATTTGGAAGCTATATTAAACACCCAACTCGTGTTAATAATTTTCTTATTCTCCGATTAGTTAAAAAGAAGAATAAAAAATATATAAAAATCACTAATAATGGTTTACATTGATTCAGATTACGGAAACAAAGGCGGGTAGAATGACGAAAAAAAGAAACAATCGCCCAGCGACGGTCTTGGGCCAAATTTGGCGATGATGTATGCGACGGAGAACCAGAAAAACATGTACATTAACAATATTGTGAAAACGAGGAATTTGAAACATGGACAATAGGTGTTCAATATATTTTTCATGTCCCATTTGAGTATTTTGTAACTTTGTTGTTGCCCTTAACAAAGCAACCTCGATATATTTAAGTGTTAAAAAATAGTTATGATTCTAACATAGAGCATCTTTATAAAGTATAAACATATATACTAAATTTTATAAGAAATTTGAAAACATTTCAAAGTTATGGTATTTTGTGACTACTATATGCCCAATTCCATCACTCACTATATAATATATATGATGACATTAATTTTAACTTTTACAAGTTATTACTAAAAATCATCCCACATGGTCAAAGTTATCAACTAAAAACTTATGAAGAGACAATTTTGTTTGATAAGTCCGATAATACTGTTTTTTTCAATTTGGTTTCGAAAGTCATCGTTTTACTTTTTTAATGTAGGTGTTAGTAAGAATATCTAATATTTCCATGCTCGAAACAAAACCAAATAAAGAGGCAATAATCTAGTTATATATATATATATATTTATATATATTTCAAATTCAATATTCTTGTATGTTTTATTGGGGTCCAAGAGATATCTAAATAAATTTCTATAGTGGTATATTGGTATATACTGTATTATATTAGATTATGTCCGCGTAAATATGTATGAGTAAGAAAAATATGTGAAATGTTAAGTATTATTCTAAATATTAATTTCTATTTTATTTAACTTTTAGTTTAAAAAAAATGATTTAGAGTTCATACACTTCATCTCAGAATATAATTTAAATTTGTATTACATCATAATAAAATTAGATTTTAATTCTAGGCGCTCAATCTCAATGGATAAGACTCTCAACTTTCATATCAAAAAAATAAGTGTTGAAGTAAAAATTTAGGGTCTAGATTTAATTTGGTTCAGGAAAACCGAATTAACCGAGAAGAGGTGGAAAAAAGAACGATCAAGAAAGAAAATTGTGAAAAAAGGCGGAAGTAAAACCAAACCAAACTAACCGAAAACCGAATTTAATTATAAATGTTGTCGATCAATTTTGCCGTAACAACCGAAATCCATAAACCTCTATTCAGTTCGGTATTGCGAAATTCAAGGGAAGATGAACCCACAAATTTTTCCTTCTCAAATCATAAGTGGGCCGGCTACAACCATCGACCCCAAGATCTTTCAGTTACAATTATAGTTCAGTAACTTCAGTTACCTCAATTAACAAGTATAACTGATTATCATCATACATTGCTGATTAAAAGTAAATTACAAGACGTCAAAATTAAGTGACGTCCTCTTCACGAAACGACCTTTGATTCGAGGTCTCTGCTCGGCATTAAGTTTGCGAACCTCGTATCTTATCTTCTTGGCGAACAACCTCGTCCTCCGTTTATCTCTATACCTCAACACCCTCGCCTCTCTCTCCACATCTGATCCTCCTCCGTCTCTCCCTTGCTGGCGTGTCACTGATCCCACGGCCGACTCTAGCTCGTCAAACCCACCCATCACATGTGACGGACACGTGTTGTTCCCTCCCAACTGGATCAATGACTTAAAACGTTAATCTCGTATATTTCAATCTGCTTAATTAGCTCAAAGTCAACGGAATAGAGATGAAAGAGATATTACCAAACAACAGTCGAGATTAAACTCCGGTTTGATTCCGGTTTCCCACGGTGAACCATGATTATCCCAAGCACTAATCACAGCTTCATAATCTAATCTCAGAAACAAACTCGCCTTTCTATCTTCATCCTCACATGTTTCTTGATCTGATCCTCCATGTTCACACTTGACTTCTTCTTCTTCCTCATCTTTGACCCTCTTCAAATCCTTACTATCAAACTCAAACCCTACGTTAGTCTCTTCTTTGACGAGTGCACTACTACTGTTTAATTCCTTGACTCGCAAGAAAGGATGTTCTTCCTCAAGTAAGCTCTCCACGTCCATAAAGATTTCCCCAAGATCCATATCGAACGGCAAGAACCCAATTAAACCTTCATCGTCGTCCATGATTGCCTTCTCGATTTCTCCCAAGTCTCCGCTACTAGTGGTGATATCGACTCCATCAGGAACTAAACCGAAGCTGTTATCATCAATCACCATGTCTGAGAAAGGATCAAAAACCGGTACGCAACAGTTTAGACTCTCTTCGTTCTCGTCTGTAGAAGAAAACGAGAAAACCCCTTCTTCTTCTTCTACACCAAGCTCCGGAACCAGAGGATCGTTAGAATTATTCACATCTTGAATCTGCAACAGCTTGCTCCTAGGCGTTCTCGCCTTTCTCCTGAACCCTTCGTACCACACCGACGTAGTTTTGTCAGTCGCCTTTGTCTTCATCAGAAGCTCCGGAGATGAGGGTGATTGTAACCGGACACGTTCGTGACGTTTCGCCAAACTGTTAGCCGAGTGGATCGAAGCGTCGCAGCTTTGGCATAGGAAAGCATCATCGGCTGGGCAAAACCAACTAGCACGTGAAGATCTTTTCATGCACACGTCGCAGCCACGCGCCGCTGTCTTCCCTCCCGTCACTCCAGCGGCTCGGCTCTCCACCTCGACCACCATCGTTATTACGCAAGTGATGATCTTATAATTGATGAACTGGAGAGAGGCCTTGAGAAAAACCAAAGAGTTTGTTTTATATGGTTTTGCAACGAACGAACATTGGTGGTCTGTGTGACGTCTCGAATTTCTATTGGTATTTTCATTTTTTGAGTGCTACTTTAGAAAGAAAAAAAAATTAGTTGCATTTTGTGGTCTCAGTTATTTGGAGAGGGAGATAGTAATAGAAATTAAGCTCTAAACAATCTTATTCATATACTATGTAGTTGTATTTTAGAATAAGGATTTTTAAATAATTTTCGAATATCTAATACATTTACTTAAATTTTTACAATTAATGAAGCATATACCCGATTGTCTTAATCAAGGAATTTTGAGAATGAACTTCGTAACTTTTGTCTCTCACGTTTATAGAAATTAGTGGCAATAAGTAATACACAGTTAATTTGGAGATAACACTGTTGTAAATGGGTGTTTTTTTTGTCGGCAAACAACACTGTTGTAGATGGTAAATATCAACTTATCAAGTAAAATAATTTGTGTATTGCAATATTAAAAATAAAATCGGAAAATTAAATAATATGTGGTTGTTAGATGAAGATGAAACTTCAAGTAGGACCTATTGGTGATTTAATTCTCCATTCCTATTGGATGAAATATACGGCCATCCCCATTCTTTCACCCTGATTGGTTAAGCATTATTCTATAGAGATTTCTACGGGAGCCCACCTTATAATTTTTCCAGTTTTGGTTTCTCTCATTTATGTTTGTTTGGTCTTTTTTTTTTTGCGTTTGCATGACCGCACCGCAGCGTGACACTTTTAAACGCAGAAAGTTATATTTCCAGTAGCATATAATTATATAACGATCATGTTTTAGGTATAGGTATAACAACGTCCTTTTGGAGTTTGGTAGAACGTACATTATTTATATCTGAATATAACATTTGATGATTTTTTAAAAAGGATTATTGTATATGTTAATGAAAATGTAGAATTGTTGCGGATCTCCTGAAATTTCATCCCAAGATATTACATTGCTATTTTCTAAAAACATTTGTTTGCAATTGCCATTTACCCATTTGAATCTTTCTATATTATTACTACCTAGTTATAATCATTTATTGTGGATCTGACATAACGGGAGCCATGGATTTCTAGAGTCCTTTAAAAGGAAGGAGTTGATTGTGATTTTGTGGGTGGTAAAGCGACGTGCCAATATATAAAATTAATTCAACTTCTTCATATTTTTTTGTTGGCAATTTTGCAGTTTACGTCGTCCATACACACAAACGTTAATTTACATATTATAAAGCAGCCAAAAGAAAGAAACAAACGAAACAAACAATTTGAAGACTTTATATAAATTAAAGAAAAAACAACAATTTTACGCCGCATGACACATAAACCATTGAACATCTATATCAGACTTGTTCCTCTGCTTTACATGTTACATCTTACACCACCATTTTATTTACATATACAGAGACATGATATACATACCTTAAATATATTACCAAGAAAGTTGAAATCTGTACATATTTATGAGATAGGTTTTACGATCAAAATATAGTGTCGTGAATCTCGTAAAGGTATATATTACACATATTATATATTCATTGACGAGTGAGGATCGGTTTCTGAGGTGGAGGCACATACCGCACGTACGTACAAAAGGCCTCAGAGGCTTTATCTCTCTATCAGGATTCTTAATGGTTAATAAGTATCCTAACACTAAACAAGCATAAGAACACTAATAAAAAAAAATCTAATAATCATATATTAAAATTCGATGTGATAAATAAATATATCAGTACGACTTTTGTAGTGTTAATTATATGATTTTTGAGTATAAAGTATAACGTAACTCTTATTATAATGGAAACGACCCCAAGTTAAATATAGAGCCATTAAAAACCCGACGTGGTGCCCAAAACAAAACCAAACATGGATGGATTATGGATACATACATAGTATTATATTTTGTCCTGTTGGTCGTTGTAACATCTGCAAATCATAGTTATATAAAGTGAATCGTTTCGTAATTTCAAATTCATAATTTTTCTGTTAACACTCTTGTTATATAATAATGATTTCTTTCCTCCAATTTTAGCCCAAAAAAATCATAAACGATAGGAGAAGCTTGTTGTTGTTACTGCCTTCCTCCTACATTCGCGCATATCCCTCCCTCTGTACACAATCCCCAAATAAAATCTTTTTTTTTGGGGGGGGATTTGTTTTTCTTATCTGTTGTATTCAATTTTCATCAATTAAAAAAAAAAGATAATAATAATCTTTACTATAATCGCTAATAATAATCAAATCAAATCAACCCACATTCCCGTCACGTCTCCTTCCGTCGTCTCTCTGCTTTCCTCTCAAGTTCGACCTTCTCAACGTTCGTTTTCCAATCTTTCCCGAGAAAATTTCAAGGTAAAGCGACAAAAAGATCGTATCTTTTTCTTCATTCTCCTTGTATATATTTTCCGATTTTGCTGATCGCGACTTTAACTATCTTTTGACTTGGTTTTTTCCGATGTTGATTTTTTTTTTTTTTACCTCTTGTTGCACCAATGTCCCTTTTTTGTTCATCTTCTGGTAGGTTCGTTTCGAATAGCTTTGTTTCCTTCTTTCTTGCATTGGTTGAAATTGCGAGTTTTGTTTGATCCTCTCACATTGCTATTTTTTTTTTTTTGTTTGTCTTAATCTTTGATTTAGTATGTTGTGTAGATATTTTATGTTTGGCTTGCGTGTTGCTCGATTGATTGATGCTGTACAACGGGCGAAATCATGTGAAGTTTACTGGGTATTAGATAAAAATACCATCTTTGAATCCCTAAATTGTTGAAACGAATTGAAATGTGATCGTCGGGACTTGGTGGTGTCATCTGCTTTCAATTTGGAAATATTCTCAATTCATCACAATGATCTCTCTCTCTGTCGCAGTGCATTTTCAGATTTTTGATTGCACAATACAGCTGATTACGATGATGATTATAGGAGATAGTTTTATCTGATCATGTTCTTACTTGGCGAAAAAGAAAAGAAACTGTGCTTTTGGGGATTTTTTTTTTCTAGCTTGCTCTTCTATGTTTGTTTGTTGTTATGAATTTTGTCGAATGCTCTTTTTCATTTTTCCCTCAATCAATCATGTCTCAGGAGTTGGTAAATAATGAAGCCGTGTTGGGTTTCTCATCAAGTGTTTCCATAAGTTTGCTGTGGACCTCGAGGCGAGATGAATCCCATGCGTGATCAACCAGGCAGCCCTTATGGAGATTCAACTCCTCGTAGTCCGTTTTCTCCCTTCTCTCCATTGTCTGGTGGAGACGACAGGCATAGGAATCTGCCTGATTCCAAAACTCCTCGTAGTCCTTTCTCCCCATTTTCTCCATTATCTGGAGATGAAAGGCACAAAAACCTGGCAGAGTCTAAATTTCAGCAAGCCCTTGCCAATTCTGGCCAATTAGGTACTCTTTTACTTTTTTGGTGTCCTTTGGCAAAGCACTTTTTACTGTTTGGCTCACTGCATTCTTACATATGTATGTGTATTTATATATTCTTCTTGTTGAGTGGTTCTTTAATTGTCTTCTGTTTACGGCAGATCCATCTTCCCCTGGATCAATGCACCATGGAGGACACAAGTTTCATGAGGTTTTCCAAATGAAACAGGGGCGTTATGATCTTCAAGCCTCTAAGATTTCTGAAATGATGAAATCAAGTAGCTTAGATGTAGTTCCTCTAAACCTTGTTAATGAATATCCACATTTCTTTTGAAGTGTCTTTACAATGTTCATGGGATTATGTTTGATGCAGAATGCTCCTACGCAGTCACTTTTGAGCGTGGTGAATGGAATTTTAGATGAAAGTATTGAAAGAAAGAATGGTGAAATCCCTCAGGTACTACTTGAATGCTAACTCTATTCAGATCATATTGTATGATGGTTTCATTTATGCTTTTACTTCTTGGGAATTATTCTGACAAAAGCTCTGCAATGATCAGCGAGTAGCATGCCTCTTGAGAAAAGTCGTGCAGGAGATTGAGCGACGTATATCAACTCAAGCTGAGCATCTAAGAACGGTTTGCTTTTGTTTACTTGAAGAAAGTGCTTAATAGAAATGTTCAACTTCTGGTTTTGCGAGAGTAACTTCTTCTTGTTTATGTACAGCAAAACAATATTTTTAAAACTCGTGAGGAAAAATATCAGTCAAGGATCAATGTCCTTGAAGCCTTGGCATCAGGAACTGGTGTAGAACATGAGGTATCATTTGTTAATGATGATCTTGTCTGATAAAATTTTACTAATGTGTTACATCTTTTTACTGATGAGTTTATTTTTTGCCAGATTGCTACACAACAGCTTAGACAGATAAAGGTACGTTATACTGCTAGTTGCTTTGTGAACTGATTTTAGTAAAATGGTATTTGTGACATGAAACTAAATTTTGACATGGAGTTTTATGTATGTCAGACAGAGAAGTCAATGTGGGAAGAAAAGAAGAAACTTGAAGAGGAAGATATGGTTAAGCTAATGAAACAAAATGATCAATACAACCTCGAAATTGCTGCGCTGAAGCAAGAATTGGAGGCATCTAAAAAAGAACATGAACAACAATACTCGCAAATGGAAAGCAAAACAATGGTTGGTGGTACACTATACTACTAGATTGACTAAAAATTGTTTTGTGTCTAAATGGTGTGGTGACATGAATTTATCTGTATGATAGACAGAGAAGTTAAAGTGGGAAGAACAAAAGAAAAACGAGGAGGAGGATATGGCCAAGCTATTGAAAGAAAATGATCAATTCAACCTTGAGATATCTTCGCTAAGGCAAGAGCTGGAGACAACGAGAAAAGCGTATGAACAGCAATGCTCGCTAATGGAAAGCCAAACAATGGTCGCTACAACAGGACTTGAGAGCAGGCTGAAGGAACTTGAACAAGAGGGAAAAGTGGCGCACACTGCAAAAAATGCCCTTGAGGAAAGGGTTAAAGAGCTTGAACATATGGGAAAAGAAGTGCAGACTGCTAAAAATGCTCTTGAGGAAAAGATAAAACAGCTTCAACAAATGGAAAAAGAAACAAAAACTGCTAATACAAGCCTTGAAGGAAAGATTCAAGAGCTTGAACAAAACCTTGTAAATTGGAAGACTAAAGTCAAAGAAATGGAGCAAAAGTCTGAATCCACACACCAAAGTTGGAATCAAAAAGAACTTTCCTATAGAAGCTTTATTGAAAACCAGTCTCAGGCACTACAGGTATGGTTATTCAAACTGTTTGCTACAATAACCACTGTATAATACTACATAATATATGGCTGGGTAACTAAAGCTGAATCCCAGGAGTTGAGGTTCTATTCAAGATCCATCAAGCAAGAAATTTTGAAGGTTCAAGAGAACTATGCAGAACAGTTCAGCCAATTAGGTGAGATTGATATAACTGATGCTTCTGTGATAAACTTCTCTTGAACTTGCAATTTATGTTGTCTTTATAAAATCAATCTGTCTCTTCAGGAAAGAAACTGGTTGAACTTAGCAATGCTGCCGAAAACTATCATGCCGTACTAACTGAAAACCGGAAGCTTTTTAACGAGCTTCAGGAGCTGAAAGGTACTAAGGATCATGTTAAATATTGTTTGTTAGTGTAAATTTTCATAATGTTAAGCAGTCCGTAATTTCTATAGTTATGACTTTGCAGGAAACATCAGAGTATTTTGCCGGGTGAGGCCTTTTCTTCCTGGACAGGGTGCACCAAACACAGTGGTCGAGTATGTCGGTGAGGATGGAGAATTGGTAGTTACCAATCCAACTAGACCCGGTAAAGACGGTCTTCGCCAATTTAAGTTCAACAAGGTGTATAGTCCAGCTGCTACTCAAGGTGTGTTCATCTGTTGCCTGTTCTGTTTCTATTCTGCTTCATATTATATCCTTATGCTTTTCATTTCGTTTTTATGTGATCTCTGTGATAATATATGGTACATCTCGAGACATAACATTATATTGATATCACCAAAGTTCATTTGATATGTTTAATTCTTGCAGCTGACGTCTTTTCAGACATAAGACCCCTGGTTAGGTCAGTACTTGATGGGTACAATGTATGTATATTTGCATATGGCCAGACAGGATCAGGGAAAACTTATACAATGGTACGCTCTCATTTTGTTCTTTACTGAGTAAGATTTTAAAGGAATAATAACCTGATGCGCTTTTAACTTCATTCCTTTTCTTTCAGACTGGTCCAGACGGAGCAAGTGAAGAGGACTGGGGAGTTAATTATCGCGCTCTCAATGATCTCTTTAAAATCTCTCAATCTAGAAAGGGAAACATATCATATGAAGTTGGGGTGCAAATGGTGGAAATATACAATGAACAAGTGCTTGATCTGTTGTCTTCTGACAACACTCAAAAGAAATATCCTTTTGTTTTAAATCCATGGTTTTGTCTATTTGTTTATTCATTGTTAGTGTAGCCAATTATTTTTGCTTTCCTTGACCTGCACACACTAGGGATCCTTTCTACAACTCAACAAAATGGCCTTGCTGTGCCTGATGCAAGCATGTATCCTGTGACATCAACTTCAGATGTAATTACATTGATGGACATTGGATTACAGAATCGAGCCGTTGGTTGTACTGCCTTGAATGAAAGAAGTAGCCGCTCTCACAGGTTCTTCTTCATATTGGTCCCCTGGAACAGCAAAAAAATATGTCTTTTTCATCAGTTCTAAACGTTGTTACACCGAATTTATATGATGATTTGTTATGCAGCATTGTCACTGTTCATGTTCGCGGTAAAGATATGAAGACCGGGTCTGTTCTATACGGCAATCTTCATTTGGTGGATCTGGCAGGAAGTGAGAGAGTAGATCGCTCTGAAGTTACAGGAGACAGACTAAGAGAAGCACAACATATAAACAAATCGTTATCATCTCTTGGAGATGTGATATTCTCTCTTGCTTCAAAGAATGCCCATGTACCATACAGAAACAGCAAGCTAACACAGATCCTCCAAAGCTCTCTTGGTTAGTTAAATTCATCTAGTAATAATATTGTATTCATGAGTAAGTATTACCATAACGTCTGTTTCTATGCAATGGGGCTAATAGGAGGACGAGCAAAGACCTTGATGTTTGTGCAACTCAACCCTGACGCTATTTCATACTCAGAGTCAATGAGTACCTTGAAATTCGCAGAGCGTGTCTCTGGAGTCGAACTTGGTGCTGCAAAGACCAGTAAAGATGGTAAAGATGTTCGAGACTTAATGGAACAGGTAAATATACACACTTTAGCTCCTGTCTCTCTCTCTCTCTCTCTTACCATTAACTCCAAGTTACAATGAATCATTTGTTGTTTTTCAGTTAGCGTCCCTTAAGGACACCATAGCGAGAAAAGACGAAGAAATAGAGAGGCTTCATCTGGAAAAAGAAACTCATTCTCAGAGACTTCAGAAACCAATGCTGAGAAGAAAGAGCATAGGACATACCGATGACATAAACTCAGATACAGGAGAATATTCATCACAACAATCAAGATACTCTGTTACTGACGGTGAGAGTTTAACCTCCTCCGCCGAGGCAGAGTACGATGAGAGACTAAGCGAGATTACTTCTGATGCTACTTCTTTGGGAACACAAGGATCCATGGATGTTGCTAAAAGACCACCTAAAATCTCAGACAGGTTACAATCACATCTTGTTTTTTATTACTAGTACCGTTGGTTTTAAAAAAGATATTTATTTTCTTCATCTAACGTTATAAAAACCGTATTCAATTGCAGAGCCAAGTCGATGACTGCAAGATCATCTACGAGTGTAACACGACCGCTCGATAAACTTCGGAAAGTCGCTTCAAAAACAACATCGACCGTTGCTAAGGTCACGTCCGGCTTGTCGTCATCAAGTAAAGGCGTATCGTCATCAAGTAAGCAAACTTATAACCTATATATGATTTATAGATTTTCCTGAAGTATTGATTAGTTTAATTATCATATTAATTACAACGAGTTTTGTCTAATTGATATGTTTTTTCTTTCAGGCATTAAGAAGACGGGCAGTACTTCTAGTTTGGCAAAGTCTTCAAAGCGGTGGGCGTAAATCACGCTTTTACTCCTAGTAGCCGTCATACATTACACGTAACACAGCATATATGATCAGTTTGTTTTGTTTTTTTCACAAAACTTTACATACGTACGCTCATAATTTTTTCTCCATTTTTAAAAAAGTTTTCGTATAATATATGGCTTCGATTGGGACTAGAAGTTTTGTATTATCTTTATGCGAGTTATGTAAAAAAATTGTAAATACATGAATTTTATTACGCTCACGGTTTCTCTTCATGAGTACTTTTTGTTTTTTTTTTTAACATATTTTTAGTGTATAGTCGGTAATTTATGGAAACCAGATAATGTTACAAACTTTATTTTGTTATATATATTACCAATCAAAACCTAAAAAATCCATCACCATCATAATTTGTTTTTCCCCTCCTTAAAAGTGTAATACCTAACCTTGTGATTCCTTGAGTGTACGAGTTTCCCTAAACCTAATAAAGCCTGTAGATACTTAACCAAAAAAAAAATTAAAAAGTAAGATAGATATTAGAGCAAGAAAAGGAAAAACAAAGAGAAAGTATAAAGTATAAAGCTAAAGCAATCTTATACAGTATATCCCTATCTATTTATTCGATATAAAAACTTTATTTGTGGGTGTTGTCTAAAAGATCTCCTACAATATGAGGTGTAAAAACAGGAAAATGAAAAGGAAGAAGGGGGGAGATGTGGGTGGGGAAAGAATAAAGGGTATATTCAGAGATCTGATTAAAATAGTAGGGTCAATGTCAATGTGGAGGAAAAAAAAGTGGGGTGGAATCTCTTTGAAGAGCCTTTCCACCTTGAACCATTTTAACTTTGCTCATCTTCTCTTCACACCAATGCAACTTCTCTTCGTTCATTTCGTTCATCCTCAACACTCTTGACACTACTTTCAAATCTATTAATCCCATCAATACCTCCATTTCCTCCTCTATACTCATCTTCTTCTTCCTCATGTATTTTCCTCCTTTACGCATCTCTTTCAATTTCGTCTTTTTCTGTTCACAATAAATAAATATATATTAATTAACATTATGTTGTTATATATTTAAGATTATGCTCTTCAGAAAACAAAAACAAAAGAAAAAGTAAAAAAAAAACAAACAAAAAACACGATAAAATTTGGAAAAAAAATTAGAACATTATGCATCCAGATTGAATATGAATGGTGACACTACACTACATCTCATGGTTAATTATGATTACTGTTTTCATTGTGTTTATAAATTAATGAATCATAAAGTTGAAATATATACTATATACTGACCTTTGTGTTGACTTTCTTCATGAGATGGACAAGGGTTGGATCAACGGAGCCTCGTTTACTTCTCCCAAAAAAGGCTTTGATGATCTTTTGACAAGGCTTCTCTTTATCCGCTTTGAGAAAATTCATGAATGTTCTTATGCATTCCTCCATGATCATCAAGAACGAAGCTGACGATATCCTCGACCTGAAACACTCCTCTTTCTCTTCTTCCTTCTCCTCCTCTTCCTCATAATCTACGTATATAACCAAACTATAATTACATTTTTTGTCGAAGCTAATTAACTAATCTCTAATAATTACCATATTTATAAAGAAACATCCACCTCGATGTTAACTTAATTACCTTGGTATTCAGGAACAAGAAGCAATTTGGGAGCAAGAGTTCGCATTCGAGCATATATCTCTGGTCTTCTTCCATGTTCATAAGGCTCATTCTCGACGTACCTTTGTAATAGAATATGAAATGTACGGAATTGGTCGGCGATTCCAGCGGGACATCCGACGTCGTTGAAGCTTCGTTGCGTGGATGATCTTTTTCTCTCGAAGTTTTTGTAGTTCCAACTTAGAGCTTCCCACGTTAGACATATCTGTGCCACGTAAGCTGATTCTAGTTCCACATACGGGTTTGGTCTAGACCCATTGCCACCTGGATATTGTTGTTGTTTTTTCGTGTGTCCGTTTGATGATAACTTGTGAACGATTCTCTCCGATATCGATCTTGGCTCCACCATGATTGACTTCAACGATTCTGTGAATGGACATAAATTAGAAAATACAAACCAAATAGTAAACTTACGTGCATGATGCTTAATATATGTATTTATTGTATAATGTATGATGGTTTTTTTTTACCCGTTTCGTGAAGCTTTTGAGCAGAGATTCTAGTGAGAAAAGTCATTTCTTCATCATACTTTTGGAATACGGTGTAAGATTCCCATTTAGGGCAACTCCGGCGAGAGGATGTTGAGAAAGGGTCGTCGGTCTTCACAGAGTTTCTCCACTCCGATGAGCTTTTGGACGTTGACCCATTCGTGCATGACTCTCCGAATATCTCTCCTCTCTCTTCTTCTTCTTCTTCCTCTAATTCCTCTGCTTTAATCTCACTCATGTCAAAGCCCAATACTGGCTGTATCTCCTCGTCATCCTTGATTACCCTATACACTTCTGCTAGCAAAAGAACAAAAAAAACCAATTACAGTTAGCTCAACCGGTTTATTATTGATTTTTATCAGTGAGTGTTGTTAAAAAAAAAATTATCAATTAGTATTTGACTGTGTATGAATTTCTTTAATGATAAAGAATGTTTCATCAAAGACGTCACGTGAATATACTATATAGTACCTAATATAAGTAAATTCGGATATAAAACTTATCTAATCAGCTTTTTAATCTATAATTTATTAAAAGAAAAATAAATGAAACCAGCTTGGTTACTTGTAGACATAAAGAAAACAACTTTTGAATTGCATGTGAAGAAAAAATAAACATGTGAAGAGATGAGGAGGGAGAAATCAATAATACCATTGTAGCTTTTGTCATTGAACACCAAACCACTTTGGAAGCGAGAGGGACCACGAGTACTAGTCGTATTTGGTAGCTTACGAACCAAATCCTCGACGACGTCGTATCGTGACACTCCTCCTACCTCTTCGTCTTCGTCGTCATCATCATAACGGTCGTCATGAAGATCTTCTACGCCATCGTCTTCCTCTTCTATCGATGATGATTCGCTGCGATATGGAGAAACATTGGTAGAAGAAAAATGTTCCTCTGTCGAAGAAGTGTGGGAATCTTGATCATCTTCTTCTTCTTCTTCGTGATCATGAGTTTGATGGACATTTATAAACTCCTTCGTGTATTGATTATTTAGGCCATCTTGAGAACTATTATTGTAAAAAACTAAAGATTCTCCGTCGTCTCCTATATCAGCTATCAAATCCGGATTTTGATCCCTAGATATCACATGGTAACTTGTATTACACGACATCTTGAACTCTTCTTCCTCTTCCTCCTCCCCTTCTTCATCATCGGTATACCATGCCGCCGAATCATATTCATCTTCACTTCTGCGTAAGTAAGACATCTATTAGGATTTGTCCCCCCATTGAAAAATTAAAAGGTTCCGAAGGGTTTTTATGATCAAGAACTAGAAAAAATCAAAGAAACTTAGCCATAACGATGAATTTTGTTTTGTTTTAGTTATATGATAAATTCCTATATAGAACAAGTAAATATGAGACTACTCTACAAAATATTGCATAGTTTAAACAATCTTTAACATAAAACTCAGCAATGGCCAAGAACTTTGTTTTAACTATATGCTAAAATCTGAAATACAAGGAAATATAAATGAAACTATTCATCATATGCAGAGTAAAGTAAGCACATGCATATATAGAGAGAAACCTTTGGAGAAGAGGGAAGCCGCCGATAAAGCGTAAGAGCTTGAGGAGGAGGGAGACGGCGGAGTAGAGGAGGAGGAGGAGAAGAAAGAAGGATGCTGAGACATTGATGTAGAGACTTGCTAAGGCTTCTTCATTTGTATAACATTGCATTTTAATTAAATCTTCATCCTCTCTTTCTTTATCTTTTTCTATCTTTCTTCTTCTTCCTATCAAATGGAGAGAGAGAGAGAGAGGAATACTTCCTAGGCTACAAAATCAAAAGCAAAGTTCGTGGGTTAACCCAAAAAAAAAAACATAAAGTGGTTGAGTTGAGTGCTCCTCTCTCTTTTTAATATTTTCTCTACCTTTCCCATAACAATTTAAAATTAATTTCTAATTGTTTAATACATGTTTATATATTTGGACTTCTTATAATCCTTGAGACAAGATTATATACGCCTACTCATTCCTTAAAGGGCATGCTGAAATTATACCAAGTGCCAAGTTTAAAGGTTATTGACTCCCTTGAGATATCTAACCCATATGTATATTAAATACAAATCTCATAATCATTTGATAATTGTTACGAGGTGAAATGATTATGAAATAAATATGGGTTATATACCTTATCATAAATCACATTTCTGCAAAACATTTATAATTTAACATATTCTGCCATTGCTTAAAGACTAAAGTTTATGATAGGGGAAGAAAAACGCCATTCCATGAATTCATTATTTGTTTAAAAGTTTAAAGTTTTATTTTACATGCTTTCTCTCACTGTACAGGACGCCAACCTAATTTACCTTTGAGGGAAATTTTTTTCTCACATGCCCAATTTAATCAGTTATGCCCAAAACAGTAGTTGATTACTATTCTATCTTTACTGATTTGAATTAGAAAAAAATGAAATTTAAAACAATAAAAACTAACAGAAAAAAGAAACGGTTGTTGGTGAAATTTAATTCCCTCCATTATTACTGTATCTGCTTCTTCTTTCATCTGTTTTGCGTAGAAAAACAATCCGGCGAGAGGTGAAAGAGAATATCGAGCACTAGTTTTTTTTGTTTAATACATTCTGGTTCTCGTTCCGTTTTGTTTCCACCTAAAGCTTTTCCATCTCCGTCCGATTCAGCTCCGGTCCGGTAATAAAAGATGAAGTCGAATATTTTGTTTCTGATTTGAAGATTTTTTTGCGAATTTTATTGTTTGGGTAGCACACAGTCGATTGGTAATAACAAAAATTAGGGCTGTTAAATCGTGTTGAATCAGGAAAATGGTAAAATCCGATTTTGAAAAACCCAGAAATTGTAGGAGAAAGGATAACTGGTACAAATGGTGTAACTGAGACATAGTGGTACAAATGGTACAAGTGGTATAACTATGATAGCCATTTTGTAAGTGTTTTTTTAGTAACACGATTGTAATTGTAATTACAGGAGTCGATGAAAAGCATCATACAATTTGACTATGGAGGGCACTACTCAGTAGAGCATGAGTGGATTTCAAACAATCCTTTATGCGGGTTATTGTTGAAGTCGGTAAACATAACTTACTCGGCGTTAGTTAAAAGTGTATGCAAGAAGATTTCAATCGATGAAACCTCAAGCAAGCTGAAACTGAATTATAAGTTATGTAAAACTCGGAGAGAGACATATATTGTAGATGACGACGACGTTTCAGTGTTTATAGTATCAGTGGATGGTGATGGATTTATACTCGTTTTGAATGTGGAGTTAGTAAAGGATTTGGAAGAATGTCAGATGGTGGAACAAATATCAAGGATGGAGGGAAGAAGTTCAATGGGTGTGAACTCTGTTGGGTTGGGTGTAAATGATGCTGAAAATGGTGCTAGTGGATTCCTTATGGTTTTTAGATGAGTAAATGTGGAAGAACATTATGAACCGGACAATAGAGCTAATGAGCCGATTATGGAAAATGAAGTGTTTGAAGATAGGGAGCATGTGGATAACCGGATAGATAACGAAGAGGATAACGTTGTGGATGGTAGACATGAGTACGTTGAGCTTCCATGCAGTGGGGAAACAATTCAGCAATGTCAGAAAGTATTGGAATGGAAAGATGGGACGGGGATTGAAATAGGTCAAGAATTTGTTTCTAAGGAGGCTGTGCAAGATGTGGTTAATAGAGCTGCGAATAAGTATTGTTTTGCGACCAAAACTGGTAAGTCGGATCCTTCTCGGATCACCTTACGATGTCGACAATTTTTAGAAGGTTGTCAATGGTATTTACGAGCTGGAAAAGGAAAGAACTCAGATTGTTTCAAAGTAAAAGTTTACAGGAGGATGCATACATGTGATCGGTCTGATCTGAGTACAACCGATTGTAAAAAAACCGGCACTCCACGATTAATAGCATCTGTTTTGCATGAGGATTATCCAGCCCAGTTGGATACTCCGGCTCCTAAAAACATCATGGGTATTGCTCGTGGAATACTTGGTATGCATTGTTCGTACTCTACGACATGGAGAGGGAAAAAGCAACACGTTAGTGATGTGCGTGGGAGTCCTGAGAAGAGTACACGGATTTGCACTCTTATTTGTACATGTTAGAACAGGTCAATCCCGGTACAGTGACAAGTGTGGAAGTTGATGCGGAAAATAGGTTCAAGTACTTATTCATAGCTTTGGGTGCTTGCATTTAAGGCTTTAAAGTAATGAGGAAAGTTATAATTATGGATGCAACCTTCTTTAAGTCTATATACGACGGAATGTTGGTGTTTGCAACAGCTCAAGATCCTAATCATCACAATTATATCATTGCTTTTGGGGTCATTGATAAGGAGAAAGATACGAGTTGGTCTTGGTTTTTGAGGAAGCTAAAAACAGTTGTACCTGATGAACCGGGTTTGGTTTTTATGAGTGACATATATCAAAGCATCATCAAGTATGTTGCGCAGGTGTTCCCAAACGCGAAGCATGGCTTTTGTATTTGGCATATGTCTCAAAACGGGAGAGGGAGAGTAAAGAATGAGAAGGACGAAGCGGCGACGAAATTCCGTGAATTAGCACATGTTTATACTGACCATGAGTTCAGGACAGAGTATGAGAAGTTTAAAAGAAGATAACCTGGAGCCGGTTTATATTTGAAGAGCAAAAGTTGTTCTTGCAGATGTTTTGATATAGACAAATATCCTTGTATCCATGCAATTGCCGCGGCCAAAAACTTTGTGGGAAATACAAGGAGAACATCGAGCATCGCAATGCATGACCTATGTTCGCTTTACTACTGGCTTGACTCGTGGGTCGTGGCATACCGCAGAACCATTTTACTTGTCCCGCATGTTTCAACTTGGAGTATTCCGGATGAAATAAAAGAAAGATGCATGGAGTATTCCGGATGCGTGAACCAACTTGGAGTATTCCGGATGAAATAACCAGCAGGTATAACTACGTATAATTATGTATAACTATGTCAAAATTTACAGTGAATTATATATAATTTAAAGTATTTATTAAATTATATATGTTTGATTATAAAGCATGGTAATTTATAAAATTGCAGATAAATTTTTATGAACATACTATAGTGGAGTTAATCAGGAAAAAAAAAAAAAAAATATATATATATATATATATGAGATACATAAAACACTTCTAATAACATAATGTATAGTTACTCTAAATTATGCTAATCAATGTATGGAATTGGTGAAAACTTTGATTGCATGATTACTAAATGATTAAAACCTCTAACATAGTAAATAATATTAGAAAATCAATTGTCCAACTACATCGCATTTATTTAATCCAACGTCCAATTAAAAAATTTACAAAATCCTGGAAAGTACAACTATGAGTACATACGGCCAACTGAATAACTAGGGGATAACTATATACACAAATCCTATGAGCAATCTCACGTGTGCCATCTTTTGTAACCACGTGCGCCGCAATCCTGAAAATAATATTATTATATTAAAATCCAAACAAAACCCAACTTTCCTTTAAGTTTTTCTTTCTCTTTCTATTTTCTTGTATCTTTTGAACTTTTTCTTCTTCTCAGCTCTCGTTCTCTCTCCAGTTTCGTCGAGACAAACCACCACCGCCGATTTCAAGTGCAATTCCACCGTCGCAACTGATTTCGAGTCAATTTCTCCACTGAGCATAAGGTAATTTCATGGAAAGTAGATCTAGGGTTTCTTGATTTTTAGAAAGTAGATCTAGGGTTTCTTGATTTAATGGAATTAGGGGTTTTGATTTTTAGATTAGGGGTTTCTCATTCCAAATGTTATTGGGAGTTCGTTATGAGTTTTAAATCTACTGTGGTTGGATTTCCTTCTCCAAAATCCACCATCAATAATTCGGATTCACTCATTATTTCCCTTGTTTTTAATTAGCCAAAATGCCTTTGAGTTATTCCTCACCGTCTTCATCATCTGAAGCAAGCCTACACCCATTTAATCCTTGCTATTATGACGGTGACTATGGTGTTATGAAAAATTGCTTTTGTGGCAAACACATTGAGCTTGAAGTGCGTACGGTCGATAATATAACAAAGACATACCAAAAATGCCCAATGAGTGGCAAGGTATGCGTAAGAAAATAGTTCTTGAAACTAATTATTGATTGGCATTGTTCTTGAATCTCATTATTTTTTTGTCATTGTTTGTGAAGGATGATACTAAGTATCACATAAATAATTGGTGGGATCAAGTTGTTTCCGAGCAGTTTCATTGTATTGATAGAAGACTTGATGAGCAAAAGGAAATGATTCAAGGAGCAGTTCGTTTTGGTGGTGATACCAATCGTCAGGCAATTGAAGAAATGCGTCTTGAAATTGAGGAGCTTAAGGAGCGATTGGATAAGAAAGATGGTGAAATCGCAAGGCTCATGGAGTTAATTGCGAAGAAATGATGTGTTTATATGCCAAGTTCCTTTGTTTTCCTTAGTTAACGGTGTTTGTGTTTGCAATATGTTTATGTTATTCACACTATTTTAACGTATCATTCACACTTTGGATTTTTCTGAATTTATTAAGGTTTCGTCCAATTGTCATAATTTATTAAGGTTTAGACCATAGTTGTACCTGTTTAGACCATAGTTCTACCTGTTTACAATTTTTTTAGAACCAGATTTATGGAGCCCATAATCAAAAACCTGGATCAATAGCAACCTCAAATCCTAAAACAACACACTTCCATTATCCTAGTCAGAAACATAAACAAATAAACTAAGAGTTATATGAGTTTGACCAAAAGCACACACAAGCAATAAGTTTTCACTTATTCTTTCTCCCTCACTTCACCTCAGCGGTATAAGGAGGCTGGGTCCATATTGATGGGACTACTTCACGCTTCTTCTTCTTCTCTTTCTTCTTCTCGCTACACGTCCCTTTATTGTAATTGGCCTTCTTCTTCTTGTTATGCTCATCTTATTCAACAGCCTCAATCTCTGCCGTCTCCTCCTCCACAACAATCCTTAATTTGAAAGGCTAATTATAACCGCCACAAGACAAACAAATTGTAAACCTTTAAAAGTAAAGAAACAACATACCCATTGTAGTATCTCCACCGTAAACAACCATATCTTGGGATGTGTCACCTCCACTTGGACCAGCAAACACATTCTCCTCATATGCCATTGGAGACACATTCTCCTCAGGTGTCTTTGGAGACACATTCTCATCAGTTTCCTTTGGTGGAGACACATTCTCCTCAGTTTCCTTTGGTGGAGACACATTGTCATCAGTTGCCTTTGGAGACACATGCTCCTCACCTTCTTTCCTTGTTAATAACTCTGAAATAGAAACTTCAAGTCTTTGAATTCTCCAATTATGGTCTCCCAACATATCCTTAATTTGCTGAAAACCTTTATCCATGGTTTCCTTTAAGGACTGAATATCCTCTCCTAATCCAGAAACAGTCTCTTCCACCTTTTCCTCCTCAGTTTGATGTTCGCTTCGACCTTCCACATTTGCGTCATACATATTCTTCCAGAATATCTTCTTCATCTCTCCAATTAGGCGAGCTCTCCACATATTAACAACCAAATCAAAAAAACCAACACCCGCATCAACATCATCTTCTTCTACTACACGCGGCAACCAAACTTTTTCTTCATCATCCGGCTCCAATATGCTAGTGATATCATGTGACAATTCAAACATATAATTATATACACATCTCAAACTCATTTGTTGCAACAACCTCAGTCTCTTACCTTCAATCTTCGAAGCTCTTCGTTTATATCATCCAATGGGAAACCTTTCATCAGAATACTTTTGAATTTCCTTTTGCACATTCGCCCACACACATTCTCAGCAGTGACTCGTTCTCGAAACCTGCATGCGAGCTGTGGGATAGCCTCAAATGTCAATATCTGCACATATTCAATAGCAAAATTCACATCAACATTAGTTAAAGTATACAAATCATGAGTATAACGTAATCACTTATAAAGTTAAGTCTTACCTCTAGAGGAGTAATAAATCCAGAGAAATTCTTCTGCTTTTTGGCTTCCACTTTGCCTTTCATGTTCCTGAGTATCGACTTTATCCCTTTCAGACACACATCAAATGTGTAACGGCCCCAAGGAAACGTATTGGATGCATCCACATCATCAGCCATTCTCAGCAAGAAACGATCAATATTCCCATCACCTTTCGATGAAGCAGCTATCACATTGCTTAAAAATAGCAAAATAAGCAAATTTTTCCTATCACCTTCAGAGACCTTCTTCCCCTTATTCCCCAACTTGTCTTTCACATCTGTGATTTTAACAGCAGCCTTACCAAAAACCCTTTTAGCCCACTTTAAATCTTTATGAGAGACAGTCTCACTTGGATCATAACCCTCGGGGTACTCATTGCAATCAAATTTGGTTAATAGCGCATGCTCTCTAATGGAGTACCTAATCGGCACTCCATTAACCACAAACCAGCATTCGCTATCAATCTTCGTTTTTGCAGTGTGAAGCAAGAGCATCAAGAAGCCTTGAGACATGTGGTTTCCTTGTCTAGGCATGTGGAATACATGCCTAAACTGTGAATGATCCTCAAACCATTGCACTTCATCAAATGGTTTCATAAAATCCAACGTATCATTCAGCCGACACCGCGACCCTACCCTAATACTCTTACAATATTCACTTGGAGCAAAGAACATCCCCATTGGCTCCATTGGTTGCTCATCATCATCACTTTCCTGAAAATTCATGCACATACTTAACATAACTCTTTAGTTGGACGAGTTATACTAGTTGTCCCAAACCAAAATTTCTAATTGCAAACACAAATATCATCACCTTAACGGATTTCTAACAATACCATCAAACCCTAAACATTTAAAGTTGTACTATAAGTTCTAAACCAGTTCTCAAGTCAATTTCAAACCAATCATACCTCATATTCCTTATTTCCCTCTTCTCCCTCTTGATTAATGTGTTCATCGTCTTTACTACCAAGATTTTCCTCTTCTACACCTTCTACAAGGTTCTCTTCATCACAACTCTTATCATCTTCCTCACCAATCGGTTGCTCAGGGAGAATTGTCTCACCGTCACTCTCAAATTGAAGATGGTGGAGTAACTAGCTTTACAGGACCCTTTCTTTTGGATACCATTTTCCCTTGCATCACAACAAAATCACAAAATCCGGTTATAAAGTCTTCAAATTGGATCGTTTATTGTTTACAAGTTTCTAAACTAAACTCTCCAACTCAATTGCAATTGAAACATGCAAGTAATTCGTCACTTACAATCACTCCGGCGACAACAGTTACTATGGCGGCGTGTATGGACTTCGACGACAGTTCCAACGGCGGTGACTTGAGATTTAGCTAACGGCGCCGTTAACAAACACTTCAACGATTCAAAGATTCGCGACGGAGGAGGAGAGAACGGCGGCGTTGTTAAACAGGTGGTGACTCGCCGGAGTTACTCTTCTGAATCGGCGGCGAGAGTCTACACTGCAGCGAAACTTCTTCTTTTTTCTTTCTACGGTTTTCAGTTTTCGTTTTTATTTTTACACTATTATTAAGGTAAAAGTGTGTTGGATCTGTTGGATCCTGGGTGGATGGGTCGGGTTTACGAATCCAATGATTGGATTATGTAAATTTTTAAGATTTTTTTTAGTTTTTTGATATTTTATTAATTTTTTCTTTTTAAAAATAATTGTTAAAAATTCTTATTTTTCATAAAAGGCATATTTAATTATCTTTTGGAAAAAAGGGCAAATTAGCTATTGTTCCCACTGTATATACCATTACTACGACCAACAAAATTATGCGTCTACTACTGTCTATGAGAGAATAAAAATACACAAGTTAGATAAAAGAAACTAATTTTCTTACACAAAACTTACAGAGCATGTGGTGTGGAAGAGGAATGTACGTACGTAGTGGATCGGAAGACTCTATTTTTTACATGAAAGAATAAAAAATAAAGCTGATGATGTTTACCGACTTACTAAAGGCAAGAATCCAATATATATTGTATATTATGGATAGATCATAGATAACACGAAATAAATAAATTATCGCGTACGAAAAATCATGGATGGAGACAAAAATAAAAAGAAGATCTCTCTACAAGAAAGTGAAGAGGCCAAAACCGTGTCACACGCTTCTCTCTCTAATGTAAACTTGTGTTTATAAGCTTTTGCTTTTCCAAAAGAGATGTTTATATTATACAATATACATGCATGTTACGTGTACAATTAACATGGTACATGTAAAGAACATTTTAAAAAAAATTCATACATTTGAACTTACATATCTAATACACGTCTATATTTTATAGTTTTGTTTAATCAAATTGGGAGTGTTGAACTTGAGAAATATGGTTTGATGTTCTTGAGAATTTTTAATAAATAAGTATGGTTTGCGATTATTTTGAGGGAAACAAAATCAAATCAAATTGAGAGTGAGACTCTAGTTGATCTAGTGTCTGTGGTAATAATACTGGGCTAGATTTAGTCGTTTAAAACTAATTGGGTCGGCCTGATACGATAAGGGGCCTGTATTTTTTTAGGCCCAGGTGTGCTCTCAAGTACTCTTGTGTTGCGTCTTTAACATTCAGGTTAATCTCGGTAGCGACCAGCGAGTACCGAGGAAGACCATGGCGGGTAAGCAGATCGGCGGAGACGGCGGTTTACCGGCAAATCTCGCCGGAATGACAAAAAGTCAGCTCTACGACATTATGTCGCAGATGAAGGTGATCTCTCTTCTTTCTTTTCTCTACTTATATCAGCTACAACACTTTCTCGAGAGTTTTAATCCTTTACGGATTTGAATATAGAGCGATTGTTTTCTTCTTTGTTTCTCGAATTCTGAATTTGTTTAAATCGAATATGATGGAGCAGACGTTGATTGATCAAAACCATCAACAAGCGAGGGAGATTCTGATTCGGAACCCTCTTTTGACGAAGGCTCTTTTCCAGGTTCTTCTTTAACTTCCCCAATCTCAATATATGTATTTCGTGCGTTATATATTAAGCAATGAGGAATTCTGATTCGGAGCTTCTTAGTTGAGTATTTTGATTGGACTACTTTGGTTTTAGTATTGTTGAGGAAGCAGTTTAAATTAGGGTTTTGTGTCCTAAACAAATCTTTAGGTTTATGCCAGTTTCAATATTGCATTTATAGATAGATATGATGATGATGTATTTGTTGAATGCCAGGCACAAATCATGCTTGGAATGGTTCAGCCTGCTCAAGTGGTATGTAGTTGCATCTTTGAGAAACAGTCTTTATAAATCATTTTATTTGTAGGGGTGTGTCATGCATCTTTAAATTTACAACTCTGTTTATCTAGGTTCCTAAAGTTGAACCACAAGCCGGGCAACAACAGCCTCAACAATCTCATCAATCTATCCCACCAAAGCCAAACGTTCAAGCTCATATGTCATCTGTTCAAGGCGGAGTCGGCTTACAAGAGCCAGCAGCTATAATGCAGCCACAAGCCCCGATTAGGAAACACCCAACACCGCAGCCAATGCCTATGCCTCCTCCTCCTCCTTCTGTTAATAATGCACCATCACAGCCTCGTTTTTCCCATCCCCAGCGTCAGGGACATCTGAATCCTTCTGTCTCTTCTTTGTCTCATTCACAGTCTTCTCAAGTTCAGAGCGCGCCTCCCCCGGCTCCCCATCATCCAACATCCCAACCAACCCCTTTTCATCATCTTGATGTACCAGCTTCCTCGACTCAGTTGCAGCAACAACCTATGCACTCGGGTGGAGGTCCTCATTTGACTCAGCAACAGCCTAGACCATATCATCATCAATATGGAGCAGCCCAGACTGGTCCAAACACTGGGTTTCAGCACCATGGGGCACCTCCTCAGCATCTTTCTCAACCCATGTTTCATGTGAGTCAGAGTTCTGAGTGTTATCGATTTTCTTTTGTTCACCTCATTGTGATTTTTATGTATTTGACTGACTAGAGCTTGTTGTTTGAGCCAATTTACAGTCAGGCAATAGACCTTCTGCTTCTGGTGGACCTCAATTCCCGCAGGTGCAGCCAGATCTGTCAAATCAGTCACCATATCAGGTATTTACTCTCTTATTGTCTTATTACCTTTAGAGATGATAGGTTCAATTGGTTTTGCAGATTGATCATGAAATTATGTTGCTTTATCTCTGTGCTTTCCTCTGAAGGCTACACCTTCAATGAGTAGATTCACTCACCCTTTAATGAGAATTCTTTCTAACATCTTTCATTGTTATTCATATATTAAGATATGGGAAAGATTTTCTTGTGGCAATAATTTTTCTCATCTTTGTCCATTTTCATTTCTACTTCTGATTGCGTTAATTCGTGTTTCTACTAAAAGATAATTAATAATCAAACTGGAAAATTGTGCAGGTTTTAGTTTTGCTTATGGGTTTCACTGCTTGTAACCTTGTTTATTATTTCAGGGAGGAGGTCAATATCGGGGAGACTACAGCAATAACCAGCTAGGAGGTCCAATGGCTGCAGACAGAGGAACTTCTTGGATGTCTGGCCAATCAGAGAGCTCAAGCATTACTCATCTCCCAGGCTTAGGACCGGTGCCTCCACCAAGCCAAGTTGGGCCTGGAGGTGGCCCACCACCTCGGCCTGGACCGGTAACCTACCTTCCCCTATTTCAACTGAAAGACACAGCCATTGAACCGTTATTGCCGCTAGGAAATATATTCATGTCGAATCGTTGTAGTTGTGTCTTTTGCCGCAATTCGAAATGACAATCTCTGATCACATAGGAAAAGAGCTTTGGTTATTTTTGCTGATGGTTGTGGTTTTCTTATTTTTGCAGATATCTGCAGAGATGGAGAAGGCATTACTTCAACAGGTGATGAGTCTGACGCCAGAGCAGATCAATCTGCTGCCACCAGAACAGAGAAACCAAGTCCTTCAGCTTCAACAGATTCTCCGACAGTGAAGCTCATTGTACGGTCGCTTGGTCTCCATGTTAGAACTTAGGAGAGACAGGTTTTGGCTTTGTAAGGTCGGAATTAAGTTTGGGATAATTTGTAAAAAGAAAAAAGGTAATTAGTTTTTTTTCCAAGTTCAAGTCTATCATCCCTTAATGCTTTGGTACGTGTGCTCTCTTTGATTTAATGTTCTGTAACAGTTTTCTTATTAGTTATTGTTACTTTCAAAGATTCGAAGTCAGTTCTTTTGCAGACTTTTTGAGTTAACTCTTGTTTAACCATCTGTGTAATACTAAGAAAAAGAAATATCATTTGAACATACATGATGCATGTTATGATTCAGTGAATTGTAGCGTTACTGTTTATTCTAGTTGTTTTAGTAGATATTGTAAATATTATGAAAGTATTAAGACTACTTAAGTAAGTGGAATAGAAGATTTTGTGGGATAAGATAAGAGTCTTAAATTCTTAATTCTTAACACTAAAGAGTTGAGAGTTTGAGGAGCTAACAACAACTCCACATTCAAATGGAGTCACTTCCAAAAATTTGGTGGTTGGTGGTTCCCCACAGTGTTTTTGGATCCTTGAACTTGCCCATTTCTGTTCTCTGCCACCAGATGATGTGATCACCAGATCTATTAATAGAATACTTGTTGGTCCCAAATATTTATTTGTTTCCCAAAACTATCCCCTCCAACAACATATTGGATTATATATATATTTTCTTATTATTGTGTTAACCATTTGTCTTAAGGTTTAACCATGAAGGAGAACCGAATATTATTATTATTGTGTTAACAAATTGAACTAATAAGTTTTGATTCTTAGTATGTGATCAGTTTCAGAATGTAATTAATCTTTATAAAAAAGAAGATAAAGTTGTGGTAAATGTTGTGACAAAAAAAAAAGTTGTAGTAAAGGTAGTAAGTATCCTAGAACTAGAAACAATCAACCACTATGCAAATGAACTATTCAAAATTAGGCATTTAAATGAATAGGAAACCCCACTTATTTTCATCTTCTTTAGGTCAAGTAATGGTCCATTTCAAGCTGTCCTCCCTAGTTTCATGGATGCATACATTGCATCTATGCTTTCTTTTTTTTTCTTTTTTTTTTTTCTTTTTCCTTGTTCTATATATTTATCCTTATATTTCTGTTCAATTTTTATCTTCTTTCGACTAGTTTATTTTTAAACTAACCAGTATTCATCTTTAATTCCCTAAGCTAAGGCACAACCAATTCGAGAGCAACACATGCCATGGACTCCACTTCCACCTTTTATAGAGTTTTCTCTTATAATTTTGACCATTTATGAATATACTTATCCATTTGGACAAAAAGAAATATATATATAACATTTGATGATGTCACTAATAGTCTAATACTACATAACTAAGGTAATATATTATTTGTACATGCTAAAAGAAGAATAGATATTTAGTACTAGTTCACAAATGTTTTTCCCAATCATGATTATGATGAATTAGGAACATCAATCACAGTCTATGAAAGTATGAACCGTCACTCACGCAATTATTCATACAATAACAAAGGAAATTAATATAGATAAGTACAGATTCCACAAAAAAAGGAAGACAAATCTTTGATTGCTCCACGATTAAACACGTCCCTTCGAAATGCACAATCCACAATCTTCCACAAATTGCATAAAACCTATCTTTATCGTTGTTGTGTTTCGTTTGGGAGACATGCATCATTATTAATCTTTCTTTCGATAGTAACAAGTGAAGGGTGGTTTTGTCATTTTCGTCTACTGTTCCTGCTGAGGTCCAAAGTCCAATTGTTGTGTATTCGAGTTTATCATCTTTGCTTGTCTTTACTTAACCACGATCAAAGCTGATGTTGCCATTTTTCATCTCTATTATTGTAATTCCGATTTTTTTTTAAAGTATATTCTTTTCCTTTTTCTTAAAACTGAGATTTGATGACTATTGTTTTGGACGTTCCATGCTTTCCAGCTGTGGCTGATTCATTTTTTTTTTCGTTTTCCAAATTGTGTCTTAAAAAAATGAAAAATTGAAGAGGTCTTTCTGTGTTAAGGGCAGCTATTTTAATCACCTAATGGAGTATCTAACATTCGAACTTCTTACATAATTAAGTACTATTTTTAGTAACTGTCCATATCTTAATAACCTAATCGTATACTATTAGCTAGATACGTCTGGTATCAAAATTGTATCGACATAAAACATTAATCTCTGATTACTATTCTCTAAGGTGTGATTGATGAGGCTTGTTACAACTTTCAAAACACTTTAACAATCAATCATATTGTCAAAGTTATTGTGGGATACACTGACACTCATTCATTGAGTTCCACATATATATATCCTCACTTTCTTCCGAGATCTAACCAATTCAATTCCGAATTTTTTTTTGTTACTGTTTAAAAGATGGGCAAGAAACATTTGTCATTGTCCGAACTTGTTGAGTTGCAATCTCTAGGCACTATATGTATTTGTAATGTCGAAATTACACAAGTATACATATTTGGGTACATATTTTTATGGCATCGAGAATTTTGAATAATATTTTAAAGTTTTTTTTTTTAAATCCAAAAAAGGATAAAAAATTAGAAAGACAAAAAAAAGGAGAGCAAAAAAAAAAAGTCAAAGGGTCCATGATGATGAATGGAAGACAGGATTCCCATCCCTCCCTTGCCCCATCTCCACTGCCTCACGTGCCTTTGCCCTCTGCAAAAATATTATATTTCTAATTAAAACCGAATTTTAAAACATATAATTCATCACACCAAATTAAGGAAATATATATCTTATCGCACTAAGAACTTTCTAATTATAATATTTTAACTAAACGTTCAAGATTAATAATGTACCTGCATGGACTCCACAGCATCAGTTTCCGAGTTAAAGTCATAATACGAACTTGCTGCTGTAATCTTCATAGATAAAAACTGTGTTCATCGATCACAAAAGAAGTGAAGCGAATTAGTAATCTTTAAATGAATGGAATTGGTTAAATTAGACAATAATCTATAATTTTAGAAAACATTGTTATTATCATACCTCGACTTGATTTTGCAATGACTGGACGTAATTGATTATCTCGTCCAGCATAGTAGCCATTCCCATTGTCTACATCACCAAATTATATATCCAATAAAAAAGCTTATCGAATATATTCTTATAGTCTTAAAAAAGCTAATTAGATTTCAAGTTCTCATAATCAATACCTTATAACATCCGGGGACTATATCTTGCAAGCATTTCAATCTCTCGTTTATTTTTCCTCGCCGAGCCTGAAATTATAATATGTTAATATAGTTTTCATCATTATTATTTATGATTAATAACTTCTAAACTAGTTAATAAAATATGTGTCTTTTTAACTGTATAATCAATATATTACCCTACCCGCTCTGCTATGCTGTGGCTATCAGTGGCTTGGCCTCTTCTGGCTCTAACATGAACAACTTCTCTCTCTTTCTCTTCTTCTCTATTCTTAGACCTCTTCCCTCTCTTTGAAGACGAACTCTGTGATTTTAATAAGACAAACATAATTAAAATAATGGAAACTCATGAGAGTTTAATTGTATATGTGCGATTAGGGTTTCGAGGTTACATTTTTGGTCAAAAGTTTTCCATTTAGGGAAACTTGAGCAGCAGAAGAGCTAGAAAGAGTTTGATCAGAGACACTGTTCTCCGAAGTAGACACAGCTTCCATAAATGTTTTTCTCTTCTTCGTATCGACCCTTGATGAAGACTCTTCGTTGTTAAGAGCATTAGAAGGTAAAAAAATCCCTTGATGATGATGATTAAAATCATTCTCAGGAGATTTTCCGGGAAAATGATTTGAGATTTGATGATGAAAGAAGAGAGAGTCGAGAGGAGAAGAGAAAGGAGGAAATGATTGGAAGTGATGAAGAGTGTTGCTGAGTTGTGCTAGTTGTGCTATGGGATCATCCATGGTATATGTCTGGAAATCAGAAGAGAGATTCGCCATTACTGATCGATGATGAGTTTCAATTTTTTACAAATATTGATTTTTTTTTTTTGGGTTAAAATAGAAAGTGGCTGTTTTCGAGCGAGTGACTAAGTTTATATATAGACACTGTTTTCTAGTATAATTGTTTTAATGAAAGATTGGAATAATAAAATAAAAAAAAAAAAAAAAGGAGTGAAAAAAGAAGAGGAGGGCCAATGAAAGTGAGAGTAATGGGATTTTTGTAATGGAGTTGGTCCCGCATAAATTGATCAGGAGATATGTATCCAAATAGAGTAAGTGGGGGCAATGTTTTGCTAGTGGGACTCATTAGCACTGTTCTTCATTTCTCAAGGGGGAATAACTTAAAAATTTAGACCTCATCAACAAAAAAGTATATCTGTTTTCAGTTGGTGCATTTCTCTTGCTTTTTTCATCTTCTTCTTAATTTCCCTAATCTATTGTCACGAACGAACGATTAATTGTATTATTTTACATAGCTAATCGTATTAACCTTTTTACCACGATTTAACTTACATTTGCTATATGACAGAAAAACTTACAAATTATTTTTGGTTCACAAAACGCATATGCATGGGTTTGATACGGTGGTGACGCAACGCAACGCAACGATTAGACTAGCTTGAACGACTAACCTATATTTCTTGATAAATTAACATATAAATATTTATATATATTTAATTTAATGAACAAATATAACTTAGGTCTAAGTTGAAACGTCTAGAACTCCTCTAGTCAATGTAAGTTCCATATAGCCTCTCGTTTAACTAGGTTTGATTTCTTCTGACTGGTGATCGACCACGTTTTTCTTTCTGGATTCTTACAATAAAGTTAGGTTCCTATCAAAATAAGTAAATTAATTGATCCAACCTATCTACACCTACTATATATCAACTATAGATTCAAATCACATGCAATTTTTTACATATGCATTCAAGATTGTATCTAACTTGTTTTTTTGACTTTGAGCATGCTATTTTTAGTATTGTTAACATATATAGGAAAACACCGGAAGTACTGTATAACAAGCATACATGTTCGAATCATTTGATTACATGTTTGCCAACTTTTTAAACCCGTTCAATTTTCAAAGTAATTTTGGAACAGACCACAAATTTAACGTTTTGAACGACTATTAAAGGTTTGGAACCTTTAGTCCAAACTTTGGACTAAAAAATAGCAGCGAACTCAAATTTCAAACTCTGAATCTATTTTGACTAACAAGACAACTGAAACAGATAAACAAAACTCAACTTAAAGAAAGAAATCCAAACCCGACATAACTGAAGATAACAGTAACCCGAATACAAAATGTTTGCTACATCACAAACTCTACATAGCATACAAGGGCCCGACCAAGAGCGTGTTACGTACTGGGCCTAAAAAACAAAGTAAAGTATTCTCAATTATAAACATAATAGTAGAAACACTTAAAGTATTCAAAAGTTTTACAACCATAAGACAAAAAGAGCATATAGTAACCCTTACATTCAGAAGACTTTTACTAAGAGATGTTTATTTTTAAATTTGAATATATTTCGAGGTCTAAAACACTATAGTCTGCTGGTTGTAGCCATGGACTGGTAGCACACTGATAATTAATGATAGGTTTTACAGAAAGAATCAGTAAACGGATGTTGGTTTTGTTCAGGTTGGTACGTAGTTGCTAGTTTGGGTTGTTTCGGAAGAAATTTAATCTAAACCATAAAATTTGAATCCATCATCTTAATTTTATTAGGGACAGTATTAATAACTTATGAAAAAAAACTCCAAATTTTGTTTCTACGAATTCATATTGTAAAATTTTCCCTTTCAGTATAGCTTAATTTTGTATGAATATATACTCGTTGGCCGTTGCATGCACATGATACACCCAATCAACATATAGAATGCAACCAATAAAACAAAATCACATATAGCTTAGTTTTAGTTTTTGGAAGAAAAAACTGATAAAAACATGTCGTTAGACTTGTTTGCTTGTATAACTTTACTTCCTTATTTCTTATACTCAGTAGCTCGGAAAACAAGTCATATACAAGTCAGTAAATAGGTTTGTGCCAAACTGTTCTTCTTTAGGAAGATGGAAATTGAAAGTTGAAATTATCGCACCTAAAATTCTATTACTATGATCAAAGACATATCACCTAGGGTTGCCTAAAACTGCTCCTCTAAGTCATGAAGTTATAGAAAACGTAAAAATAAAATAAAAATTTCGAACACAAAATTTTCATTATTGCTAATATATATGAAAACGTAAACAAGATCCCAAATATCACATGTCCTCCTCTTTGTCTCTCATCTCTCTCTCTATATAAATGGGTGCATTCACATGTTTTGATTCAATATAATTCATCTTCCTTCAGCGAAGGAAGACATGGAAATGGAGTTCCTCGAGTACTCCTCAACGAGGCCATTCTGTCCACTACTTCTTCTGTTCTTAAAACTGTTTGGTTCACTCCCGGTTAATCCAAATCTTCGTGAACCAGCTCCTGTACCGGTCCCAGTACTTGTAGAGCCGCCTCCTCTACGACCTTGGAGTCCAGGACGACCCGGTTTAGGCAAATCAAATGAATCACTCGACAACATTTGATGAACCGTGTTCATATCCGGTCGGTTTGATGTGATCTGCTGGCAACACAGTAATCCTATAAGGAAACATGTGGCTGCTTCGTCGCGGTTGTATACTCCTGCTAGAGATTGATCCACCAGTTCTAGAATTTTGCCTTCTTGGTACATTTTCCATGCCTGCACCGAATATCTATTAATTCCGATTTTTGTTTTTCAAGTTAAAACAAGCCTTTTGAGAAAGATGAACAAACGTTTGATCTATTCTAAATTATTCCATATTTGAAGTAAAGATGATTCAACACTAAGTTACAAGAGATATGAGTGACTCCACTCGTTACCAAAATTAAAACTCACAAGTCATAATCTCTCCTATATGTATAACTGATCCAAAAAGTGCAAACTGTGGTAAATGTTATGTTTCCAACTTACATAGTGCAAGAGATCGGCCATTTCAGGTCCTAGATGAGTATTTTGGTTCTTTCTTCCGCTAACTATCTCCAAAACCAAGACTCCATAGCTGAAAACATCTGACTTGACCGATAAAAGCCCATGCAAGGCATACTCAGGAGCCATATAGCCACTGCATCAACACTAGCTCACATGAGTCCCATAATTATATATATACATTTCGCAGTATAAGGAGATTAAGTGTACATAGCCTACTACTCACTAAGTTCCAGAGATTTTAAAGGTATTGGTATGAGTGCCGTCTCCCGGGAATAACCGGGCCAAACCGAAATCCGAGATTTTCGGGTTCAAATCATTATCTAAAAGAATGTTGCTGGCTTTGATATCTCTGTGGATTATCCGTATGGGAGCTTCTTCGTGTAGATACAACAGTCCTCTCGCCACTCCTATAATGATTCGCCATCGATGGTGCCAATCAAGTGAACCGGGCTTGATCTTATCTGAATATTACAGAGAGATCAATCCTTAAAGGCTTAAATCAAACCGGTTCAATCGAAATAAATAAAAAGATAAGAACCAATGATTCGGTACAGTTTGGTGTATGGACTTGTCGGAGATTGAAATTAAATAGAGACGTACAGTACGTACCAAAGAGAAAATAGTCGAGACTCCGGTTAGGGAGATACTCGTAAACCAGCATCTTCTCAGGACCATGGAAGCAACAACCTAACAACGAAACCAAATTCTTATGTTGAATCCTAAGCAAGAGCTTTACCTCGTTCGTGAATTCTCTAGACCCTTGTCTCGAGTTCACTGATAGCTTCTTCACTGCTATTTCTTCACCATTCGTCATCAATCCCTATATTCGTAAATGTCGTATCAAATAAATGTCCCTTTGATACCGAAAAAAAAATAAATGTTCCTTTAATTTTTATTTAATAAATAAATAAAAAAAAACAGAGTATTCTATAGAGTTTACCTTGTAGACAAGGCCAAATCCGCCGGTTCCGAGTCGGTTCTTCTCGGAGAAAAAATCAGTCGCGGTTTCAAGCTCTTGGAGATCGAAGATAATGCCACGATCTCCATCATCTTCGGCTGATTCTTCTTTACGGGAAGCTGCCTGACCATCGCACATCTTAAGCAGCGCCATCAAGCCACTGAAAAGACGGCGGACCATCTCTTGCAACCACAGGTGCCTTGTTTTATCACCCTCAGAGTGAAGATTTAGATAAGGTGTATGAAAATATTATATTCAAATCCAGTTTCTGATTGACTTGTTTCTTGTTGCGGGGGTGGGGGAGGCTTATACGAAGTCGCATTATTGCAACGCACGTAATCAAGTCTTTGGGGTCAGTCAACGTCATTGACCCATAACTACTAAATACGCGTAACATTAATTTCCCTTTTTTGATTTTTGCTTTCACTCGTTGTTGAAAACATATTTTGCTTTTAGCCAAAAGATATATGGAGTGTTATTTAAGTTTAGATTCATTATACACAGCTTGATAGTGATAATACAAGTAAACAAACAATAACATGCGTGGATTTATGTTTTAAGACAAAGTCTTGGAATCAAACTTAAAAAGTAGTTACAAAATGAGGAAGTCAAGTCATAAGCAAGGGACCTTTTTTTATTGGACGATACAGTCGCAAAAAAGACCGAAGAAAACATCTTTATCGTAAGAATTTTCCTCTTGGACCATATATTGTATTACTATTATGTCTCTGGTACGTAAATATAGGTTCGTCAGATTACATTATCTTAAAAAATGATGGATATAAATTGAAGCCTTTGAAAAGAAGATCACAAATTGGATGACTAATTTGATATTGGCCTCCATGACGGGAGGGAGCTATATATACTCTTATGTGTATTAATGACTACAAGTTAGTGCGGTGTAGAACTTTATATTTGTCAGTCCTGTCCTACATTAAGGTGTGTTGCCTAAACTCAGGTGTGTCACATTACATATCTAATATCGACTAACTTCAAACTGGGGGTTCATGTACACTACACATGCACCTGATTTTATGACATATATTTTTATGCTATGCATCATCTAACTAATTTTGATAATTGAGTTTGTAGTTCAAGTTCATATTGATTCTTCTCCTCGTAGCAATTTAAATCATCTTTTGATCTTTGTAGAAGATCAACGGCTGATTTTGTTAAATCTAAAATTGTTACTCTCTCCGGTTTTCTTTAATTTAATTTTCTAGAGTTGTGCATACAGATTAAAGAATCATTTAAATTTGCTTATTTTTAAACAAATCATCATTTATTATCTAGTTACACACAATTCAATTAATTAAAAAACAATCTGCATAATATATATTGCAATAAAATCTAATTCATATTAGATTCGTGCCAAAATCATCTTTTTAAAAAAAAAAAAAAAAAAGCTTTTAAAATCATTTTAAAACAAAACGAAGGAGTATTAAAAGCCAAAAAAAAAAATCTAGAGGATATTAAAAGCAAAAATGAAAAGAAATATTATTAGCTTCGTTAAGATAAAGCCCGGCTCAGGCCAAGTATCAGGCCCAATTCAATTCGTCACGTTACTTCTCTGAAGATCGACCAACTTTAATAAAACCGTCAAGAGTCGCCGGAAAGATTACAGATTCGGCGCGATGAGGTTCCGGTACGCTATGGTCTGTTCGTCGAATCAGAACCGGAGCATGGAAGCTCACGCTCTTCTCAAGAGACAAGGTCTCGACGTTGCTTCGTACGGGACTGGGTCTCATGTTAAACTACCTGGACCATCTCTCAGAGAGCCTAACGTTTACGATTTCGGAACTCCGTACAAGCAGATGTTCGACGAGCTCAGGCGCAAAGATCCTGAACTGTATCCTCTTTATGATGCGTTTCTATGATTGTTTGCTTACCGATCATTGATTGTTCGAATCCCTAAGTTTGTGTTGGTCACTGCTTCAGTCTCAGTCTTCTTATAGTGCTGTGGTATTCGCTAATTTGCTTACTTTTTAGGCTGGAACTGCAATTTTGTTATTCAAGTTCCTTAATTTGTTCCTGATTACATCTTCCAGAACACTTAGTTTTGTAAATCCTGTTATTTTATACTTGCTTATATGGCTATGCTTGTCCAACCTATGATGTTTTGTATTGTACTCAGATTCAGAAGCATGTAAATTGGGTTGTATAGTGAGACCTGTAAGCTTTTAAGGTTTGATACCTTAACTGTATCATCAGGTACAAGCGGAATGGTATATTGCAGATGCTTAAGAGGAATTTATCTGTGAAGCTTGCTCCTCAAAGATGGCAAGATAATGCTGGTGATGGTGTCTTTGATGTGGTTATGACTTTTGAAGAAAAGGTTTTCGATTCTGTCCTTGAAGGTATTCTACATCCTCCCCATTTTACTGTTAGATACTTTGTTTCAAAATTGCTTCACTCTAAGGGGTCACTAAGTAGATAGATATTCATCACAAACTCTTATAACATTGGTTGTGGCCACCCTTGACCCATTTGAAACAAAACGATATGTTGTGACTTTCATGCGGTGTTTCTAAACAATCTTCTCATTTGGTTAACTTTGCCCAGCTAGTTAGCTGTTTGGTTAGATGTTTTTACATATGCATTGTTGAAGTCGTAGAGCATCGACAAATCATGTGAAACTCGAGTTCTACAGGGTTATTGCCCTTTCTTGTAACTTATAATTGCCTTTTACCTTGCTGTAATTGTTTAGCTGAGAAACGATTGCGATCATGTTTTGATAGAACTGTCGGTTTTTTTTTCTGCTGTGTGAAAGTGATACAAACTTTCTTGTGTCTTAATATCTTTATCTCATCAAGTTACCAATCTGCAGATCTTAATAACAGAGAACAGTCACTTATGAAAACCATACTTGTGATGAACTTGGAGGTTAAAGACAACCACGAAGAAGCAGCTATTGGTGGCCGACTTGCCTTGGAACTCTGTCAAGAGATTGAAGGTAATGAAACATGGGAAGATTCGATCGATGACATTGTTGCAGGATTTGAAAAACAACATAGGCGGAAACTGGTCTATAGCATCTCATTCTACTGAAGATACCATCATCAGTCGCATTAACGGTCAGATTATGTAGGTTGCTGTTCTGTGACCCGAGTCTTGAGATATTCGACAAAATATTTTTCTCATCGGTTTTATATGCTTTAGGGTTAAATTCTTGAGAGTGTAGAAGAAATTGTTTGTTAGAAACTTCCTTTGTTTGATTCCTCCTTGCTAGAAAGTTGTAAGACCCTTGATGAGCTATGTTGCAATACAAATGCGTTTTGTTTGTGTGTTGACATATCTAAAAAAAAAAGAGTAATTAAAAAACTACAATAGAGAGAGGTGACAGTACTAGTCTTAACCCAAGCATTACTTCATCTTTAATGTCACAATCAAAGTTAACGTGTAAATTTGAAATCCAATTCGTGTACCAATTGAATTAACCCGACCCCTAAAATCATGTACAAGTCAATGCAATGTTTCTAGCAAAATCCCCAAGCCCGTGAGACTAGATGACGAAAAGTAGTCCCTTTAAAGTTCATAATCGTGAGCTTGACTATATATATAAACGTTCGTTCGTCCCACGGTTCATAATATATATGTTTGTTTCAGAACCACCCAAATATACACGAAAATAATGAACAAGAGCCACGAAACGCAAGAAGACCCTCTTACACAAGAAAGTCGTCATCATCTTCACCAAATCTTCATATCCAAGATATTCAAATCTCATAGATTCTTCCAAGCCCTCGTGTTGTATTCTTTTCTTATCGGTTTCGGGTTCGGACTCGGCTTCATACTCAACGTCCACATAAGAAACCTCTCTTTCAATCCCCAACTCTTTCGTCTATCCTCTCCTTCCTTCTCCTCCTCTTCCTCCTTTTCCAACTCTTCCCTCTCTCCACAGCTTCAACCGCAGCCAGAAAAACATGTTTCCCTGAAAGAAGCGGTTCATGATGAAGGGCAAAAGGATCATTCTCTGGTGGAGCCGGAGAACGTGATGCATAACATGACGGAGGAGGAACTCTTTAGGCTTGCACCGAAGATTCAAGAAAAGACGCTGAAGATGACAAAGAAAGTGGCGTTTATGTTCTTGGCAAGAGGGAAGCTTCCTTTGGCTAAACTGTGGGAGAGATTTTTCCAAGGCCATGAAGGTCTTTTCTCAATTTACATTCATACTAGTGACCCATTTTACGTTGACGACTCAACGCCGGAATCGTCGCCGTTTTATCGCCGGAGGATTCCAAGCAAGGTCAGTCAATTTTTTTTTTTTTTTTTTTTTTACGTTTTTTTATAAGGAAAAATATATAATTGAATTATTCAGCCTAGATATAAAGTCGAATAAAGTAGAGATATTATAAATAGTTACACTTGTTTATGGCAATTTTTCTTTCTAAGAAGTATCTAGCTAGCTACTTGGAAAATTAGCGTGGTGCTAAAGAAGTTTCATTCAAAAGAAGAGAGTGACAAATTAACTAACAGTGTTTAGCATTAATATTTGTTATTTCTTTCAACTCGTTACGCTTTGGCGTTGCTAATTATGATTGCTAAACAAAACATTTACGGTAACCTCATCTGTGCTGTAAATGTTTAAGGCCTATTAATTTAAAGAAAAACGTAGATCAGCCTCTTTTTATTTACTTAAATAATGATAATACATTTCAAACCGGGTATACTTATATATATACACTTTATTTAGAGCTAAGGTAAATTACAAAATAAAACGTGTCGAAGAAGTTAGAAAAGTCAAGAAGACAGAAGTCATTCGACATAGAGATATTTCAAGGACACGAACATTCTGTAATTAACAACACTATAAAAAGTATACAAGAAAAATTGGCACTTGACCTACACCAGTTGAGTAACTCATCATGTAACAGACCTTACTGTTTATCTAATTTTTTTTTCAAAATATTGTTTCTCTTTAGAACCAAAAATATAAAGGGATATATAAAAACTAACCATTAATACAATAAGGTAGAAAAAGTCGGATCTTAGTATCTTTCGTATATGTCGACCGCCTACGTATGCCTCTTAATTTCCCTTTCAATAGATATCGTCATATATATACTATATAAATATAAAATCGTTGAGTAGTCTATTAATGCCTATACCGACATATATATATATATTTAACCTTTTTATTTTGGTCAAATATATATTTAAATTAAACTCAGTTAATTGTATTGCTAAATAAAAGTAATAATATCATGCACGACTCATGTACGAGGAATTTCTTCTTGCTTTTTGTAGGAAGTGAAATGGGGAATGGTGAGCATGGTGGAGGCTGAGCGGCGGCTACTGGCCAACGCTCTGCTTGATGCAGGAAACCACCGCTTCGTCCTCCTCTCAGAATCGGACATCCCTCTCTTCAACTTCTCCACCGTTTACTCTTACCTCGTAAACTCTCAACACTCCTACGTCGACATCTACGACCTTCCCGGACCAGCAGGTCGAGGCCGCTACAATCGCCGTATGTCACCTGTCATCAGCCGCGGTAACTGGCGAAAAGGCTCTCAGTGGTTCGAGATAGACCGTGAGGTAGCTGAAGCCGTAGTCTCGGACACAATTTACATTCCTGTGTTCAAGAAACATTGCCTTTTGGGATGTTATGCCGACGAGCATTACTTACCAACGCTTGTCCACGTTATGTTTCCGGGTAAGAGCGCGAACCGGTCGCTGACGTGGACTGATTGGTCACGACGAGGGCCGCACCCGAGGAAGTACACTCGGCGGTCAGTGACTGGGGAGTTTCTGAATAAGTTGAGGAATAGAGAAGGGTGTGTGTATAATGGGAAAAAGAGCGAGAAATGTTACTTGTTCGCTAGGAAGTTCGATAACAGTTGTTTGGATAAATTGTTATATTTTGCTCATAGAGTTATGGGATTCTAGTTTGCTCATATACTTTGTAATTACAATACTTGTTCACATTGTTTTAATTATTTGGTATCCTTCTCCCAAGAATTCTTTTCTACACATCCACTTTAATTCTACATACCCTTCTTCTTTAATGAAAAGACGAAACTACTGCTTTAACAATTTTTAAATAAAAATTGAACATCCTAGGTGTACCAGTTGCACTGAGCTCGCAACCACTGAGTTATTGTGTTTTTCGTTGAACACTTACTATTTTAATTATATTTAACCTTTAACAACCTTTATTAAAGATAATATTGTCTTTATACGATTGAGGGTTTTTTGAGAAATTGTTTTAATGGATAGGGGATATGAGATTTTGATCTTCTTTTTTGTATTTTTTCAGAGAAATCTTCTTTAACTTTCTCCTTGTTTAGTCATCTTCTTTCTTTATGTTTGTGAGGCCCATTTATTTGTTCGAAGTTGAAAGGCCCAATTGTGTAATAAAAACTTGTTCACCTTCTATTAACTCCTTGTGATAATAATAATAAGTTAATAATAACTACAAATAATAACTCTATTCTAGTGTTATTTATTCGAGACGAATTTTTGTAATTGATCATGCAGTCGAGTCAGTAATCAGTATTAATGATATACATTAGAGAACATCAGTTTTGCCAGATCTGATAAGTTCGTAGAGAGCGTAATTCAACTGCAAGAAAATTCACACAGTTCTAATCTTGCAAGTGGCATGATCAAGCGTTTATACTAGTTTGTTTTTTTTGATAGGTGGATAAAAATAAAACCATAAACTTTCTCAGTTTTTTTTTTAAATAATGAACCTTTTTGTAGTATGAAGAGTTACCAAAACTAATGATTCAACAATTTATTAAATCTTATAGTTTTTCGTTGTTTGATTAGGTGATTCGTTGTTCAATTACGTAATATAGATATGATTGTTTATTGATATAAGATATGGAGATGGCTCGAGCTCATATATATAATAAGCGCATGCGCATTTAATCTAAACTATTAATTTTATACGAACGAACGCGGCCGTTTTTTTCCGAACGCGGACGTTTTATTTGTTTTTAAAGTATACTGAAACTCAGACTAATATTTTCAGTCTCCAGACTCCAGTAGGTTAGCATGTGATTTTGTGGACTAATGTTTTTTTGGTATCAATTATGGACTAATGTTTACCTAAAGATTAACTATTTTTGTTTCTGGAAAATTAGACATAAAATATGAAAGTTTTATACGATGTTTTAGAATATTTACAAATACAACGTATGTACAAAAATATTAATGAACCCACAAGATCACTTGGATTACGGATAAAAAAAAAATTGTTGCTTATTTAGTAACAAAAAAAAAAAATACGAAGGGGAAAGGCTGGTTCCAAGAAACATGGCACTCCTCTTCCTATACGTTTTTTTTTTGTTGCTAAACTTCCTATACGTTTTTTCTTCAAGACTTTTCCAAGTTTATCTTTTGCATTACGAAATTATATGCAAATGTATTCAAAAAAAAAAAAAAAAAAAAACTATATGCAATAGGTTATTACTCATATCATAATTACTGAGGAGTTAAACTACAACGAAAATGTTTCTTTTCTTTTTTTGGTTAAAAAGACTACTATGAACATGCTACAAACTAAAACACAAAGAAACTGTAATATTTTTGAGTTCGCCACCCCCAAAGGTGAATAGCAATTCGGAAATGGGGTTTTTATCATTTAGACATATCAAACTCATGAATAGATGTTTTTGTATTCTCTGAAATACCAATAACGTCGTGACAAAAGCTATGTGACTGTGACAATACAATTTGAGGCAAATCACTATAATTAGATAACGCTGCCAAGAATATTTTTTGATGTTACAATAAAAAACAGAAAATAATAAACAGAGTAAAATTTTAGTTGAAAAATCATTTTTTTGGTTTATAGAAGCTAAACCGAGTCTTCCTTGACAAAAAAAAAAAAAAAAAAAAAAAAAAAAAAAAAAAAAAAAAGAGAACAGAGTCGATCGATTGTGGCTAAAACGTACAACAAGTTTTGAGAGAAAAAAATGAGATTTAAAATCCACCCAACAAGAAATTACCTGAGTAGAACAAATCAATTTGACGAACCTTCTTAGAAACCATTCACTAAATCACCCTTTTATTATATAGTTTAATATTAATGAACTCACAATAACTTGGATAAGATTAATCTTCTTTTACACAACACATTCTATATTTTATGTTATAAATTTTCTGGTTTAATACTAGCTTTTTTTATATATTAGGAAAAAGAGTACGCAAACCAAAAAAGGTTATAGTAAGACTTTCATTTTATTTTGCTCAAAGTATAGTTTGACAAAATGACATACTACATATAACATATTAGTCGACGAGACCAACTAAAACCAACAAGTTGGGGTTATTGCAAGCTTTGCCTTTTTCTGACATGAAATTATGAAAGAATCTGAAAGACTGAAACCTGTCTTTTTCTCTAATTTTCATAGTTTTTTTTTCTATTTTTCAGAACATGTTTGATTTCAGTTGTGTTAAAGTTCTGTGAAGATCTCGCAGAAATTCTTTCAAGAATGGACCGCATCAGCCTTTAGTAGTATAGTGCGGTTCACAAGAAGTAACCATGTAGCATAACGATCGAGCTTTTTTATCAGCCATCAGATCTAAAAAGCCAAACGGATGGGGAGATCGGAGTCGTCGACTTGTTAAATAAGGAAGCATTCTCAGTAGGGGTTGACGTCAAAAGTCTCCTTATTTATGACGCCATAAAACGAAATTTCGACGTGGACTTCTTTGGTGTGTTGCCAGGTTGTTTCCTTTGTCATTCTACGAACCTTCGTTATTTCCATTTTTATTTTCTCCTTTTTGTGTTAATATAGAGACCAATAGACTAACCCATATATATACTTCATTCCCATTATAGCTTCAAAAAACATCACTAAACCTAGATTTCATAAAAGCTCTATCCTCTCTCTTCCTATCTCTCTTAAAACTCCAAATATGGCAGGGAAGAGGTTATTCCAAGATCTTGATTCCGACCAAGAAAATAAGTCCGATAAACGAAATAAATCTCTACCATCCCTTTCCTCGTAATTTGCTTTTATCAGAAAATCTTGATTCTTTTTTTTTTTTTCATTTCTTATATTTATTTTGGTTATGATGAATCATTCCTACAACCTTTATCTTTGTTTGGAGCATGTTCATTCTTCAATCGTTTTTTTTATCACACACATGCTAGTATTTTATTTTATGTATATGCTCTATCTCCCTCTGATCTTTCTCTCTCTTATCCACAAAATTATATAATATCTTCTTTTTTATTTTACTACTCTTGAACTTTATTTTTCACATAACTTTTGTTTTCGTCCAATTTCCAGTGTGCTTGGAGCATTCATCACAGAGAACACCATGAAGAGCTTCTCTTCAGCCCTAGAGCCCTTTCTTCGGAAAGTTGTAAGTACACACTATAATTTTAGTTTAATTTAATTTGTTTATCAATATTGTATGAGTAGCACTAGATTCATCGTGCATATCTATACTTTTAAAACTGACAACTCATAGAGATAGAGAATTGGAGATATTGTCAATTTAACAAATTGAGAATTAGATATACATATTTACTATGTTTGATCATATGCATATAGTTAAGCAACAAGTGTTACATACAATTATACGAGTCTAGGATTGACGATGTCTAATGCGAGAGTTGGAACTTGATAAGTGAAAAAATAAGAAAGATTCCATCATGTTGCTAGTATATTATAAATTCATATTTTATGTACAACAAATATGTATACTTGCATACATATATCATATATAACACATACATTACTTAATATATTTTTTTTGGGCAAACATTACCTGATATATATATATATCATAACTTCATAGCTTCATGATTCATTAAGATAGTATTAGATACTTACAAAATTATAAATCTTTTTATTATTGATAACAAACCTCTCTAACCTAACATTTCAGTCAACTAAATATCTAGAAATAAAAAACAAAAGACTGGTCTACACACATATATACACATATGTACAATATATATATATATATGCTAGTACCATTGACAATATCTGCATACGCCTACACATTTAATTTACAAAATATGTCTTTTTAGCACTATGTGATTTTGTTCGGTGAATTTTGTTGTTTTAGATTCTTAAATAAAGTCTGAGATACATGTTAGTCTTTTTTTCATGTATATTCAATTCATACATAAAATCCAATAGAGCTAGAGATTAGTTGATGGGGTACATAGTAGTGTGTTACACGAAAAAATAATAGTAACAACAAATATAATACACATATTAGTAGTTTACACACAAAATTTTGTGTATTAAAATATGAAACGGCAAATTGATTTTTTTTTTATAACTCTTTTGGTGATGCATGAACAAACAGGTAAGACAAGAGGTAGAATATGGAATAAGTAAAAGATTCCGATTCTCTCGGTCATCGTCGTTCTGGGTGGAAGCTCCGGAGAATACTACTCCGACATTTAAGTTGATGTTCCGTAAGAATTTAATGAAACCAATATTCACCGGTAGCAAAATCAGTGACGTGGACACCAATCAACTTGAGATAATCCTTGTTGATGACTCAAACAATCCGGTGAATCTCGACCGTCCGATCAAACTAGACATCGTTGCTCTTCACGGAGATTTTCCTTCGGATGATAAATGGAGTAGTGATGAGTTTGATGGTAACATCGTCAAAGAAAGGGATGGCAAACGTCCGTTACTTACCGGAGACGTATCTGTGACGGTGAGAAACGGCGTTGCAACGATCGGAGAAATCGAGTTCACAGATAACTCGAGTTGGATCCGTAGCCGTAGGTTTAGAATCGGTGCGAGAGTTGCAAAAGGGGGTAGTGATCAAGGTGTCACGGTTTGTGAAGCCATGACTGAAGCGATTGTTGTTAGAGATCATCGTGGAGAATGTAAGTTTATTTTCTTAATTACTAGTAATTATTTTACCTTAACCTGAAAATAATGAAATATATATAACAGTTAAATCTATGCATCATTTATATATATATATAAAGTTTTTTTGCTTATATTCGTTAAGCAGTACTCCACTATAGGGATGTGATAGTAACTTATCAACACTAGCTAAAAGCATGTTTCAATTATCTTTGAATTGACCATAGATATATGGCATCTTATCGATCCATCATATACCCTTTTTATATTGATTCTAATCATTCTATGCAACATATGCGTGCATTCGTAATACATTAAATTGATATTTTGTTTTTGTCAGAATTTATTGTACTACTATTTTCAAAATTTTCGTTATTAAAACTTCTTTTTTTTTGGAACATATAAATCGTTCATATAAGGTTTTGGTTTGATCTGTTTTTTTTTCTTTTTCTTTTGTTAATCGGTTTTATATCTTTTAAGACTCTTAGTTTTTACTTTTTAGGTAGAAAAAAAATGTTATATTAAACTGTTGAATTTGTCATGATGATATGTTTTGTCTACAAGTATTATTTCTGTTTACTTTGTCTTTACATACACAAACCACACAGATTTTAATTATTTTTTATGTCGACCGTATGCAAACGACTGTCCACTTTTTATAAATGCCTAAAGTCTTTTGGTCAATATGCTTATATCTTATTAACTATTGTTATTATCTATCTTATCAATTAATACTTGATTGAGTTATATAGTCTATTCACTATGAAATCATATAATTCGAACATTATAACACACAAATCCTAATTCTTAATCTGATGGGTTCAACAAGAAACACATGCATAAAGCGGATATATATAAAGTACGATGCATAGTAGAAATTAATTACAAATTCTAAACAGTTTTGTTTTGTACAACTTGGGGTTCGTGAAGTGTACAAGAAACATCACCCACCAATGTTAGAAGACGAAGTGTGGCGGCTAGAGAAGATAGGCAAAGATGGGGCCTTTCACAAGAAGCTCTCCTCTAAACAAATCAATACCGTCCAAGACTTTTTGAAGTTATCAGTCGTTAACCCCGACGAACTTCGTCAGGTTTAAATTATTATCTAATTTGGTATTGTTTGACCCCAAAAAGTTTATAAGCATTATAGAACTAATAGTGTTAATTTTGTTTTGTTAATTTATGTACAGATTTTGGGGCCTGGAATGTCTGATAAAATGTGGGAAGTAGCATTGAAACATGCTAGAGAGTGTATTTTGGGAAATAAGTTATACATTTCCAAAGGACCGAATTATTTCATGATTTTGAATCCGATATGCGAGGTTATGAAAGCAATGATCGATGGTCATGATTTCTCTACTCAAGAAGCCCTGAATCAGGTATATATATAATATAGCTCAATGATTCTATATTGAATGATGTATATTGGTTAGAAACTGTATTTACATTTCGTCTTTGTTGCAGCGCTACGTTAAGGACTTAGTTGGAGAAGCTTACTTAAAGTGGGACTTGTTAGAAGAACGAACGAACGAGGCTGCTCTTTTGACACAAGGTACTTTTAAAATAAAGTCGATGTAATCACCATTTCTGTTATTATATATATATATATATATATATATATATAATTGCTCAATATCGTTGATTATTAACTGAATTTAAATTACAAAAATGATACATAGGTGACGAATTGGACCAACAATATGCAACGGGCCAGTCCCACTACCAGAACATGGAAATCAATAGGTCTTATCAACAAAACGGATATGTTCAAGAGAGTCTTGTTACAAACAATTTGGCGATAGTAAACGAAGGGTACATAACGACTCCACCGGGGTTCGAGATATGTTTCACCGGATCTTCGTCACAAAACAACCATATAAACCCTTTCTAAATCCTCATCTATCTACGTCAGTATTGGAAGAAGACACACCCTGTCCATAGTGCCTTGACAGCGATTGGGCTCTCTCTAAATGAGAGTTTAATCTTACTACATGGTGAAAACATGTAATCTACATCTGTGGATCATTATTGTACATAAAAAGTGTGAAATTGACTAGAGTCATATGTATTTTTCGTTGAATGGTATACCACTTGTTCACGTTTTCATGTAAATATGAAAACGTTGTTTTTTATACCATTCACTTTTTAACAAGTTTTTACGGTTTTAAAAATGTTATTCCGACTACATAAATATATGTACTTGTTGAAAGCATCACAGTTACTCAACCTTAAATGAAAGAAGATGATTATTATGTCATTGTCTCTTGAGCACAAGAAGAAACATTCATCTAACCAATCCTAATTTACACAAGCCATGGCAAAATGAAATCGAAGCTTAAAAATTGGAGAAATAAAGGTAGAATATCTAAAATGACATTTGATGATCTAATCTTATTTTAATCTAGCGTAGAAGTAGTTGTAGGAGTAGTAGTATCCCTACGAAGCTCCTTGACGAGAGTAGCGAGAGCCTCAGGGTTAAGACCAATATCGCAAAGAGCAATGAGAACTGACAAAGTATGTCGATCCAGCCCCGTCTCCAATATGTTCGACATCCTAAACACCAGCTCCAACGACTCCCTCGCTGTTTCAGCTGCTTCCTGATTCATACTCTGTCCAACATTATCCACGACCAAAAACTCAATTTTGACTTTCGGAAACGCCTCAATTTCATAGTTTCAAATACTATCTAATCAATTAGATCCTAAGGTAAGAAGATTGTTAGGAAATAAAACGAACCGATTAAGCGACGAGGACAACGAACGGCGTCGAGATCTAAGATCTTGAGATGAGATGAGATGAGTTGAGAGAAACGATTCTCGATTTCGTGATCGGCGGGACAAGACGACGAGAGGCCTAAACAGAATAATAAAGCCAATAAACCATTGGCCGGTTTTGGGAATATTAACTGGTTCAGTTTAAACCAGGTCGGCACCGGTTATGATCAATTAATCATAGAGGAGGAGTTCAATTAAAAGAAAGGAATGATGACCAAAAGGGAACACCTTTCTTGGGTCTTGAAAGCAAAGAAACAGAACATATATCGAAAATGACAACATAAAATAGTTGGGACTAGCACTTGGGATATGGGCAATGACAATCATTGGCGATCTTTTTGGCGTTTGGTGAGTTAAGGAATGATTTGAAGTTAGGGTTCTTCAGGTACTGGCAAACACAGTGCTGTTGCTCCTTCACCTTCTTGCAACACTGATCCGATGGATTTGACCCTTTCCTTATGGTGTCCAAGCATGGACTCAGCTGCATAGGATCACATGGCTCTACCGCAGCGACTCTGTTCTCTTGAGCAACAATGAGAATGAGAAGGATTGCACAAGCGAACAGCACTGGTTTTGTAAAAGAACACTTCATTGTCTCTCTACTCTCTAAGTTGGAGTTTTCAGAGAAAGAAGAGGAAGGTATTTGGTTTGGTGTTTGAGGTGGGTTTCTCTCGTTCTATATATAGAAGAAGATGGCTTTGAGTGAGTCACGTTACTGAAATGAGAGTTTGTGGTTACAGGAGATCTCGATACTGTATGTCTAAAAGAGATTATAGTTTATTTTTTAAAATGCTCGGACAAAGCATAAAGGCCTAAACACCATTTGGGAGAAGTTATGAAACCACGTGCATCCAACATAGATGTCAGCTTTCGGCTAACCCCCCGTGAAGGTATATGAATTTGTTGACACTTAAACAAAGAAAAGAAAACACTTTCATAATTATATTCTAATTCATTACTATTGTATGATATATAATGTACTACTACTACAAAGAAAGCACAAAATATGACTCTAATATCTAGTTTACTTTATATTCGAAAGTCATAACTTACAGCCAACTTGCACCAAAAGCTGTACTGTTTCCATTCACTGTGTAGTTGCTTCCTTCAAAATCTTCGATGTAGTGCAAGTCTGTAACCAAACAAGAACACCAATCAGATAAGAAGCCATCGAGGTTTTCATACTTTGTACGTAATAGATAGGAATAAACAAAGCCCGAGACACATGATTAAGCAAGAAATCACATGATTAAGTAGAAAATGCAAAAATGTGACCAAATCAAATAAAGAGACTGTAAAATGCAGAAGAAATGTTATCTTTGAGAGTATCATATATGGTGCTAAATAGAAAACATACAATCAACGTTAAGTCACTTTGAGAGAGTCAGAATAAGACGAGGAGTGATTAGCTTTCCGGCCATCATCAATCTTGATATTGACATCAGACAAGCCAACATCTTTCAGACCATCAATCTTGATATTGACATTAGACAAGTCAACATCTCTCAGGCCATCAAACTCTATATCTGAATCAGACGAATCACCACCATCTCTCAGGTCATCATCACTTCCGATATCAGAATCAGAGGAATCACCATCGCCATCAGTCTCAATATCCGATTCAGAGTGAGTGTCATGGGCGTTGTTAACAGGATGCTTACGCACAACCTCCTCCATGACCTCATCGTCACTATCATCGTGATTACCTGATAACTTCCTAATCATCATTAACTCAAATAAATCGGGAATTGAATCCTCATCTCCATCATCCAAAATCTTTTGAATCCTATTTTTCAGCTCTGCAAAACCAAATCGATAAAAAAAAAGAAAAAAAAAGCACCGTATTACATTCTAAGCAAATTGTAATATCTATCAGCGAACTCAAAAAAAAAAAAAAAAAAAATTGAATTCAAGAGAGGTCACCTTCTTTAGAAAGAACCTTGTCGGTATTGAAACTAGGCGCGGAGTCGGAGTCGGAAGAGAAGAAGACGGGACGGGAAATAGCTCGGTCCAAGAGAGGAACAAAAACAACACGAGAATGACGAAGATTCACGGGTGAGTGAAGGAAAGTTCGAGTTCGAGCCAATAAACTGGGTAATCTCTGAAGAAATCGACTCATGGGATTCGCCTAGGGTTTATCAGAGGATTGTCAAATTAGGGCTTTTGAATCAAAAAAGCAATGTTAACCGCTCTTTTCTTCGTTTCCGGTTATAATTAACTGAATCCGACAAGACTGGGCCGCGTTTTGTTGACCAATCCTTTTTTATCATTGTTGATAGTATATGGAACAGCCCAATCTAGGCCCAGATCTTTTTTTTTTTTTGCTCAAAGGTATTTTATTAAGACACATTTTCACCTGACCTGAGGGGTCCGATTTAAAAATAATTTGTTTGAAACATGAAAAATTATAATTTGTTCGTTCACCAGTCAATATTGTAAGTAATATTAGGATTTATCACTTTTTAGTTTTTTTTCCCTCAAATCTCAATGACAGTAGTTTGCTTAAACAACTAAGATTTTCCAGCAAATCCGGACCAATATTCTTGGTGTGTAAACAAACACAACTAGCAGATTAGATACTAGATAAAATATACAATGTGCCAGTATAAACAAAAATATAGGAGTACTAACTTGTGATCGACTTGTGTGTGTGTTTTTTGACTTGTGAGTTGTTTTGTGACCCCCCTCTAAATGTTTCTTGTCTTTCGTACCTCGAATACCTAAAATGTTCAAAATACCTCTGACAAAGAAAAGAGAAAAAAAAAAAAAAAAAGTAAAAGTTGACACATGAGACATTTCTTCTATTTATACAAGCAAAAAGACAATAAAATTTCCTCAATTCTATCTTCGTTCCTGAACAAAACTGGACCCAAAACGAAGAAAATAAAGAGTTATTCAAATCAAGTCAATTTCTTGATACTTTGCTAGGAAGTGAGAAAAAAACAGAGAGGGGTCCAACTCTAAAAAAAAGACTGGTGAATAGCTAAATTAAATATCAATATTACCCTCAATAACCATCACAATTTCAAACAGTGCTAAAAGCCTAAAAACTCAAGCAAAGTATAAACCACACATCATGAGACAGACAGACATGTGACAAGAAATAAAAATATCTAATTCGGTGACACTTTGTATTAATAAGACTTCAAACACAATCTAGAATAAAGGAAGAAGTGGATTTTGATTAGTTAACGTACTAATTACTTAATTAGTTTCACTAAATCCTTCTTCCCCGCGCTGTGCCTGTGTCTTTTTTTTTGTTTACTTTCCCCTATCTCTCTCTCTCTCTCTCTCTATCTCTCTGTTCTCCTCTACAGAAGAAGAAGAAGACAATGCCAGTTTCTGCAGAGGCTTCTTCGACGACAATAGGTCAACACATCAAACTCCAACGACCTAGGAATCATCGAAACCTCCAACCCACTTCCACCGCCGACGAGCCTCTTCTCCCCAAACCTCCTAGCAGCCGCGTCTGTAAATCCGCCATGTCTTCCTTCTTCCTCTTACCAACAACAACAACAACCAACGAAACCACCAGAAAGAAACCAAACGGTTTCACCCAAACGGCGTCGTTTCGTGCTCTAGGCTGCACAACCTCCGCATCTCAGCAAGTTTCTGTCCCCGCTGTGATTCGCTCTTCAGCAGACTGGGATGCGAATAGTAGTAATCACAAAATCAAGAAGACGAAGAAGAAGAACAAGAACAAAGGTAACAGCAGCTACAATGGCGGCGGTTCGATTAAGATCTTGAGCGAGTCTACTAGTAGTAGCAACGTTGGTTGCGCGGCGATTCCTGATGTCTGGTGCGGACCTGGAGTTGGGTTTTCAACGGATGCGGTTGTCAGCGGCTCCGTTGAAACCGTCGAGTCAGATCCTCCGAGAAGGAATATTCCGGTGAGACGCAAAATCGATGGAGATAATAAAACCAGTCATAACCAACAGAGAGAGGTACTTTTAACAATTTTCTAACTTTTTTATGCTTATGCTAAAGTTTCCATTTTTATTATTCGTTTTTGTGCCTTCTATATGTTTTAATTTGATTTTTTTTTTTTTAATTTTGAGTATATGAATTTTGCTGAAATGTTTTTAGAGTTTATATATAAATTAGTTGGAAAATGTTAGTTATAATATCTTGAGAATATTTGATTTGCCTCTATCTTTCTAGTTAGTTAGCATTATGGTTTCTTTCGTCTTGATTTAAGTATATCGTCTTTTCATCGGAATATATATTCCCTCGTTTTTTTTTTTTTTTTTTTTTTTTTTTTTTGTTATAATTCATTCAGTCGATAATTTTGGAACTCGCAAGCTTTTCTTTTGTGGAGTAAACTTAAGGTTATGTAGTAGGTTCAAGTGATCATATGAGGTTTTGGTTTTTGTGTTTCTTCTTAGTCTTTTTAACTCAACTGTTATACATTGCAGGGTTCTTCTCTTCTTCCCAGACGATCTCTCAATCAAGAATCCAATCCTTATTTCGATTCTGATTCGACCTTTTTGACATCGCGGGCTGAACAGAGTGATAGATATCATCGTCATCTACGTCAACCTTACTACCCTGATGGACTCGCTGAGGTTTGAGTGTTTTTTTTTTTCTTTTTTTTTTTATTTTTGACTAAGTTTTAAGGTCTTAGAGATCGTCATCGAGCTTGTGTAATGTTTTACGCTTCTGTTTGTTTCATTTAGTTGCAGATGATGATGCTGCAGAATGGTTTTGTAATGGGAGGGGTAGTAAGCTTAAACGATCGCTTCCGTGACTTGAGGCTCAATGTCGATAACATGACATACGAGGTAACTAAGGTGTCTTCTTTACAAAGTACAAGGAGCTGATGACGTCTCTTCTAGGTTCTTTAGTGTGTGTTGTGATTGTTTTGTGGTTTGGAAAACAGCAACTTTTGGAGCTTGGTGATAGAATTGGGTATGTGAACAATGGACTTAATGAAAAACAAATCAAAAGCTGTCTACGGAAAGTCAAACCATTCCGTTTAGATACACCAGTTGAAGACAGAAAGTGCATCATCTGTCAAGTAAGTCCAGAGTTTGGTTTCTTTGCTCTAGTCCATGTCAGTTCTTTTTAGAACAGACTCATATTTAGATTTGGTGCTAAAACAGATTTGTTTCTTAAGCAGTAGTAAATGTTCATGTGTATGTTTGTTTGTCAGGACGAGTATGAGGTTAAGGACGAGGTAGGGAAATTAAAATGTGGGCACAGGTTCCATACCCACTGTGTGAAACAATGGCTAGTGAGGAAGAACTCTTGTCCTGTTTGTAAAACGATGCCGTACGTTAAGTCTTAGATTTAGAGAGGTATATCTCCTCCTGTGATGATGATTCCTCATTTTGGGATTGAAACCAATCACTATTTATTTATTTTTCTTTGAAAGAACCAAATCTTATGTTAGATTATTTTGGGCTTTTTTTATTCATGATTGCTGTTTGAAACTTTTGTATAACCTATGGAAAAAGTCTCATGCGACATTGTGAACCCCACATTGCTTGTGGATTCCTTCATGTTTTGTTGGTGATAATTAGGTCGTCAACTACAAAAATGTTAGGTAGATCTAGCATTATATGATCACATGAAATTGATGAGATTGTTACGTGCAAGTAACATCATGTTGATGTATCTATAGTGTAATCTACCCAAACATGAGGTTAGTTTAAACAAGTTAAATGTATAAATGAAATCTTTACCAGTCTGAAATAACTAGACATCAGTTCTTTACTACTTTGCTTTTGCTTACCGAGTACAAAGCTCCCAAATATGTGAAGATAATGTATACATGAATGTGTGTACCTTCTTTTATATACAGAGAAACAAGAATCAAATCCATTTGAAATCTGGGTTAACTCTTAACTCTCATCATGTTGCTGAAGAAATCGAGCAATCAAAGGATATACTTCGCTCCGTGCCTGAAGTGAGAATGAAATGAAAGGTTGAATACATAACCAATATGACTTGTAATAATAGAATGAAGAGTAAATGATCATTACATACCGTTCGACCAGAAAGCAGATCCTGGTGGCCATAATGTGGACCTCCAGGTGATCCCAAAACTTTGAAAGTAGCTAGATGTTCTGGAATCAGCTTTACAGTATCTGCCAGATCAACACCATCGCACACTGTTATGCATTACATCAATTAAGGAAAACAAAATTTTGAATTCGCGGTTAAATATGTTGTAGAGTAACAACCGTATACAGCATCAGGGGGGCAGACTATGTCCCAGTCTCCTGCAAGAGCTAAGATCGGCACATTGGTTTTGCTAATATGATCCTTGTAATAGAAAGTACCGGTTCTATCACGCAGCCCACCTTGGTCCACCGCTGTTGTTAGTTGCAAGAGAAGCTTAACTGGTACTGTGGCTGTTTTATTTCTCAGAATAACATTATCGTTAACGTCAATGTGTCTTGTGTTAAATATGTGCAGAAGTTTGTGAAAGTAGTTTGTACTTACATAAGCTGTTCAAAACAAGCTTCTCAATCACTTCGGGGTCCATCATTTGAGGAGCAGAGATATTAGCGGTTAACCAGGACAAAGGATATGGAGGACGACACATTAGAGGGTGAGCCATGGCGAGCATTGTGTCAATCGGCATGATAGGCAGGTTAATAGCTTCTGCAGGCGCTTTCTGAAGCAAAACGACATTTAACATCACTTATCCCTGAATGATAGTGTAACAGTACAGTGTTTGGCTTGTGAGTACTTACGATGGGTAATAGGTACTTGAGAAGTGTTCCTGAGGATGAATAGTCAAATGTTGATGCGAGAGTGACGACAGAAGCTAACCCCGAATCCATTCCTTTAAAGCCTAGTGAAGAAACGTGATTGAGCCAAAATGTGACAATGACTTACATTGCTGTAATCATCAGTCTATATGATTTTATAAGAGAAGGTTACCGCATCTTGAGAGCATGGCGTATAACAAGATACCACCCATTGAGTGACCAACGGCGAGCAACTTGCCATCTTTAGGATTGGCTTGAGTCCTCACATACTCCAACTGAGACCAACACACCATACAATCAGACATACACAGCTATAGCAGTAGCGTGTGAGCAAGTGTCCTCCAAGTTTAAGAAGAATAAACAAGAAGTGTCACCTCACCGCAGAAGGAATATCTTCTTCAAGATAGTTATCAAAATCCCAATTGTAATGAGGGATAAGTTCAAACCGCTGCTTGAAATCTCCCACTCTCTTAGATAGACGGTCTTGCAGCCCGATGATCTTGGAATCTGCAAGTTATTTCTCAGTAAAATAGACAAAATAAATATTCTCTTCTCTGTTGTTCTCAACAGAAGAAACCAAAATGACAGTATGAGAGAGGTAATGAATCAATCAACCTCCATCAAGAACATTTTCCAGTCTCTCGGATACATTTACGAGATTCTCCAATAGATTCGAGACTATCCGTTGCTGGTTATCCAGATTTCTATCAACACTTAGAGAACTCAAACCGGCTCCACGGAGCTCAAGAATCCAAGTATCAAATCCAGAACCAGACATGAATCTTGCAAAGGAACACTAAAAACTAAAACGTTTTAGATTCAAAAAATACAAACTTGTGTTCCAAGAATCCATTTCAGTATACACTACAAGCTCACGCCTAAACTAACTGATCATAATAATTTGTTTTTTTTTTTATATAAATCAAATCACCTCAGGGGAAAGATCGTATGTGACGGCATTGGTCCCAATCCCAGACAACAGAAGCAAAGGATGTTTCCTCTTTGGTGCCTATAAGTGTATACAAATACGTATATAAGTAAACCTATATAAGTACATGTCTCTCTCTCTCTCTATATATATATATATATGTCGGTACCTTTGGGGAAGGAAGATAACGCCAGAGAGCGACGCGCCAATCGGAGTTTGGAACAGCAACGTAGTGGAGTTCATCCGCCGTGCAAATTTCATTCACCGTCGTCTTCGCGGCCGATGTGATCGTCGGAGATGATGAGCCGACGACTCGGCCGAGTCGCACAGAGGAGAAGAAGCGACGAGAGTGACTGCGTAAAGAAGTGGCGGCGACAGCTGTGGAAGTGAGGGAAGATAAACTAAACTCGAATCGGAGAGCATCCATAACCACCGTGAACCACCCACAAATGTCGCCGGATAAAAAACAACGCTAGTTTGGTTATTTATAGACGGTCGAAGATCTCTCACTGAGTCGTTGTCTACTTGTCTGCTCAATTTCTAATTTTTTTTGTGGTTTGAGTTTTTCAATTTAAATTCCGTTTGCCACAAAATTATAAAACGCAAAAATAATTCCCTTAATTTTGTGAAATTAGATCAAACGTCGGCGCAACTTTATCCAAAAGTATAAAAATATCTTTAAGATTTTAAAATCTTGTTCTTATCCTATGTTTTTTGTCGATACGTACTACACATTCGAATCCAGACGATGATGACACGTACGACATCAATAACTTTAGAAACTATACTACGAAAGTTCTTAATTGGTTTGTATTTGTATCTTTGTTGTTTTCTGAAGTGGGTTACATAACTTATCCACAAAATCGATAACTCGTAGATCTATAAAACCAAAGTATGGGCTGTTGATGTAGGTCACTGAATTTTTTTGTAAATATAGCTCAACTTCGTTTAAGAACACATATATTTTGTTTTGTCTCTCTATAGCAAGAAGATTAAGAACACATATATTTTGTTTTACAACACTACTGTAATCTGTATCACTCACTTTTCTTCACACTTGGGTTTTTCTAACTCGGGGGTTGTTAGAATTGAGACATGTTATGAGAATATGAGCTGTGGGAAACTGATATCAAAACTCTTGAGATGGTGGAGGGAGTTTTATACAAACAAAACGGAAGGATATTTTGACCTACTTATCTTTGGAATTGATAATAGAAATAATGTGTTTAGCAACATCTGATGCAGCGTCCGGTTTTGCACATTTGAATGCACGCTCGCTCATTTCTGTCATCAGTTCTTCATTCCCTATCATTTGGTACCAACTCAGTGAGACAATTGCCAAGGAGGAACAACAAGTTGATCATTGCAATTTCAGATTTGTGGAGTTTTCGTTACCTAGAATATCTTCCATTGCAGCTCGAAGAGTGATCGAATCTAGCTCCTCTTCTGTTATTAACTTTGATCCCACACTGTCCGCCATTAAAGAAGCATGCCGTATTTGATCCCCTTCATCGCTATGTGGTGATGGTATCTAACAAAAACAAACCAAAAGCAACATTCAGTGTTTTAGAATAAGAACTGACTAAGATTTAGCAAACTCGAACATACCAAAATAGAAGGTTTTCCTAAAGCCATGATCTCTGAACAAGTCATTGCACCGGCTCTCGAGATAACCAAATCTGCAGCCGCATAAGCCACACCTATCGATCGCAAGAACCTTATACCCAACAAAGAAAATTCACACTTTGAGTTCTAAATTACTGTGTGAAACTTTAAACTTTTCACAACAAAAAGGAAAAAAAAAAGAGACTTAACAAACAAAAGCTAAAGAGTTGAAAATGTAGTATAACTCACGGGGATAGAAAGAGACGAGGATGGCTTCTAACGAGACTATCCATTTCATCAAAAGCTTCAACACCAGTTTGCCAAACAAAGAACCAGTTCTCATGTTCAGACAACAACTGCGAGTAACAGTTAAGCAAAGCTATGTTAATGGCATTGGCTCCTAAAGACCCACCAAGCAAAAGCACAACTTTAGCATCCGACACAGCTCCAGCCCACTGTCCGAAAAAGCTCACACGCGCCGCTCCTTTCGACGAGTACCGTCTAAGCGCTTGTCTTATAGGGTTACCGTAAACGACACACTTGGCTGCGACTCTTTTGGGGAGGTTTGTGACTGTACAGTTGAAAGGAGCGAAGATTGTGTCGGCAAAGAAAGACAGAACCCAATAAGTGGTTCCAGGGATTGAATCTTGTTCCTGGATTACGAATTTGGTTCTCGAGATCACGGCGGCGAAGCAAACCGGGAAAGAGGCGTGACCTCCGGTGCCGACGACGATTTGGGGTTTGAACTCGCGGAGGATTTTGTAGGATTCGAAGGTTGATTGGATCAAGCGAAGAGGGAATTTGAGGAAAGAGGTGAAGCAGAGGAATGGTCGGGACGATGATGATCCGACGGTGGAGATGGCTGAGAAATCGAATCCGGCGGAGGGGACCGTCGTGCTCTCCATGCTGTTTGGGAATCCGATGAAGAGGATTTGAGATTGCGGGTCGGCGGATTTAAGCTCGTCTCCGATCGCTAGCGCCGAAGAGACGTGTCCGGCTGTGCCTCCGGCGGATATGACAACTCGTAAACCGGAGATTTCGTTGGAAACCGAGGAGTGGTTAATTTGGCGGTCTACTGAGAGACAACAAACAGAGGAGGAGGAGGAGGAGGAGGAGGAGGAGGAGGAGGAGGAAAAAGTGAGTCGACTCGGAAAGAGTTTAGTCGAAGGGTGAAAAGGTAAATTTGGGGAAAGGTATGAAGGTATCGCCATGAGAGAGATCACGAAACGAAGCTGAAAGAGTCAAACTTTTTATTCACTGAGGCATTAGGGTAGAAGACGAAGACGATGATAACGCTTTGAAGTTTGAACTATGATGAAACCATATGAATTTGTTCTCTAAGGAATTGGTGAGAGAAGCAAATGCGAAATTTATGAGTAGTGTTGTGAGGAAGAAGAATGGTCAGAGAAGCGATCTTACGAAATCAAAGAGAACGAAACTGAAGAGTCGATTGAGATGCTTCTCTGATCAATCTTAAGGTTTTTTTTCTTGTCGGAATAGTCAAAGTTTGTAAGCGAAAAGTCAACTTTTTGTACTTGTTTTGTTCTGTTTTTTTGTTGCCACGAGGGAAATGTTTTTTTTTTTAAGTTGTTAGTTAGTTACTCTAAGCCACGTATTTATTCAAATTAAAGCTTTAATATGTGTATTAGAAGTTTAGAACTAAGAGAAATGAAATAATAACCGCTGGAAAAATTAGAACTAGAATGAATGATGGATATTAAAATAATAGACAACTAACCTAAAATTATAATTCTTTTTATATAAGAAAGTGGTTTAACTCTATTGAATTTAGTTTCAAGTTTATATAGTTTGATGTCTCTCTATCTCCCAGTGCGAAGTTAATAGCCATTGGGTCCATTTAAAATTTTTTTGGTATCAGTCAATTATATTATTTTCATTGTATTGGAGCACGTTAAGCGAGATTAACGTAATGTTATATATACAATGACTAAATACTATGTTTTGTAGTATTTATAATGACTAAATGAGCTGTAACCAAACTACTTCTTCCGTCTTTCAAAGAGATTCATGTTTACAAGCTTTTACACATTTTAAGAAAACAATGATTACTGAATTTAAATATATATTTTTTATTGATTAAAAATATATTATTTAATTTTAAACCAATAATAATTCAACATTTTAAATATTTTTAATGATTATTTTTTGAAATTTACAAAATATCAATCTTTGTGAAACAAGAAAAATATACCAAAACATTAATTTTTATGAGACACAGGTAATAAAAAGGTAGCCGTACAAGAAATTCATGCTGTAACTTTTTTGTAAATGCAAAACTGGTCCCAACGATGCCTGCTGCAACTTACAAATTCATCAACTCAAAGTTTTATTCTCACTACACACTCGTGGTTCACGAAAACAAGAAAAGAAAAATAAAGTAACGAAATAGTACCATTATTCTATTTCTTCAGCCAATCAAATATTTCTCATAAACCACTAACAAGAAGAAAAAAAAATCCCAACAAAATACAAAGATACACTACACTAGAAATGAATCATATCCACGCATATTTCTGTCTTTTTATGTCGAGTGATCTTACTATATTTATTAGCTGAAATCATTCCATTATTTCGGGTAAAAAATATTAACTGGAAATATTGTTTCGTAACAACAACAACAGTTAAAAAAACTACAGATAAAGTAAGAAAATATTTTTTTAGATTAAAAAAAAAATCAAACAGAAAGAGAAGAAATCAACTTTGTTTTTGCAACGAATAAAAAAATACTAATAATAGTTGGTAAAAACAAAGTTGGCAAAAAAAAAAAAAAAAAAAAACATTGGCCTTTTGAGTTATTGCCACAAGACAACACAATACTACTTAGGATTTGGTCCGACTAAATCGTTTGCCTCTCCCAATTCGCAGACATTTTTTACTCTCCTCCTCCCTCCTGATAACGACGACAGGAGAAAGAGAAAAAAAAAAACCCTAAAATTTTATTCAGTTTCGGCGGTTCAGATTTTGTTTTTTTGTTTTTGTTTGATCGACTTGTTTTAATCAAATGGGTGATCTTGCTATGACCGAGGCAGACAGGTGAGGAAGAACATTTGATTCAAATTCAAATTCCATTGATTTGCTGCTTTCGTATTCCCCCCTCTTGACTTTAGGGTTTATAGGAATCATTGGACGGAGTTATTCCTTAGGTTCAAATCTCAATCCAAATTGATAGAATCCATGAAATAAAAATTTGATTTTTATTTGTTTGACAACAAAAGTGGAGTTTTTTTTTTTTGTCTATGTTGCTTAAAGTTCGTTAATTTATTTGATTCAGCTGAATGTTGTATATTGTATTGTGTGATATAGGATGGAGAATGAGCCTGATGACTTAGCTAGTGATAATGTGGCGGAGATTGATGTGAGCGACGAAGAGATTGATGCGGAAGATTTAGAGAGACGGATGTGGAAAGATCGTGTGAGGCTTAAGAGGATCAAGGAGCGACAAAAAGTTGGCTCTCAAGGAGCTCAAACGAAGGAGATGCCTAAGAAAATCTCGGATCAAGCGCAGAGGAAGAAAATGTCTAGAGCTCAAGATGGTATACTTAAGTACATGTTGAAGCTAATGGAAGTCTGCAAAGTTCGTGGCTTTGTGTATGGTATAATACCCGAAAAGGGTAAACCTGTGAGTGGTTCCTCTGATAATATCAGAGCTTGGTGGAAAGAGAAAGTGAAGTTTGATAAGAACGGACCAGCTGCTATTGCTAAATACGAAGAGGAGTGCTTAGCTTTTGGGAAATCAGATGGGAATAGGAACTCGCAGTTTGTTCTGCAGGATTTGCAAGATGCAACTTTAGGGTCTTTGTTATCTTCTTTGATGCAGCATTGTGATCCTCCTCAAAGGAAGTTTCCGTTGGAGAAAGGGACTCCTCCGCCTTGGTGGCCAACCGGGGATGAAGAATGGTGGGTGAAACTCGGTTTGCCTAAAAGCCAGAGTCCTCCTTACAGGAAACCACACGATCTCAAGAAGATGTGGAAGGTTGGAGTTTTAACAGCAGTGATCAATCATATGTCTCCTGATATTGCAAAGATTAAGAGGCATGTTCGCCAGTCGAAATGTTTACAGGACAAGATGACAGCTAAAGAGAGTGCGATTTGGTTGGCGGTTTTGAACCAAGAGGAGTCCCTGATTCAGCAGCCTAGCAGTGACAATGGAAACTCTAATGTAACTGAGACACATCGACGGGGTAATAACGCTGACAGGAGGAAAAATGTGATCAACAGTGATAGTGATTATGATGTTGATGGGGCAGAGGATGCTTCAGGTTCTGTTTCATCTAAAGACAGTAGAAGAAATCTGATTCAAAAAGAGCAAGCAACAGCCATCTCACATTCAATAAGAGATCAAGATAAAGCAGAGAAACATCGCAGAAGGAAAAGGCCCAGAATCAGATCAGGAACTGTCAATCCACAAGAGGAGGAACAACCTGAAGCTGAACAAAGAAACATCTTACCTGATATGAATCATGTTGATGCTCCTCTGCTGGAATATAACATCAACGGTACTCATCACGAGGACAGTGTTGTAGACCCAAACATTACCTTAGGACCAGAGGACAATGGTCTAGAATTAGTGCTTCCTGAGTTCAATAACAGCTATACTTATCTTCCACCTGTAAGTGGACAAGCTATTATGCCTGTAGACGAAAGGCCAATGCTTTATGAACCAAACCCTAACCAAGAGCTGCAATTTGGGTCAGGTTACAACTTCTATAATCCCTCTGCAGTGTTTGTAAATAATCATGAAGACGACATTCTCCATACCCAGATAGAAATGAATACACAAGCACCAACTCACACCAGCGGGTTCGAGACCCAAGGAGGTCTATTTCAACCCCATAGCTTACACGGAAATGAAGACGGTGTAAGTGGGAGTGAGTTGCCTCCTCAGTATCAAACCGACCAAGATAAGCTCTTGGACAGTAGCATTCTGTCTCCATTTAATGACTTGGCGTTTGATAGTACCACCTTGTACTCTGGGTTTGATTCCTATGCTTTTGATGATGATTTCTCATGGTTTGGAGCTTAGTGTCTTGCCATTTTTGTTTGGGAGTTTTCATGGTAAGTTTGTATCAACACAACACAATCTCATATAATTTTATCTTAGTTTATAAAAGTTACCGTACTTGTGTTATGTTTTGTTGACTGTTAATAACTTAATATCTTGTAGGTTCAAAGGTACGTGGCAATAGTCTGGCTAGTACAGTTACATTCTATTCTACTGATCTAAACTCTTCTTCTTTTTTTCTTTCTTTTTTTAAAAAATAATTTTTCTTAGATTTGTTAAGAGAAACAATTTCTTTCTTTTCGAATAATTTGCCAGATGCACTGCTTTCTCCCGTTGTAATGGACCTAAATGGTCTCGAGGGAGAGCAGTTATTGTATCATTTGTAAATTAACCTGTGAGTAAATTCATCAAGCTAAGAGAATATGACTCCCATTGTTCCCCAAGGCTAGGTATGAATCACGAGAGTTGACTCAGGTGAGAAAAGGAAGAAGACATGTCAAAGGCAAAGGGACCACAATATTAGAAAAATGCTGCATATATTGGTTCATTGTTTGAGTGGTGATCCCCAAAATCCAAGTTCTTTGTATCGGCAATGATGTTTTACATAACTTACACTAGTTCTAATCCGACAGAAGAGTGCCAATCAAACAAAGAAGAAGATTAAATCGTACAAAAAGCTAGGCTTGATGATGAGACAACTCAAGGCTTCCATAACTTCATTGTGCCATCTTCACTATAGGTAGCAAGGAGATTTCTATGCGGGTGGTGTGTTACACCAATCACATCCTTCTCATGCACCTGTCATAAGCATAAACTATTCAGAAACCAGGTCTAATGATAGACTAGGCAACTTACGCAAGTATTAACAGAGAAAGAGATGATAATCTGAGCTCTAAAATGGAGAATAGACTGAATCAAACATGTAAAACAGTAGGGATTTCATATACTCTAGGGAGTTGATATTGTGTTTATCTCGAATACAACTTTTAAATTTCAATGTCCAATTTTTTTCGGAGCATGTCTATTCTGGATATAAACTTACCATCATGAAATGCTCAAGTTTCCCGGATTGATAGTTGAAGCAGTACAATTTCCTGCAAGTTAGCGCAAACCACTGTTACAAACATCAAAGGCAGTAGATGAAACCAGAAAAGAAAGGGACCATAAGATTATCCTCTGAAATCAAAACTCTTGGAAGTTATCCAAAAATATAACGATAGATAGAGATAGAGGATGTTAGAGTGTTACTTGTCTTCACCGATGCAGTATATCCAATCTCCTTTCGTAGATACACATGCTGCTACAAAATCTCCTCCTTCCCTCTTACCGGATGAGAAACTCTTCACAACCTGCAAAAAAGAACAATATAGAACCATGTGAACAAAGTAAGTATTGGCATGACAGATGACACTGATATGCAGGAGACCTTTGCTGGTAATTCACCTGTCCTTGGAGCGTCATGATGTATACTGATGATGTCTTGTTGCACACAACGATGTGTTCTATGTTTTTAGGGAACAGATGAACAGAATTGACAGATGCGTCATTTCCCTAAAATTCAAAATACTGATTTGGTAACCAAAGAGTTGACTTGGAAACAATATATCAGAAAGAGCTACATGTAAATGAATCTGCAAGAGAAAATATACCCGTAAAGGAGGTGGCGGCTTAAATGTTTGTAGACAATCTGTCGTCTTTGAATCCCAGACCTGTGCAAGAAATCAAGACTGCTATTACACGGCTGAACGTAGAGTCCAAATGAGAAACAATGAAAGAAAGCCAAAGCCCAAGAATATACAAATACAATGTACCTTCACTGTACAATCACTGGAGGCAGTGATTACACGGCTTCCATCACTTGTAAAGATGGCGTTATTTACATAAGATGTATGACCGCGAAATTCTTTCAACAATTTCCCAGATTTTAAGCCGTGGATTCTGCATAAAATAAACCAAAACAATATAATGTGAATTTGAAAATCCGCTCGACCAGAAGCTCTACCAACCAGCAATCAACTTGCATAATTTACTAGATAAAAGGACGAAAAACTAATAGAAACAAGTAAGAAGAAAATTGATGCAATAAGTTAAGAGAAACTTCTACCATCAAAGAAATATAGAGCCTCAAGTTTTGCTTGGAAGAGATTCATATTGCAAGCACATAAGAAAAGATATAACATAAAACCTTGCTGTGTGGTCGAAAGAGGTACTCAGTAATTGGCTTCCATCCCGAGAGAAGGACAGACTTGTAACTCCTTGGGAATGTGCACGGTCAAAACGACGAATGCATAGACCAGTCCTTATACGCCAGACCTGCAAAAATGGCATGCATCTAAGTCTAGTTTATTCTTATTGTATACAATCAGAATTCATATGGGACCAATGAGTGGAAGAAAAATATCTACTAAGCTGCTGCAATAGTCTAAAAAAAATCAACTTAAAGGAAACATATGCAACTGGAACTTACTTTCATCTTTCCATCTTGTGACCCAGACGCAAGTAGCTCTGAATCCCTGCTAAAGTCTATACAAAGGACAGGGTCATCATGCATCATGAAAGTTTCCTGTTAGAATTAAACATTGTAAGTAAAGAGGGATGGAATGAGACACTTTATCCAAAGCTGATATTTTGTGTATCAGGTAGCCTCTGACAAGATACTTGGTGCATTAGGAGTTTTATTGGGAAATATTTTTGGAATTCAAAGATAAAAGTAATCCACCATATACTTGGTGCTTCAGGAATTTAACTGGCGACATTTTTGGAATAGAAAGCAAAAAGTAATCCACCATATCGTTCTCATGGACTTGCCACCCGTTCAAAACTCAAATGCAGTAAGGATTTTATCTTTCCGTAAAAATACAAACAGGTCATCTGACCCGTACTGAGTTAGAATCAAATATAAAAGGAGACACGAGAGCTTACAGCAGCTTGATATTGCAAATCCTTCTTCAGCTTCCCACTAATGTAATCCCATACCTGTAATGGTTTTCAAGTCTGAGTAATCCTAGTCACAGTATTAGCTTAGACTTTTAACTAGTATTATCATACAAGCAGCCATCAACTTACCTCAATGAAACCATCAACAGATGAAGATGCAAGAAACTGTCCATCTGGTGAAAATCTAGCGCATTCGGCATGGCTCTTTTTACCAAACTGCACCAGCACAAGGAACAAGATACGAAAATTAGACAAGACCTCAAATAATGAGAACCCAAAAATAATTATGAACAGCAAATCATAGGCCTATAAGCTAAACAAGCTATTAAAGTTTTTGCGATAGATATGAACCTTTATTGTATGACTAAGAACATTAGGATATGTATCATCCACATCTTGTTTCATAGCTGCTGTCCCACGAAAGAGGTCAAACTGAGTTCCTGGAGGGAGTAGGCCTGAGACCAGTGTATGTAAATTTTAAGAAATGAGTAAGGGTACATATATGTTGATTCCATTTATATATTAGTAACATAGACAAAATGAAGTGTGACTTATAATTCTACAGAACTGTTTGATAGATCCACAGTTCCATAGATGCTCACCTTGATGTTGTTGCCACTTTAAAGCCTGACCAATCAAAGCCATTAACCGTGAAGGTGGTACCACAGTAACCTCGGCAGCCACAGCTGACAGAGTAGGGGAAAATCAATAAGTAAACCCTGAGTACACATACGGAGCAAGAGACAACAAAAACTCCATAACCATTAAACAGGGAATAAGTTCTCGTCATATCTTTTTTCATGTCATAAGATATTCTTAGCCTGCTATAGAGAGAAAATTCCAGAACATCACTTAGTTGCTTCAGGTAATTAACCCCAAAACAACTTACTAATAAGAAAATAGATTGTTCTTTTAACAAATAAAGAAGAAATGGCCAACCTTGAGCAATCTGTGCACGTTTTCTCTCTTTAGTCGAGTCTCCATAAGCCTTAGAAACAATGGTAAAATCAGCAAAACATGATTTTCAAACACACAAGGAAATGATTACATGAAAACAACTGCACCTCAAAAGACTAATCAGATAGAAGGTAGTAAAATGTAAAGATACTTTTGTCCTCACAAACACGGAACATGTGTTATAATTGTTTCAGACCCTTATCTAAAAACGACTTCATATTTAACCGCTCAGCACCTAAGACCCTTAATTGGTTCTTCTCAAGACTTTATAAGATATCAAACGTCACACGAATCAGAGTATAGAATATGCAAGAGGCATTGAATTTCTAGCAGATATAGTAACATTGCTTAAATTGCTGAACAGTTGCGGATAACCATGCTTAGGTGATACAGCAACCACAAAAAAAAACACTCAATATAATACTGAATAATCGAGCATAATCTAACTTCCATACCTCATGCGGATCAAAATAGCTTCTGACTAGAAGATGTTCCATCCGCAGATATCTTTCTGGTTGCTCTTGTTTCATGACACCCATCACCTGAGTTTGCCTCAAAATAGCTCGGGCAGTGTCCAATTCTCGAAGCTCTATCATCTCCAACACAATCTGAATAAATCACCCCCAAATAGATTAAAAAAACAAAATTTAGCAGGTTGAACGAAAGATGCTTCAACAAAACATGTTTATTCACTTATACATTCCAGAAAGTAAAGAATAGTATACCTGTTCATAAAGGTCTTCAAGCTTATTCCTGGGAAGCTTAAGCTGAGAAACTTGAGGTAGTACAGAGTCCCATCTTCCACTATTAATATCAGAGATAAAAGTCTCGACGCTGTCTACTGTATTTAACGAAACCTGACATTCGCTTTGTAATGTCTGGAACGTCTGATTCAAGGAGTTCTCTTTGCAGAACTGAAGCATAATCTTGATTACACTGAGATATAAAACATAACAGAGAGCTATTAGGGATGAAGTATACCTAACGCTGAGGTATAACATTAAAAACTTGGTGACTAAAAAAATATTTAGAAGGCATTAGCTTTAGAAGAAGCAATGCTTAAACAAGATATGGGGAGATTAAAAAAACAGAAATTTAGTTCGGTGGATATAGATAGACGCAGATTCAAGAGGTTTTTATTTAACCTAGGGATCCGTCTGAGCATTCGTAAACAATGGTTCTTGGAGTATACTTCAATCAGTGCGACTAAAACGAAAGCTAGGGTTTTGAAAGAAAAAGTTGAAATCTTACTCTCGAGCTTCGATTTCGAGCGCCATAGTCAGTCGTAGTGGGTTTTCGCCGGAGACGCCAAGCAAGGGGGTAAGAGTGGAGAAGCTGAATGAGAGAATACAGACGCGAGCGAAGGAGTTTTAATTGGGTTTTATAATTTCAGGGCAATGCTGTGAATATAAAATATATGGGCTAACAACTTAATTTTCAGAAACTCTGAGTGCTATTTTGTAAATTTTTTAAATTGCTTACATAAGTTTTACAGGACACACCCTTTTTATATTTTTTTCCTTGTGTACTTTTAAAAGACAGACACATTACATTGACTCTGGTGGTCTTCAATTTCTAATGGTTCCCTCAGGATCTTTGTAGAAACAGTTCTTCAACACTAGTGACTAGTGTCGAAAGGTCTCTCCATCATTATCTGATATACTTTGACTGAATCTGAGACACTCTTTGTTAGCTGCTCTGTTTCACATCTTCCATGTTGATTATCATCACCTGAAACTAAGAAGAGTCCAAAGTGGAATCGATTCCAGAAAATCTTACTTAGGAACAAACAAGTCAGGAGAAAAATATTCAATCCAGAGACTAAAACCAACAGAAGACCAACCAGTTGATGCAAATTAATCTATGGTTGTAAGGAGCTTATGCTAATACCTCTATCAAAAACATAGCCACTAGTAAGTGCTCGCTTTTATAGATTTGACCTTGTGGAACCTTTCTTTTTTCTTTCTATAACAATGTTAAGAATTCACATTTCTTTACCAGAGATCACTCTGAGTCTGAAAGTATGCATATTTCCTTAAGCTTCTGTGAAACTGTACAGTACATTTCCACTAAATCCTATATTCTACAATCTTTCCTACACACATCGGCGGCTACCCTTCAAAATGCCTCGTCTTCTTCAGATTCTTCTTCTTCTTCTTCTTCTCCAGATCTCGAACTACACTCCTCTTCAGCTTCATAAGCAATGCTCATCTCTTTCTTTACCACATCAGCCAAGTCCTGTCTGTTTGCACTCACATAAGCATCCCTCACTGCTTTAAACAATGACTGGTTTGGTTCAAGCTCTCCAAATGTAATCCGGCTATGCACCCTCTTCACACCCTCCACCATTCCAGCTTTCCCGTATACCCCAACAAGGTAGGCCTGTGTGACAACATCTGGCTCTAATCCCTTTTCTTGCATTCTCATGTATGCCTTTAGGGCCATGTCAATGTCTCCTGATGCACTGTAAGTGTATATCACTGTGTTATACGCAAAATGCTCGCGAGGGATTTCACCACGCATGAGCTCTTGGCATGATTCCAGCGCATATGCATACAAACCCATGGCTGAGAACAGAGTTGCAGTGATTGCTGGTGTAGCAAGCGGTTTGGCTTCATTGTATGCGGATTGTAGCTGCGCCACGGCTTCAGTTGGCACCCCGCCTTTCTTCAACAGAGTGAAGAGCGTTTTAAACGTTCCCCAATCCAGCAAAAGCTTTTTTTCAACTAACATCTCATGAAACAGTTCGCAACATTCACGTAACTGGCCATCAGCAGCGTAGCAAGCCATAACCTGGTTGAAAGACGTGCAGTCTCTTAGTAGACCAGACTCTCTCATCTCTTCAGCCACTTCAATAGCCTCGTCGAGCATGCCCATTCCCTTGTATAAATACATCATTGTTGCAAACGAAATAACATCACATGTGCCTTTTTCTCTAAGATCATTGAAAATGGATTCTGCTTCAGAAACTATGCCGAGCTCTGCACAGAGACTTAGCATGCTGTTTGATGCAACAACATCTGGGCCACCTTCTGAATCCTTCATTTTGTCATACACTCTCCTAGCTTCTTCAAGACACCCAACTTTGCTATAAGCCTTGATAAGGGAAGTCAGAACGATATGATTGGACTGAATACCATGTTCTTCCATCATTCGAAAGTATTGAATCGCTTCTTCGACCATTCCACTCTCAGCAAACCCATTAATTAAGGAACCATAAACAACTTCATTCGGTTTCACCCCTGCTTTTTCCATTGCCTCATACAGGTCAACTGCATCAGACAGCAGGCCAAGCCGCACATAGCTAGCTATCAAAGCAGCATAGGTCTTGCATCCAGGTCTACAGCCCGAATCCAGCATTTCAGCCAAGATCCTCTGGGCTTCATCCACTAAGTCAACCCCAGAAAGCATCTGGATAAGAGAATTGTAAGTACACTCATCAGGCCAAGTCCCTTGGTTCTTCATCCCTTTGAAGAGAGAAAGTGCTTTCTCATGAAGTTTGGCCTTTCCATAAGCTTTGATCATGACGTTGTACTCCAAAACATCATTCCTCTGACCTGTCATGTTTCTTTTCCCATAGAACACAGCCTCCGCTTCAACCCACAGTCCCTTTTCAGCATAGACATCAATTACCGCTGCAAGTGTGGTTGACGAAAGCACACAATCCAACTGGAATCTCTCAAACAGAGCTTTTGCTTGTCCAACTAAACCTTCATTCACATACATCTGCATAATAACAGGAACAGAGTGCTCATCAATGCGAATGCTATTTCTGTCCATCTCAGCCATCACAACTTCAACTTCTCCAACCATATTCCGTTGGCACAAGATATGAAGAACAGCTCGGTGAGTTACAGTATCAGGGAAAAGTCCCACTTCCCTAATTTTCCTATAGTATTTAAGAGCTGCCTCAATGTCTCCAGCCTCGGCATGAAGAGACAGAAGGCTGTTATATGTCTTAGTATCAGGGAATATCCCTTTCTCTTCCATCTTCTTTAACAAGGATTCAGCCTCTGACAAGTGCCCATGAGTTCCACAAGTATGTATCATCGTGTTAAACGTGACAGTATCTATAGGAACCCCAGATTTCAGCATCTCCGAGAAGAGATTGGCTGCATCGTTTAAACGACCTGCCTTCCCATACAAATCAATCAGGGTATTGAATGTAGAAGTTAACCTTGGCTTCCTCGGAGAAGAGTCTGAACCGGATGCAGAATGAAGGCTTTTCTCAATAGGGTTCCTAACACCAACCTTAAAGAGTTCCATTGACAAGAATTGCTTCAAGTTCACAGGAGACTGAGCTGAACCGTTCTTTGGAAAATCATCAATGGAATCTAAATCAAGATCATCAAGATTAACTTTTCCAGCGCACCAGCCTTTAAAGAACCTATCAGCACGATCGAACTCACCTGAATTCTTGAAAACCCTGACAACAGTAGCCATAGTGACTTCATCAGGGAAATGCATTCTCTGTCCCATATGTTTAATCCAAAGAAGAGCTTCCTTAACAAGACCAGCTTTACCATAAACATCAACAAGCATCGCATAAGTGTTATTAGTAGGCAAAACACCATTGTGAGCCATCTCAATCCAACAAAGCCTCAATTCATCCCATTTCCCAGCTCTCCCCAAAGCTCGTAACACAATGTTGTAATGAATCACATTTGGAACATAACCTTGGTGAGATTGGAAAAAACGAAACACGCGAAGCACTCTGTCCCAACGAGTCTGCTCTTTAAGAAGCACGGTTTGCTCTTTAGGGCTCAAGTTGAGACAGAGAGAAGCAAGAGTCGTTTCAATATCAGTAGAAGAGTCAAGAGAACGCAAAATGGAAGGGATTACGCCGCCGTATCTGCGTTTGCGAGAGCTCGGGTTAGGTTTAGAGCATCGTGGTGGCGAAACAGAGGAAGGTGAAAAAGAAGAAGCGGCGCAATGAAGCTGAAGCCTAAAAGAAACCCTAGAAGAGAAGTTACAGGGGAATGAAAGTGGAAGAGGAGGAGCTGGAAAAACCCTAGCTTTAGAACTCAGAGCTAGACGATGATGTGTTACATCTCTAGAAGAAGAAGAAGAGTAGTGACTACTTGGGTGAAGCATGTTTTTTTAAAGAAACTGCTCTCAGAGATAATCTCTCAAAGTAGTCTTTAGGGGTTGAAGAAGCAAAATCATGCCATTGAATTGAATTACAACACATTGTGCGGAATTGGCGCGTGTTGAAGACGCGCTAATCTTTGCGGTTGGCTACTGTTTCACTTCCCTATTATTTTGATTTGAGACTGGGCTTTACAAGTTAGTTATATTGGGCTTCAAATTATCACTGGGCCTTTTCTTTTTCCGTTTTATGGTAAAAATGTAAATATATTTTGTTCTTTGTAAAATGATCATGGGGGGTGAATTACAAATTAAATAGTTTAGGTACGTGACAAAAAGACCTTTATGAGAGTCACAATCGAATGGTCCAGTAGCTTTAAAAGCCGAAAACAATTACATTGTTAACCAACTACCACCATTCTCATCTTTATGAACTACTCGCTCTCTTAAACGACCGATGGAGACGAGACAAAGGGAAAAATTCATGGAGCGAGGAGAAGGAGGAGACGACTCTCCGGCGAATCCGTTGGTCGTAGACGTCTCTTCTATGGACTGGAAGATACGTAGACGAGGAGGAGGAGGAGGAGGATGGATCGCGGAGGAAGTTAAGAAACAGTTGTGGCTAGGTGGTCCACTGGTGGCTACGAATCTGTTGCAGTATCTTCTTCAGATGATCTCTATCATGGTCGTCGGACATCAAGGCGAGTTAGCTCTCTCCAGCGTCTCCATTGCTAGTTCATTCTCCCAAATCACTGGCCTAAGTTTGCTCGTCAGTCTCTCCCACTCTCACTCTCTCTCTCTCTTTTTGCGTCAAAGAAACTTCAGTGAGTTGAAATTAGAATGGTTTCTGTTTGTTTTCTAGATGGGACTGTCTGGAGGATTGGGTACATTGTGTGGTCAATCTTACGGAGCAAAAGTAGAAAGAATGTTAGGAATACACACACAAAGAGCAATGGTGGTTCTTCTCATCTTATGCTTTCCAATATCCATTTTATGGATCAATGCATCATCCATTCTTGTGTTTATTGGCCAAGACGCAGTCATTGCTCAAACCTCTGGATCATACGTAGCGTTCTTGATCCCAGGCCTTTTCGGTTTCGCGATTTTACAATGCCTCAATAGTTTCTTTACGAGCCAGAACAGAGTGTTTCCTCTCATGCTCTGTTCCGGTTTAACCACTCTGCTTCACGTTCCTGTTTGTTGGGGTTTGGTGTCCAAGTCTGGTTTGGGAATCAGAGGAGCTGCGCTAGCAACTTCGTTTTCCTTGTGGATTAATGTTGTCTTGTTGAGTCTTTACGTCAAATTCTCGCCTGCTTGCGCCAAAACATGGACCGGGTTCTCCCGAGAGGCTCTTGAGAACGTTATGGTCTTTCTTCGTCTGGCTGTTCCGTCTGCATTCATGGTCTGGTACGTATCTTTAAAATCATCTTTTGCTTCTTCTATATATCACATTTTTAACGTCGTTGATGGAAACAGCTTGACGATTTGGTCATCTGAGACGGTGGTCTTCCTCTCAGGCTTACTTCCAAATCCTGTTCTTGAAACTTCGGTTATCTCCACTTGGTATCCCTTGTAGCTTGTCTGTACATTAGTACTACGACCCTCAATTCTTTCTCGAGAATCAATCTAAATCTCTTTCTTTGGGGTTGGATCATATTCTGAACAGTTTAGGTATCTCCACGGTAATTCGTATGGTTCCCTATGCATCGGCTTGTGTAGTGAGGTAACCACTTTACTAAGATGTTACCAAATTTTTAAACTGGAAATTCATCTTATAAAATGTTGTGTGTGTGTGTTGTGAAAGCGTGAGGGTATCGAATGAGTTAGGAGCAGGAAATCCAGACAATGCCAGGAGAGCTATACGAGTATGCTTAGCCATGACACTTTGTGTGTGTGTCTTAAGTGAATTGGTGTTGCTGGTTACACGTGAAACACTTGGATACACTTACTCAAACGAGTCTGAAGTTGCTGAATATGTAGCAACGATGGTGCCTCTCCTCGTCATTTCCAATCTCCTTGATGGTCTTCAGGCCATTCTCTCAGGTCCTAGCTCTCATGAGTTCTCGATCCTCCATCTTCTTTTATCTTTATGTTCCTTTCGATGTAATTATTTTTTTTCCCCCCGGGGTTTGTGGATATCGATTGATCAGGGGTTCTTGGAGGTTCAGGGTGGCAAAAGATAGGGGCATACGTAACACTCGGATCCTACTATTTAGTTGGACTTCCGACATCATTTTTTTTTGGATTCGTGTTAGGGATTGGAGGAATGGTAAAAAAAAAAAAAAAAATTACATAATCACAAGTTGATTCATGTTTCATTTTTTAAAGTTGATTAGCGATCTTTGAATGATTAAATTAGGGGATTTGGTTAGGAGTGATTTGTGCTACGTTTGCTCAAGTCTCTGCCATTGCTTTTGTCATGACTCGCACCAACTGGACCGAAGAGGTAAAATAAACTATATAAAATGTCATTAAAATAAGTATATAGAAATTCAAATAAGTGACGGTTATGTAATAATAAATACTTTTATATTTAGGTGAAGAAAGCGAAAGGACGAGTTTACGAGTCAATTATACCGGAGACTGAGTAAGGATGCGGTAGCCAGCCTCCTGACTCGGGGGAGAATAAGAGAAGAGAGAACTAATAAAGAGCCACTCACGTCGCACTCGTTGTCAAGAATTGGAGTAAGACACAATTCAATGTCTGTGGATTGGGAGCATATTTCGATTTTTTTTCTTTCTTTCTTTTCTTCATATAGAAAGCATAATATATACTTTATAGTCATCAATTTGCAATATCGAAAAGTTAAAATGTCAATAAATTAAAAATATTAATTTGCTAAATCAGGAAGAGTATTAGTGGAAATATATAGTACTAATTAAGAAGATATCATACCGTAAAAAAAAAAAAAAAAACAGAATAGCCCATAAATATCAACCAAGTCTCTCCTCCACAAACCCTAAAGACCAGGGAAGAGAGATACAGGTTGTTGTTTTTTATTTGTTAGAATTTTTTTTTGGCTTCTGGGAGAGAGAGAGAGAGAGAAAAAAATAAAATAATGGAAAATTGTGTGACGCCTCCGCTTCTGATCACAGAGAAGCAAACGACGATGATACGTGTGAAGGAGGAAGTGAAGAAGCAGCTATGGCTTTCAGCACCACTCATTGGTGTAAGCCTGCTTCAATACTCTCTCCAAGTCATCTCCGTCATGTTCGTTGGCCATTTAGGCTCTCTTCCCCTCTCTGCCGCTTCTATCGCCACATCCTTTGCCTCTGTCACAGGCTTCACCTTCCTCGTACGTTTCTGTCCCCTTTCACAAATATATTAGAATCCCGCATTGATTCATGATTTAATGTTTTGGGTGCAATTTTATTCGTTTGTTAAAATCGTTCTTGTGATTTGCTCATCAGAGATCTGTAGGGTTTGTTGTTTCAGAATTATTTTTGTAAAGTAGTAAAATTTTAAACCCGATTCGTTTTTGTGTGTGTGTGTTTATGTCAAATAGTTGGGAACAGCGAGTGCATTGGAGACACTATGTGGTCAAGCTTACGGAGCAAAGCTGTACGGGAAACTAGGAATTCAAATGCAGAGAGCAATGTTTGTTCTTTTAATACTCTCTGTTCCTCTCTCGATCATTTGGGCTAACACTGAGCAGATTCTCGTATTGGTCCACCAAGACAAGTCCATTGCAAGTGTTGCTGGCTCCTACGCGAGATACATGATCCCGAGTCTCTTCGCATACGGACTTCTTCAATGCATCAACAGGTTCTTGCAAGCGCAGAACAATGTGTTCCCTGTCTTTGTCTGCTCTGGTATCACCACTTGTCTTCATTTGCTTCTCTGTTGGTTGTTTGTGTTGAAGACTGCTTTAGGATACAGAGGAGCTGCTCTCGCTATCTCGGTCTCTTACTGGTTCAACGTCATTCTCCTCTCGTGTTATGTCAAGTTTTCGTCTACTTGTTCGCAAAGTTAGACAGGGTTTTCAAAGGAGGCTTTTCAAGAACTTTATGATTTTTCTAAAATTGCTTTTCCTTCGGCAGTCATGGTCTGGTAAGTGATGAAACAGAAATGCTGCATTGTTCAGGTCTAGTATATGGACTTAATCGATTTGGTTTTGTGACAGTTTGGAGCTATGGTCCTTCGAGCTTTTGGTTCTGGCCTCTGGCCTTCTTCCCAATCCGGTTTTAGAAACTTCGGTGCTTTCCATCTGGTAGAATTCAGTTATCTTTGTCTAATGTTGGCATTGTTGCTAAGAGTTTGCACTTCTTTTTGTATTTGATCAGTGCAAGTTGTGCAACTTTTCAGCCTAAATACTTCACTAACAATCTGGCAGATCTCGGTTGGTCTTGGTGGCGCTGCAAGGTCAGTACATCAGTTACAAAAAGTATATCAAAGAGCACATAAAGTAATCTCATCAAAGAAACCTATCTCACAACTCTGTGTTTCTTTTAAATTGCAGCATAAGGGTGTCAAACGAGTTAGGAGCAGGGAATCCACAAGTGGCAAAACTAGCTGTATATGTCATTGTAGGCATAGCAGTTGCCGAGGGAATTGTGGTTGTAACGGTTCTGTTATCGATTCGGAAAATCTTAGGTCATGCTTTTAGCAGCGACCCGAAAATCATCGCATATGCTGCATCAATGATACCGATTGTCGCTTGTGGAAACTTCCTTGTTGGCCTCCAATGCGTTCTCTCAGGTTAATTTTTGAATCACACAAGATTAGCTTTGGCACCTGGTCAACTGGTTTTGATGTCTGGTTGCAGGGGTTGCTAGAGGATGTGGATGGCAGAAGATTGGAGCTTGTGTGAATCTTGGATCATATTATCTTGTTGGAGTTCCATTAGGTTTATTACTTGGTTTCCATTTCCACATTGGTGGTCGGGTAAATAATCTTGAAGCTCATATTCTCAATATCAAGTTTAAACACAATACTAATATGTAGAAACTCTAATTTTTGTGGTGTTATATCATTGTTAGGGGCTTTGGTTGGGAATCGTAACAGCATTGGCTGTTCAAGTGTTTTGTCTTTCTTTAGTCACTATATTCACGAACTGGGATAAAGAGGTAAAAAGCCTTTTTTAAACGATCGGTTCAATTTGTTATCTAAAGAACTCTGCCTAATGTGATTCTGTTTCTTGATTTATACGAATAGGCAAAGAAAGCTACACACAGAGTCGGGGCTTCAGATGACAAAGATGGCGATGTGGAATGATCAATCCAGGAAAAAGAATTGGAAGTTGCAAATGAGCTTACCAACGTTAATGAATAAAATAGATAATGAGTACAGTAGTAGTTCATTCTTCTAATTGATTTGGCCTTTTACATTGGTCTTTCGAAAACTGGATACTGTGGTTTACCATTGTTGCAGATTCATTGAAATTCCTTAGATTGAGTACGCATCATCTCATCCAGCATTGCTGGAACCGTCTAAAGACTGAAACAAAAAACACATTTCATATTTGTGATGAGATTGAACTATATATGTAAACCACCAACATGTTCCATAATTAAAAATACTAAACTTTAAATTGTACTGTAAGAGCAATTGAGAATGAAAAACTTCGATAATGAATTGAGTTTGGGATCAGAACTGATGTTAGTAAAAGCCTGATGGAATTTTCTGTAATGGGTTTACAATGATGATTAGTTAATCATCTGTGCTTTACATTTTATTGTAAACAGAAAGAATGATTCACCATGTTCATCATCACTAGTAATATGGCAAATTAGTGGACAGGACCAACCAGTAAGAGCCTGGTACTCGAGAACCTATAGGCTATATGAACTGAAGATTGGCGTGAAGAAGAAGCTTGTTACGTCCTATCCTACATGAACTCGAGATCGAGTTTCCTCTTCAGATGAGATCTATCCGCACTGCAAAACCAAACATCAAGAAATCATCAGAAGTGATGATCTTTAAAGCTGATCAAGAACTGACTGTAAAAGGATTGTGTAACCAAATCTTTTTACCTGGTGATGGTTGGTCGGTTAGGTGGCCGCTCGGCTAAGATGGTGAAATCTAAAGACATTGGTGCTTGTCCATCATGGCTAGCTTGTCTCACGACATCAACACTCTGGTCCTTGGATTTATTAGCAGACTTTCCTCGGCCAGGTATCACTCGTCTAAACTTATGTGCTGGTGACAACACTTTAATGGCTTTGTGTTTACTGTCAGTTGACTTAGCACCCTGCTGGCGTACTGATCTTGGTAGCTCTAAAGGGTCAGTAGGAGAAGGTGCAGATGTGAAGTACCTTTAAAAAGAAATCAAATGTTTCAGAACAAAACAAAATAACCATTGCTTATCTCTTCTACATAGGATAAGTTTAGGTACCTGTGCTGCAGAGCTTGCTGAATCGATATTCTAGACTTGGGGTCATAGGTGAACATCTTAGACAACAAATCTAGAGCATCCTCACTAACCATTGGGAATAGAGAACGTAGAGAAGGTGCGAGGACAAATTGATACTCTACATAATCAGGAAGGCTGATCATATCTGGCCACTGATCTGCTTTTGGGGTCCCAAAGGCAGCAAAGATTTTGCTTAATTGATCAATATCACTCTTTCCCTGCAATGGGGAAAAAGTAAGCTAGAGAAACAAAGAAACAGACGAATTGGGATCACGACACAAACAAAACGGAGTTTTACCTGAAGAAATGGTCTGCGTAATAGAAGTTCAGCAAAAATACAGCCAGCAGCCCAAACATCAACTGCACCACCATACTGTTTTGCACCAAACAAAAGTTCAGGTGCTCTATACCATCTCGTAAAGACCTATGAAATTGCTGAAACAGATCAAGATACGAAACATAGCAGAATTGCTACATGTAAATAGAATTGCCACACACAAAAAAAGATATTACCTGGTGGGTAAACTTATGACCAGGGCTACTAAATATACGAGCTAACCCAAAATCTGCAAGCTTCAGTTGTCCATTAGGTCCTATCAACAAGTTGTTTGGCTTCATATCTCTGAAACACATCCAAAAAATACTCCGTAAGTGTAAATACAAACAAAACCTTATTGGAGAGAAAAAGCAAGTTCTGTGGATTATTCTTAGAATCAGTACCGTACCTGTGCAAAACCCACTTGTCATGGCAATACTCAAGACCTTTTAACATCATCTGGAGGTAAGATTTGACATCAGCGGGGGAAAGAAACAGGTTAGGATCGCGGATAACTGCTTCGAGATCAGTCTCCATGTACTCAAACACAATGTGCAAGTTCTCCTTGTGAGGAAACGCATCAATCAACTCAATCACATGTGGATGCTTAAGCTCTTTAAGTACTTTGATTTCTCTGAGAGCTGTTATATTCACACCTTCTTTTTGTTTCCCAAGTCTTATTTTCTTAATCGCTACAGTCTCTCCGTTCTACAAAATCCACCACAACAAAAACAAAATCAGTTTCCTTCCATTCCATCCAAACTAAAAACAAAATCTACCAACTTTAAATCCATTAAGAAAAAAGAAAAAAAAAAATCCAAACTTTGAATTCTGAGAACACATATTAGTTTAAAGATCGAAGCTTTTTAGCTAAGATTGAATACCCAAAAGCTATCAGAACAAGACACAAATTAAGAATCACCGAGAAAATCTAAACCCTAATTTTGATGGGATGGGAACAAAATATGAAGAATTGAGTGAGGAATCATCATGACCTTAGTGTCAATAGCCTTGAAGACGACTCCGTAAGTACCTTGACCAAGAACCTCACGTTTCAGATACCTATCAGCAACTTTCTTCGGCTGGTCCATCTCCGGAATTGAATAACCAGATTACAACTAATGATCGAAATTGATCTTTTGTTAGATTGTGTTATCGTTAACGTTGTTGAGGTTTCTTATGGTCTGGAGAAAAAAGTAGCCGTTAGAGCAATTACAGAAGAAATCGACATTTTTAGGGGAAAAAATATTGAAAAAGTAAACGAAAAAGGAAAGAGAACGCTCTAAAGCTAGAAATAAAAGTATAAAACGATGCTGGGACGCGTCCCAACTAAAACGACGTCGGGGCCTTATAACCAAAAACCAACAGTGGTCTGGTCTCCCCCCAAATGCTCTAATAAGGCCCAAGTAATAATTTTGTTGGATATTTAACAAGTCCGGTCCATATGTCAGATGGGCTTACGTTAATTAAAGCTTTGAGCTATCAGTTTTTTTTTTTTGCTTTCTTTTAAAAAGTCTCAATAGTATTTTGTTATACTTAATGGATTTTTAAATCGTATACATATTTAAACCCCATTTTTTTCATACTTAATGATTTAAATAAACAAAATTAATGGTTTGTGTTATGTATACGAGCCATATATAACTTCTTATTTAATGTTATATAGGTCGAGTATAATGCTTGTAAACATTTTCTTCAACCAACTAAAAAAAATTACGATGTGGATATAAAAATCTTTAAAGTAAGGGCATTAAATAGCTTAAAGCTCTGGCGTGAATGGTGAAAGAGACCACACTCGTGAGGATAATAAGACAAGTTCGTTGAGATAAATCTAGCCATAGATTCTCCTCGCACAGAGTAATACTTACCTGCTTTCGTGCCCACATCATCATCAGACTTAATAATAATCCTGACCGTATAATCAAAGCTATTGCGTGTTGCAATTTCTAATAGTTAGGTTAGGGTTAACAATACCAACAGAATTAGGTCACCAAACAAAAACACTTGTTCATTTTACGTAAAAGTTAAAAGAATGGTCGGCCTAATTCAATTTCAAAGTTACATCTTAACAATGTAGTGGACTAGTGGTTGGCAGGAATAATAATAATTGATTTTTTATACTTGTAATAACAATAAATCTAGAAATAAAAGAGAGTAGCACAAAAGCGGAGAAGGACGCATGTGACGCATAGGGGAATCTAACACTAAACAATGTCTGACCCTTCTCGTGTCTTTTCAGATGCACCCACCTGTATTTTTATTTTTGCATATTTTCATTTTTATTTTTATTTTCCCCTTCAGTCACGAATATCTAAACCACTATAATTACTACTCTCTATCTATCACTTCTTTCAAAAAATTACGTGTTATCTCTCACTCTCTCTCTTCTCTCTTCTCTCTTAATATGTTTAGTAGGGTTAATTAGGGTTCTTCATCTCTCTTTCTTCAGAGTCTTTATAGCTTGTGATTTACCCCTTTTGGTGTTTTGTATATATAAATATTATGTACAACTACTCTCATCTAACCTTTCTAATGTTTTCAAGAGTTATTCGTAGGTTGTTTAGGTCAGATCCATAACGTATTAGTCTTGCGATTGATCTGGTTCTGTCCGTATAAAGTGATTTAATTATCTCGAGATAAAAAAAAAAGATGGGAGGTAGAGCTCCTTGAAGTTCAAACGAGAGTTTAGTAGGGTAAAGAAAAGCTGCTAAGCTATGGATCCCATAAGCCCTAATCCTTATCATGGTAAGAAAAAAGGATTTGGTTATATGGCTTGCATATCTCAGGAGCTTTAACTTGCCCTTTAATTGCTTTTACTCCTCTTTGGATTGAAGGGAGCTCTACATCTTCTTTCACCTTTCTCTATTTCTGTCTTTTTTATTCTTTTGTCTACGATAATTTATTTCGATGAAGATCTTTAATTGTCCACTATTACTCGACTATATATATGGTGATTGTTTTCTTGCTGTCTTGCTGAACCAGTATTAGAAGATCCTTGCTTATCTGATAACTTCCGAAATTTTGCATTCTTCGTTTTCATGACGCCACTACGCAGTGACTTTTTTTTGTTTGATTATATATTTGTTCTCCAATCACAGTAAGCGTATAAACACCTTCCGTAAAAAAAGATTATGATCGGATCGGAATTGTAGAATTATAAATTCTTTAATTTGTTATAGAATTCATTTGTCAAGTTAATTTATGTTACTAGGTGCTATCTTCTGACCCTTCGTCTTTACACAGTAGTGATTCCGATATTTAACTGTAAAGAAATAGAGTTAATATTCTGATTTTATTTGTATATAGGAAGATCTAAAAATAACATATGTTACAGTCTTACAATAAATAGAAGTGTAAAGTCTTTTAATCAGCCGAAGATAATCAAACAAAACTTTTAATCGTAAGTGTAACCGTATGTCAAATGTTTTTAATTATCTGGAATGGTTGAGCTATGTTATATGCTGAAAAATTGGAACCAAAAATTTTATTATATGTATAAGCAAAACTACACTTGTTCAGGAACAGACAATGTTAATTCTTATGATATTTCTTAATAGTTTGATGTTTAGTATTATTTGAAATGGGTATATATGATTAATTTTTTTTTTATGATTAATTTTTTTTTTGATCATGTGATGATTTGTTTTTTTGACATTTTTTCTATTTTTAATTTTTTAATATTAATTTATTTTTAAAACATCCTCTTATCAAAAACAAAGGGAATATGTAATTACACCTGTACATTGTCGCCTCAACCTATCACCAATACGTCAAATATTGATACGGTGATACTTGACGTATTGGTGATAAGTCAAGGCGACCGCGTGCATCCTTTGCAGCCAATGTATCCTGAAAATGAAGTTGTAGACAATTGGTTTGTCACAATCGCGAAGTTGAAACACTGGATCGTGTCGTTGATGTAGATTTGTAATCAGTTCGTACATATGATTGCACAAACCAGTGGAGATTTACATATATACATATTTCATGGTTGAAGAGTTATCTTCATCTTTTACATTAGGACTGGCCTAGTAGATATAGATAATGTTATTAATATTCTTCCTTCTTACAGATAGAAAATGGTTGTTGCGGATATGGACCAAACTTCCCTCTGTTATAGCAACACATTCACTAAGGTCAAATCTAGCCCAATAAATATGCGAATTTTAAGGCCCACTAAATTGGAAAATTTAGTCGAAGACTTTGTGCTTGGTCAATTCGCTCTATGGGGAAGCCGGGATGGTGAGCTTCGTATTTTGGATCTCCTTATTGGTATTTGGATTCTTTGGAGACACTAGAGACGTGTTACTACATATTCCTTCCGTTTCAAAATAGGATGTGTTTTAATTATATATTTTAATTAAAACACGCAAATTATTTTCTTTTTTATTTTTAACAAGTTCAATCAATCAAAAACAGTACTATATAATATAAAATATTAAGCTAATCTAAGAGGAATTATTGTTTCTACGATTTTAATGGATTTTGAAATCCAAACAAAAATCATGTGTTATTCAATCATTAATTTTAAAATATTTAACAAAATTATATGTTATTGGTACTATAATTTACAAATACTTATTAAAATATTATGTTATTCATTTAATGATTTGTTTTTGGATTTCAAAATCCACATTATGTTTTAAATGGATTTAAATGGATTTGATAGTGTAAAATAGAATTATTCAAATTCAAGGATAAAACATGTTATTTCAAAATCCATGTATTTTGATTCATAGAATTTACAATTCCATTTGGATTTAGAAATCATCTCTCCAATAACAGCCCTTAAAAGTTGCATAAAAATTTGAAAACATCCTATATTATGAAACAAAAAACTTCTCTAAAACATCTTATATTTTGAAACAGATGGAATATGCATCAACCAGAATAAATTAAATTATGTTGTAAATGGAAATTTTGTTGGTGATAAAGAAGGGATTAACTTACATGTGAAATCAGGTAAAACACTTCCTAAAATTCCGTGAAGAAAGGAAGGGTAGGTGGGCTAGTTGAATTGTTTGTAGAGTTACACTTTCCAAATTGTTAGACGAACACTCGGATGTAAAGGACGTAAAGGCTTTAGGCTTATGACTTATACTGTTGTCATGTTGCGTTTAAGTTTTCGAACACCAAATTCAATTTTGAATACTCAAAAATCTATAAAATTTGTAAGTTCTTAAAAATAGGTTTTTTTAGTTTGTTTATTATGTTTACAAAGATTTACAAATTTTGTTTATAAAAAAACATAATGTTATCAAAAAAGTCATCGATGTGAGTCTATCTCTATATGCTGGAAACTGAATAATGAAAATGCAATGCAGAAATTAGTAACATTGGTGTGATATTTTTCCATGACTCTCTCATGCTTAAGGGGGTGGATTTAAAAACAAGACTTGGTCTAAAAACTATATAAAGAATCGAAAAAGGTGAAAAAGAAAGTGGATATATCATGACATCGAATCCAGATGAAGCGATTTCGCTTTTCAACCACCCCATCTACTTCTACTAGTGTTAGACAGCTTTTAGAAATAAACGACGACGACACCGATAGGTTTCTAACAAATCGTGCTGAGGAGTACACATATGTATTTCTGAAGGTTTTTTTTTTGTTAATGAATAATGAAAAAGTGATATTGTAACAGATTTAACAGCCAGAGAAGTTTTACTGGTCTAGTTTTCCAAGAAAAATATATTATATAAAAAAAATGTCAAAAATACATTAATGAAAGCAATTTTTTAACACTACTACTACTATATATATAGAAGCTATTTTGTAAACTACGTTCTATAAATGATTTGAGAAAGGAACATGCACTTTCACAACAAAAAAAAAGAGAAAGGAATATGCATGTTAGTATTATATTGGTGTCTTGTCACTATCGTCCACAAAAACTTATTGCAAGACTAAACAAACAAACAAATCTTCGAATAAGAGGAAGGCATTAAGTATTCGGATCTAACCACCATTATAAATACGAAATCAGCCCAAAAAAATATGATATATAGAATGGCATGTATTTTTGCCCAAAAAAAAAAGGAGAGTGGTATACATGTATTAAATCTTCTTTCTACTCTCTTTAATCTTTAAAACCCCAGATTCACGCACAAGAACGGATAACTACCAAATTAGCTAGAGCTTATCTCTACACACATTTATTAGTTCAGGAACTGTTCTTTCTCTCTCACACTTTGAATTTTCTTCCATCTAATTCTAAAGTCAACTGATCATATGACACACAACTATCACACATCCATACACTTGTCGTGTCTTAATAATCATTTCAACTCGCTTTCGAGTTTGGAGTCAAAATTATCAAAAGAAAATATATGTGTCGATTTCGTTTAGCTTCTATATAGCTAAAATTTGAATAACTCGAAATAGATTGTATTGGAGGGTCGATACCATTATAAATTTGTTGCTTCAATGTTCTATTCCTTTGCATTAATTAACTCTGAAAGTGGTTGATCGATGGTTAATTAAATTCCCAAAAAGCTCATCGATGGTTGATCGATGATACCTTGATACCTACTACTGTAGATATATAATTAAGTAGCAAGAAGAGCCACGTGGTAATAAGTAGTTGTACTTGTATCATCGTAGTATGTTACGCTTTTATTGCGTATCAGTATATCTTAGTACGTACACTGATTCTATTACACTTCACATATCATAAATGAAGTGTTCTTTCGATCGTCCAGGTCAAACTATATAAACTACATTTACCAAAAAAAAACTATATAAAATACAGTATATATTTCTTGTTCCCATTCCATACAATTTGATACGTATACGGAGCAGAAACTAACTGCAAGATAAATGACAGGAAAAAATGAGGACCAGTTATATAACTATATATATTTTCAGTCGGAAAAACATATCTTCATGTAGACAAACTGAAGATCGAACTCATAAATTTCAACTGTGATTTTCAAAAAGAAATAAATGGGTATTTCTAGAAATTGAACTAGTACCACACCAAAGAATACACAACTCTTTCTTTCCGTCTGTAACAACTACTACAATTTATAAAACTGGTTACTATTAAAACAAAATTGCGTATAAGTATTTATAACGATGCAGGTGGTCGTTACCCTACCGACTTAAATTCATTTCTCGAATTTTGTGGAACATTGCATGCAAATAGTTCTTTTATAAAGAAAAAACAGTTGCCAATTATCTTATTAGAGTTCTCATTTCTCAAATACATTAAAACAAGAAATATCAATTACGAAACATATATATGTAAATGTTATTACTAATATATTTTGTATTTAAATTAATAAATACATGAAATTAACTTTTATACTTTGAGCCTAATAATCTAGTAACTAACCTCTTAGTAATTAAAAAATGAATAAATAAATAAGAAAATACAGTAACTTTAGCTAGTTAGAACTTAGAACTAAATATACAAGTTGATGTTATGAAGATAAGTCAAACTAGGAGAGCTTTACATAGATGCAAGAAAGGTTCATCAAATAGATAACGAAATCTTTAGAATTATGATTTAAGAATTTTTGAGAAATATTTCTTAAAACTTGTCTAAAATGTTTCAGTTACATTTTATGTGTATATATATATACACATCTTACCATACACTAGATGACTTAAAAATTTATGAAACAATACATTTACTAGATTTAAAATAAAGTATATTTCCAAACTTTTATATTTTTATAATTAAATAATATTATTAATTAGTCTTTTTATTTAATTTTTGTAATTCTTTATTTTTAAAAATCATTTATAAATTTATTGATAATTTATGCGTTATTTGATTATTATTTTCGCATGCAATATGCAAATTTGAAATTTTGAAAGTGATATATTGCCTCAATGACGACACTATCTAGTACAATCACTATACTACTTGTGCGCTAAATTGATCGAGCTTGCATGATCACATGTTTATTTTGTAAAAGAGAACTGTATTGGAATGGTTAAAAGAAAAAAAGAAAAAAGAGAACCTATATTAGAAAATATATGATCCATATTGATATCCCTATATATTAATAGCCGTAGATTACAGTCAATCCATGCATTATTGAGATCATATCCACCCGCCCAAGTAGGAATTTAGAAAGAAAAAAACTATACTATCCATCAATTGATATTTCCACACTATCTTAATTTCAGTCTAATCTAATAATGCAAGATAAGAAAGGTTGATCAATCAGGGAAAGAAATATCCATATTACATAGTCAATTATTTGCAGATATTATTCTCTTTTTATATAATTCATTCCAATAATCTGAAAATTTATTTAGGAATAATATCTTAATGAAATGTCTTTAGTCGTCACCCCCCTAGTCAATACGATTCTCGACGATGACACGTTGACTTTTTAATAAAATGATATTTTTTTTTATTAATGAACTTTGATTTTACATACAGACTACATATATGCGTGTGGGTCTATATAAATACATGAGAGTAATCGTGTGAATACAACCATTACAATTGTGTGACTATCATTTAAAGCATAAAGCAGACACATGATCCAAAGACGGATAGGGAGATAAAAAAAAAACAATCAAGGGCAAAAAAAAATATGGGTTTCTCTCCATCCTCTTCATGGTTTCTTCATCCTCAGCTTCATCATGTTGTTTCCAAGATGTCTTTCCTCGATGCCTTTTTATTCTGTGTACGTACATCTCTCTCTGTTTCTCCAAGTATACAAACTATGCTTTCTTCTCTTTAAACAAATCATATTGGTTGGTAAAACTTTATTATTATGATATATTTATAGATTGTGCACTTAGTGGACAAGTTAGGATTGTGGCATAGATTTCCAGTGTTGTTGGGAGTGGCTTACTTGGGGTTACGACGACATCTACATCAACGTTACAATCTGGTACATGTCGGTGAGATTAACGGTCAGGGTTACAACACCGATGAGTTCTGTTATCGTACGGCTGATGGCAAGTGTAATCATCCCTCCGACGACTCCATCGGCAGTCAAGGCAGCTTTATCGGTCGTAATATGCCTCCTTCTACTTCTCAGTACGGCGTAAGTTTTTTTTCTGGTCTCCTTATAATCACTTTAATTTTGATCAAAATTGAAAAAATATATGGAACTGACAATATAGCAAAAAAATGAGGAAAAAAAATAGTAGCCGAATGAAACACTAGAACCAAAAAGTTTGTGACGTGTTTCTTTTTAATCTCTCTACTTACAAAGATATCTTAGCAGTCGTGATGTATTTTGTATTCTTTTGTATCGATAATTTTTTTTGTCTGCTTTAGTTTTGATTTTAAGTGTTTATTTTTTCGTCATTATTCGTGTTTACATAAAATCTAGAAAAACAACAAAAAAAGTCTTGGAGATTTTAGTAGTGGGTCATGGGCACATGGCACCTCATGATCATGAGAGCCACCCTAATTGTTTTTGTTTTTTGTTTTTTTCAAGGTTAGCAATTCATCTACGACATTATGTTATGAACTTATGGATATCATTAGTATGAGTAAATTATAGAACGGCTGCGTATATTTTTTTTAGGTTCACTAATTTATAGTGTATCATGACAGATTTTGGATCCACATCCAAGTGTGGTGGCGACAAAGTTGTTAGCGAGAAAGAAATTCATAGACAATGGGGACCAATTTAACGTGATAGCTTGTTCTTGGATCCAGTTCATGATCCATGATTGGGTTGATCACTTGGAAGATACGGACCAGGTTTTAGTTGTTTTTTTTGTTTTAACCTCTTTAACCTCAAAATTTTACATTTATTCCCCGTACTTTGGAGTATATCTACTAATTAGGTTCTTAAATCAACCAGATTGAGCTTGAAGCTCCAGAAGAAGTAGCTAGTGGATGTCCGTTAAAGTCATTCAAATTCCTCAGAACTAAGAAAGTTCCCACCGGTGATCACCACAAATCTGGCGCTGTCAACACTAGAACCCCTTGGTGGTGCGTATCTCAATCACAATCACTTGCTTAGTTGCTTGATTGTTGTTTATTTATCACCCGAGTTTACTTTTATGAATAATCTTTTGGGGATAGGGATGGGAGTGTAGTATATGGAAATAACGAGGCCGGAATGAGAAGAGTTAGGGTTTTCAAGGACGGAAAGCTAAAGATCTCGGGGGATGGCTTGTTGGAGCGGGACGAAAGAGGTGTTCCCATCTCCGGTGACATAAGAAACAGCTGGTCAGGTTTTTCTCTGTTGCAAGCTCTCTTTGTCAAAGAACACAACTCCGTCTGTGAAATGCTCAAGGTAAAGTCTCTTATTTGATCACTTTATCTCTTTATCACGTTAGTCTCTTGTTCAGTTGTTTGTGTTGCAAGCAACATCTCTGTTTTTGCTAAGTTTTAACATTAAATCAGGAACGGTATCCAGAGTTTGATGATGAGAAACTTTACCGGACAGCTAGACTGGTGACTGCAGCGGTTATCGCCAAAGTTCATACAATCGATTGGACAATAGAACTTTTGAAGACAGACACACTCACTGCCGGAATGAGGATCAACTGGTATGGGTTTTTAGGGAAGAAAGTGAAGGACATGGTTGGAGCAAGATTTGGTCCTATACTTAGTGGATTAGTTGGTCTGAAGAAACCGAAAGATCATGGAGTTCCTTATTCACTTACCGAAGAGTTCGTTAGCGTTTACAGGATGCACTGTCTTCTGCCAGACACACTTGTCCTCCGAGATATGAAACCTGAGAATGTAGACAAATCAAACCCTGCAATAGAACGAGAGTAAGATCATAGACTGTTTGGTACACTTTTTAGGCCTATCCAAGCGCGGTTTTTTCTTGACCTACAAATATTCTTTTAACAGGATACCAATGACGGAATTGATCGGGAAAGAAGGAGGAAAGGCCGGTTCAAAAGTCGGGTTCGAGCAGTTACTGGTTTCAATGGGACACCAATCTTGTGGTGCGTTGACATTGTGGAATTACCCTAACTGGATGAGGAACCTTGTGGCTCAAGACATCGACGGAGAAGATAGACCTCACCTTATAGATATGGCTGCCTTGGAGAGTAAGTCCAAATCAGTGCTTCTTCTTCTACTACTAAATCACCAATTCTCTATCCGATTGAAATATCCACTGATTTTATTTATTTCTTTTTTCTTAGTTTATAGAGATCGGGAGAGAGGAGTCCCTCGATACAACGAATTCAGAAAGAATCTGTTGATGAGTCCGATCAGTAAATGGGAAGAGTTGACAGATGATGAAGAAGCTATCGAGGTTTTAAGAGAAGTGTACGGAGACGATATAGAGAAGCTTGACTTAAACGTTGGATTGCACGCAGAGAAGAAGATCAAAGGATTCGCCATTAGTGAAACTGCTTTCTTCATCTTCCTCCTCGTGGCTTCCAGGTTCTTAAAATTTTAAAATCAATGACTACATTTATTAAAAAAACAGAGGCTTTTCTTGCGAAACAAGAAACTGACTTGACTTCACATTAATTAGGAGGCTTGAAGCAGATCGTTTTTTCACGACAAATTTCAACGAGAAGACGTATACTAAAGAAGGATTAGAGTGGGTGAATACTACAGAGACTTTAAAAGATGTAATAGACCGTCACTTCCCAAGCTTAACCAACGAATGGATGCGATGTTCGAGCGCCTTCTCTGTCTGGAGCTCGGATCCTAACCCAACCACTTGGGTTCCTTTGTACTTCCGATCCGCTCCATAGGCCATATAGGTCATAGCCGTCGGGATGTCACGTTGCACATGTGTATTAGTGTCACGTGGTTCCTTGGTATATTTTTGGGGGCACTGGTATTGTGTACACTCGTACATATAAAATAATTATATTAGTAGAAGAGGTTTAGACATTATTGTCTTTGGTTGAATAAACGGTTACTCCAATTTCTCCTCGTAGAAAATGTTCAACAGAAATTTTCTTAACTCCCTTAATTTTCTAACTCAATTTAAAAGCTTATGTGAATACGAATTAAGAAGTAGCATAACGGTTTAACCCGCAAAAATACCCAACTCTTTCTACATGATTCGGAAATTGGTTTCAATTTCGAGTTATGATACAGACAAAGTTACATCGGTAACCAAGTGTTATAATCACAGTCCCCTCGTAGTATTGATACAACAACCAAAACCTAAACCCCTGAGTGAGTGAGAAACCAAACTTTTGCTTCTACAACTCCGTAAATAGGGGAACAAAATAAATTAAACAAGAAAAATAAAAGAAACACTAAGAATTGTGTAGAGATGCAACTTTCACAGCCATCTCAGCAACAGTCTCATCTTGTTCCTCTGCTATGGGATCCTGCAAGATAACACAATAACACATAATTTCTCGCACAAGATCAGTAAATTACAAACATTCAGGCATCTAAGAAATGGGGTTTCTCTTCGTTTACCTCAGTTTTGGTTTTAGATTGAACACCTATGCATTTAGAACCACTGATGCTAGAGCTTTTCATCAGGTTGCGCGCACTATACCCTCCTCCTCCATTTTCTGTACCTTCAGGTTGTTGTGAAGCTTTGGGACTTTCTAAGGTTGAAGCTACAGCAGCTGCTGTTCTTCTCTCAATATCGTTGCTGCTTTCTTCAACTGTTTCATTCTTGGATGTAGGAACTCGCTCTCTGAAATGCAATGCAAGAAGATCAATATATGCTGGCTGGCTATTTATTTTGAAAAGACCATCACTTGATGCAGAGACGATAGTTTTAATTTAAATGATAGAAAGTCAGAGATTTTTCTATATGGTTGTACCTTGGTAAGGAAGCATGCTGTCTCTGAAGTGCGTTACTTCTTCCTCCCTGACCTTGATTTTCTTCAAGATGAGCAAACTGCCTCCTAAATCGATCTACCCCACTGCATCGGCAAAGATAATGTTTTTCTCAGCCAAGTTTCTTGAAACCAAGAGACTATTACATTTCTCCAATATCAACATTTCAACATATAAACCTAAGATGCAAGCATTTCACAGCAATCAACAAACGATGTTCCAAGATGGGTTATCACTAAGACTCCTGATTAAGCACATATCACCCAAACTTCTAGAAATTCATTGCAGCAAATTCACGATATTGGGTAGTTCCCGTTCGTATTAGCTTGAGAATGTATATTTGATCAATTAGCCAACCTGGGGTACATGAAGCTGAGCTGATTGCCACCACGAAGGTATTCCTCCAGCATCTGAGGATGATATTCTAATATCTACGGTTTTTAAGTAATCCATTAGAAACACGAAGAGAGGAGAATCAAAACAAAAGAAGAGATGTAGAAGGGTCATCACCTCTCGGTAAATTAACTCTCTGATATCATCTTTCGTCAATTTCTTTCTCTCAAACTCAAACTCAAGCTTTGAAATCGGCTGTGTCGATGGTTCTCGCTCTGAACTTGACAGACCACTGAAGTATGGATCAGCTAATGCCTGTAAATACAGAGATATTAAGGATTTGAAAACAGTAAACATAGAATTGTAGTTTGCTCTTTGATGTTTCATCATCCTCAAGGTTCTGCATTGACGTGCCCTGTAGTACTGCCTCATGTACAAATGCACATAAAGATTCTGGTTCTGCAAATAAGGAAAAATAGAAAAAAAATAACTTCAGCTTACTTCTTCAGCAGACGGACGATCTTTTGGATCAAAGGCAATCAGGCGTTCCAGAAGGCGGAGGGCTGAAGGATCTGCTTTAGGGAATTTTTTAGCGAATGGGACTGGTTGTTTTTTCCTCATGTTGCCAAGATATCTCCTAGCCTTATCATTTCTGATCTGTCAATTTAAAGATAGCATATTCATTTATAATGCAACTCAATATTACTTTCACTGATGGAAAAACGCTTGATCAAATAGTTTTTCAACTACTGGATAGTCTTTTTCTTCTTCCACAGAAAAGGAGAGCTATAGCTCAAGCTTTTATCCTCTGAAGGACAAAACGACCATCTCAAATATTATAACTGACCTTTGATATCGCCTCTGGAGATGGAGTGCCAAGAAAATCGGTCATTATATCCAATTGGTGAACCACGTTTTTTCCAGGGAACAACGGCTTCCCTAAAAGCATTTCGGCGAATATGCAACCAACACTCCAAATATCAATTGCAGGGGTATACTGGATATAGAAAAAGTAGAGTTAGCATTAGATAATTAATTAAGCTTGAAGCAGAGGTCATAATACAAAAGTGGACTCAATAGGCCTACATCATATTCTAAGAGACAACGGAGGAGAACTTCACATGGAAATATATATTGCACGAAAAACAGAGCTCTATACAAGAAAGCACATGCTAAAAAAGGTCTTTCCAAAGAACTCCTGACATAATTAATACTGTAGACCTAAAATTCAGCATTGGTATTGAAGCAAGTTCTGGATAAAGCACAATGTTAGACTGGAACACAGAGCAGAGATCAAATGAAGGTGATTGATGAACAAGAAATAAAACAACCCCCAAGGAAATGACAACGAAAATTGAGCCAAAAAAACACAGTAACACATCTTCCTACATGAAACCAAGAAGATACAAGTCCATTCTGCTGAGAATTATAAGCTTACTTTGGAGAAAAAGGATCCACAGAGTTCAGGGGCACGATACCACCGAGTAGCAACATAATCCTATTAAAATAAAAGTTAGTCAGAGTGAGTACATTTAGCACTAAAAGAGAATGGTTCTCTAATGAAAATAAAGCCTAAGAAACAGACTGCTTTTTCACAGTGTTGAACATAAATGATGACTCACAGTCCAAAAAATAGCGGTAGGGGCATCATTAAAGGAAACACGAGCTAGACCAAAGTCACAAATCTTCAATTTGCAATCAGCATTAGCAAGAATGTTCTTTGGTTTCAAATCCCGATGAAACACATTGGCTGCAAAAACAGAGAAAACGTAGCTGTGCTCAATAACCTTTATTTATCATAATAACACACAAGTGAAAAAAAGAGAAATCATGAGAGAACTAAACTAACCAGCATGAACATACTTCAAACCACGGAGAAGCTGATACAAGAAAAACTGATGATGGTCAGGAGTTAAATCATCATTAGCTTTAATAACCTGATGAAGATCAGATTCCATCAACTCAAAGACAACATAAACATCTCGAAACTCTCTACGGGAAGGAGGAAGCATGATATGTTTAATCTCCACAACATCAGGATGAAGAAGCAAACGTAACAACTTAATCTCCCTAAGAATCCTAGTCGCATCAGAGATATGATCAAACACATCGTTGATCTTCTTGATAGCAACTCTTTCTCCAGTGTGAGTATCTATAGCAGAACCAACAACTCCGTAGCTACCTTTGCCAACAACTTCTTGAATCTGATACCTATTTGCTTCTCCATACTCAGTGAAGAATTCAGAATTAGGTATTATCTGAAATTAAACCAGATTCATCCATCATCAATCAAATCAGATTTAAACAATCGAAATACGAAAAAAAAGTCACAAAGCAGCAAGCACGAATCTAAATCTAAATACCTTCTTCTCCATAGGTAAGTGATTTCGTTTAGGAACCTTAATCTGTTTTAGCTTAGAAGGATCGAAATCTTCAAAAAAAGTAAGTTTTGTAAAGTCTCCGTCGTTGTTAGGGTCGTCGGGAATAGAAGAAACGGTGGGAGGATTGTGGTGAATCTGATCGTGATGATTATTGGAGGAAGAAGAAGAAGGACGGCGTTGAAAAAAAAGCCAACGACGAACACCGTCGACGAGATTGCCACCACCACCCATCGATTTAGAGAGGCTAAATTAGTTATAATAATCACAGATCTTTGTTTGGGAGAGGGGGTTTCAGATTTTAACTCTCGACCAAGCGTTTCTTCGTTATTGATTCCACATTATTCGCTGTTTTTTTTTTTTTTTTAATCTCTCCCGAGGAGTTGAAAACATGTTCTTCTTCTCTCTCTGTACTGTTTTTTTTTTTAATTTATTTTAGTTTCCCTAATTGTTCCAAGTTGAAATCTTGCAAGAGAGAGAGACGCGCGCAGGAGAAAGAACCAAATTGGTTTGATTTTTTGGTTTAAATGCTCGGTTATCCTAAACCGGTGAACTGATCGTCACACTTTACTTTTTGGGCGTTCGCGTGATGTTTAAGGGGCCTTAGGGCAAGTCCATCAAAGGATTTAAGCAATTGCTTAACGGTTTCTAAAGTATTATATGTGATTAAAGTTATTTTTTTTGGTATGATTTAGTTTAGAATCGTTTTTTAGCTAAGATGTTTTTGGTATGTTTAGAAATTTAGGTGTGTTAGTTTCTGATTGGGTGGGAGAAAAATAAATTTTTCCTTTTATTTTTTTGTTAATTATATTTCTCTCTTCTCTCTCTTCTCTCTCGTCTCTCTCGTCTCTCCCCTTTGATCGACAGAAGAAGAAGAAAAAATGAACCGACAAGGCGGTGGTGGGATTGAAGAAGAAGAAGAAGAAATTAACCGACAAGGCGGTGGTGGACAACGGCTGAGATCAGCTAGATTTCTTTGCTTTGCTCCGGCGACCTCTCGTCTCTCTTCGGCGATTTTATTGTGAGAAACGTCTTTGCTCTCGGCTTTGCTCCGGCGATCTCTCGTCTCTCTCCAGCGATCTCTCTCTTCTCTCTCGTCTCTCTCCGGTGATCCCGTCGTATGTCCCCCTCCCCACTTTCTTTTCTTCTGTGTTGTTTTGCTGAATTCCAAATCTATTACTAAAAAACTCCGATTTCGATTTGTGTTTGGTTCGGTAACGAATCGATTTAGACTAGTGAATGAATTTGAAGTTTTGGTGGTGAATTTGCATTTGAATCTGGTTAAATCATATGCCCATGAATCAAAAATCTTGTTTTTTATGTGTAATTTGTTTTCTTGCGATCTCCACTGACTTATCAAATTGCCAATTCAGCTTGCTGGCGGCAATGCTGCTCTTGCTCTTGCTCTTGTATTATGAGTAGGGTTCAAAATCTTTGTAAAAAATAGAATGAGTATTGTGTCTTCTACCACTGAAGTTAACATGGTTGACCTCTTAGATGTGTGTTTCTCTGGTAGTGTAAATTGTTTATTTTAGATGTGTGTTTTGATTCTGTTGATGTGATTTTGTGAAATTGATATCTTGATAGCTCTGTAACATCGTCCATATATATATGTGTTGTGTGGATGTTAACTTGCGTCTTCCTTTTGATATAAGCACTACGAAGATCTGTATAGGGTTCCATTACATGTGACTAGAGATGTCTAGTTTTTTTTATTGATTTTTTTCTTTTTATTTGATCCTCTCTTCTTCTTCTTTTTTTTTTTTGTCTTTCTTCAATTCGTTTGATCCATGTTTCTCTTTTAGGCAAATCTTGAATTTGTCCCTCCATCCTCTGTTTTATGTTTTGATTTAGGTTTGAATAAACGCCATTGTTTGTAGAGAGACAACAACATATGGTTTAATTGTCTTAAATGAGGCAATTCAACAAGGTATTTGTACATAAGTATTTGACAAAGACTCTTGAGTCAAATGTGAAAGGAGCATGCTATGAGACAGCTTTCTTTGTTTGGTGTCTTTTGGTGGTTATGTTCGATTCTATATATTTCTATGTTTGTTTGTGATGAGTTGTAGTAAATCTTGTGTTAGGATTTGTATTATTGTCTTTTTATCCTTTTCTTAAGAGTGATACTATTTCTTTTTTTTTTGGTTTCTGAATTATTTATAGATGGGTTTTCAGAGTTGCTAAGCTGACAGAGTAGTAGTGAGATTGGGAAGATGGGTTTATTGAAGAAAAAGGATTCAACTTCAGCTCGCTCCTCTACTTCTCCCTGCGCCGATTTGCGAAACGCTTACCACAATTACTTCAACAAGTGAGTTTCGTTTCTCCTTTTGAGTGATTCTGCTAGTGTATAATTTCTTCAGTTGCTGGCTTTAAGGGTCTTTGGTTGGTCATTGTTGTCTCTTTCTCTTTCTTAGTCTTTCGGTTATTTGCATCATGAATTTGCATCATTAAATTGACAAGAACTGTTTGGTAAATGTCACATTTAAACACTCAATGCTTTGAAACTTGTCATTGTTTGCTTGTATTGTCACACTTAAACACACATTGTTGGTTGTTGTCACAGTAATACACTTATTGTCTAGTGTTAGGTTATACTCAATGCTTAGTAGTTGTCATTGATGGCTTGTTATCAATATTTAAAAACCAAATACACTTACAAGGTTACACCTCACTTCTAGTTATATATTAAGTGTTTAGCTGAACCTAAACACATACCTTTCTTCTCCTTTACACACATAACCAGACAATCAACCCTTCATTATTCTCGATCCTCTTTTAAACTCAACCCAGAAACTTGCCTATGGACCCATTTAGTGAAGCTTTAGGTTGTGTGGACCTGTTAAGTAGTCAACAAGAAAGCCACACCCTTGAAACCCATTCGTATGCTGAGGAGGGACCTGTAGGTGAACAGAAATCAAAGGAGCGTAGAAGGAAGTGGTCACACACAGAAGATGTGGCCCTCATCGGTGCTTGGCTCAACACTAGCAAGGATCCAGTTGTTGCTGTCGATCAAAAATTTGGTACTTTTTGGTCACGAATTGCAACTTATTATGCTTCAAATCCTAAGCTAGTTGGTGTAGAAAAGAGAGAACCTAGTCATTGCAAGCAAAGGTGGCAAAAGATCAACGAAACAGTCTGCAAGTTTGTTGGAAGCTATGAGGCTGCAACAAAGCTGAAATCAAGTGGCCAGAATGAAGATGATGTAATGAAAATGGCTTATGAAATCTTCTTCAACGATTATAAGGTGAAGTTCACACTTGAGCATGCTTGGAGGGAGCTTCGCCATGATCAGAAATGGTGTGGATCCAATTCTGCGAAAGGTAATGGAGCATCAAAGAGAAGGAAGTGTAGTGATCTTCACTCACAGTCATCAAGCTTGGTTCCAGTGAATGATGTAGAGGAGGAAGCTCGGCCTACTGGTATTAAGGCAGCAAAGGCGAAAGGTAAAAGGCTTGTGAACAAGCCAACCTCAGCTCCAGAAGGCTCTTCCCTTGTTGAGTTTCAGAGCATGTGGGAGATAAGACAAATGGAATTTGCCTTGAAAGAGAAACAAAGTATAATTGAAGAGAAGCAAAACAAACATAAAATGCTTGACCGTCTACTTGCTAAAACTGAGCCTTTGACTGAAATGGAAACCGCTTTGAAGAATAAGATAATAAATGACATGTTGTCAAGTTAGTTTCAGTTTGAGTTTATGTTTGATGTGTTTGTTATGTTGTGTTTAAGATATTTACCGAATGTTTGTCAACTCTTGACTATTAACGATGTATTTGTGTTGTTTTCTCTCAATGTTTGCTTGTATTGTTTCAGTTTAACTTGTCTTAATGATATGCATAACTCTGTTTCACCGAATGATTGCTTTCATTGTTTGCTTGATTTGTTTCAGTTTAACTTGTCTTAATGATATGCATAACTCTGTTTCACCGAATGATTGCTTTCGTTGTTTGCTTGATTTGTTTCAGTTTAACTTGTTTTAATGATATGCAATGGTCAAATGATTGTTATGTCTCCTTCCATTAGGATTGCCGACAAGAAGAAGAAGAAGACAAGAAGCTGTTGGTCACGGACAAGAAGCAATCACGGACCTGCATCTTTTTCTCACGGACAAGAAAGCTTTTGCTTAGAGTCACATGTTATGTTCACGGACGAGAGTGTCATGCCTTTGTAACACCACAAGGTCATCAATATATAAGACCATCTTCGTAGACACATAAATATCAAGCTTTTTCATCTTTGTACCCACAATTTGTACCCACAATATCAAGCTTTTTCATCTTTGTACCCACAATTTGTACCCACAATATCAAGCTTTTTCATCTTTCTACCCACAATATCAAGCTTTTTCATCTTTCTACCCACAATATCAAGCTTTTTCATCTTTGTACCCACATATTCTTCTTCTTCTACAATATTATTCAAACACTTTATCAAGCTCTTCTTCTATTTTTTTTTTAAAATGGCATCTTCTTCTAATAACATTGAAGAAAAGATGGATGAGTATTTTGATCAAACACTCAACAATTATTTTGATCAAGCAATCCAGAATCGTTTTGATCAAGCAATGAATCCGTTGGAACCTGAGAAGAAGAAACGAGTCCACATTGAAAGAAAACGTGAAGAGGGTCACCAACGCTTATGGGATGACTATTTCCGTGAAGATGCAACATATCCTCCTCAAATCTTTCGTCGCCGTTTTAGAATGAACAAACCCTTATTTATGCGTATTGTCGAACGACTCTCAACAGAAGTTCCATACTTTGAACAAAGAAGAAATGGTCACGGAAGGCTAGGTCTTTCTGCAATACAAAAGTGTACAGCAGCAATTCGTATGATGGCGTATGGTTCTGCAGCGGATGCGTTTGACAAATACCTCCGTCTTGCTGAAAGCACTGCTATGTTATGTTTGGAAAAGTTTGTTGAAGGAATAGTTCATTTATTTGGAGATGAGTATCTACGCAGGCCCACACCAGAAGATCTTCAGCGACTACTCAATATTGGAGAGGTACGCGGATTTCCCGGGATGATAGGAAGCATAGATTGTATGCATTGGGAGTGGAAGAATTGCCCGACTGCATGGAAAGGTCAATATACACGTGGATCTGGAAAGCCAACAATTGTTTTAGAGGCTGTAGCTTCACAAGACCTCTGGATATGGCATGCATTTTTTGGAGCTCCAGGTACATTAAACGATATCAATATTCTCGATCGCTCACCAGTTTTTGATGACATATTACAAGGTGTAGCTCCCAAAGTAAAATACTTTGTCAACGGACGACAATATCGTATGGCTTACTATCTCACCGATGGTATTTATCCAAAATGGGCTACTTTTGTCAAATCAATTTCAATGCCACAAGATCCGAAAGCATCGTTATTTGCTACGTACCAAGAAGCTGTACGTAAAGATGTCGAACGTGCTTTTGGAGTCTTGCAAGCTCGATTTGCCATAGTCAAAAACCCAGCTCTTATGTTGGATAAGGTAAAAATTGGAAACATAATGAGAGCATGTATCATATTGCACAACATGATTGTAGAAGATGAACGTGATGGGTATACTCAGTATGATGAGGCCACATTTGCACAAGTAGAATCAAACCGAACTCGGAAGTGGATTTCACGTATTCTACAGACATCCCTTCAAATCTCAGAAATATGATGGGCGATACGATAACCATTCGAAATGAAGTTCGTGACAAGAAAATACATGACCGACTGCAAGCGGATTTGGTTGAGCATATATGGGAAAAGTTTGGCACAAATCAATATTAAAATTAATCATTTCGTAATTTATTTTTAATATGCTTTTATGTAATGTTTGTTTAAATTTTTATTAAATGCAATATTTTTAAATTTTTTAAAGTATACAAGTCTTATGAATTTAAACAAAATACCATAATAATTTACAATAAAAATATATATATACTTTTTTAAGAATCTCAAATTTAACAACCTTCAATGGACGCATGAAATATCTAAGTTTCTTAAGAAATTCTTAATTTCATTTTTTTCAAAATTTAAAATAAAATATGTTTTAAGATACTTTGGTTAAATCCTTAGAGCTTCTTTATCGGGAGCTTTTAGAACGAACTCTTAGCATAACTATGATTAAAAATAAATCAAAAATAGAAAAATAATAAGAATTCGGTTCTTATTTAGGAGGTTTAAGAATCTCTAAGAGGTGGTGACGTATTCGTTTCTCACTGGAAGAAAATTTTGTTATATAAAAAAAAAAAAATTGGTAGCCTTTTTTTTTTTTCTTTAATCCGGATTACAGCGAAATATTCAAAAACTTGATATTGGTTCAGTACATTCATAGACTGTAACTTATGATTTAAACGTATTTTGGGAAAAAAAAAAAATAAGTATATTGTTCGAGCATATGGATGTATGCAAAAGTCCCAAAGTAGTGATTGACTAGTCCACGATTTTATGATAGATGAGACTATCTAAGGTCAACGGATGAAGTGGCTGGTTATATATTTGAAGCTAGAAAATCAATGGGTTAAGAGACTCCTATTCTTTTTTTTCTTATGTTTGTTGGGCATTAGACAAAGTAATTAATGAGGGAGCTAAAAAAGGAAGCTTCTAGAACAGAACAACAATTTGAGAGACAAAATATTAATATTTTTGTACAAGTGTATATTAAAAAAAAAAAAATTATTACCTAGGGTTTGTTTGACTATCCTCTTTCTATAGAAAACGTAGCAGTCGCTGTGCTCTCTCTCTACTCAACTTGTCGTTACAAACCATGGAAAAGAGGCTCACGAAATACTCGACATCCACCGATGTCTACTCTTCTTTCTTTCTTATGGCTTTATTCTTTGTTCTTCTTCTTTACTCTACTCTGTTTCTGGTTTGTTCACAATTCGAGTACTGGACTTTGTCATTGTTTCGGATTTTTTTAGGTTGAACCAGTTCAACATCATGTGCATAAAGTCACGAATCCTTTGCAAAAAGGTATGAAATAGGCACATCTATATTGATTGATCTGTCAATTTTTTTTTTTTTTTTTTTTTTGATTGTGAACTGACGATAATCTTGTCTTTTTTGTTATGTTGATTTTAACGGTACGTAGCTAATAAGAGAGAGATGAATGATTTGGAAATCAAAGATAAACGGAAGAAGCAGAAGAAACACAACGAGAGATATGATGAGGTCTCCTATTCTGATCTACTATATATGCTTATAAAAGCTGTGATATTAGTTTTTTCATCCCTACAGACTTAAACGTTTTACAACATTGAATGTTTTCCTTCTGTTTCTTTTGGAATGAAATCTTTACATTAAAATCAAAAAAAAAAACATTGAATGTTTTTTTGTTTGTTTGGAGAAGATGCAGATGGAGAAATACGAGAAGGTCAGATTCTAGTACATTCATTATTTTTTCCCTCACTTTTCTCAACTTTCACTTGAGAACTACAACTTACGTTTTTTTGTGTCGTTTTCTTATTCTGTAATTAGGAAATAGAAAAATTGAGGAAATCTTTGAAAGAGATGACTGAAACAGTTAAAGAACTACGGCACATTATTCAAACAAGTGCCACACGACCTAAACCATTCAGAGTATATGTTTTTTTTTTTTTTTTTTTTTTTTTTTTTTTTTTTTTATGAATCATGATCATCATATGTTCTTTCTTTTTTTTACATAAGTTGGTTACAAAGAAGTCTTATTTATTGTTTTCTCGATGTCAGAACCGTGATGTGTGCAATTTCGGAGATACATGATGGAAACAATAATCGGACCCTTTTTGTCGAGGATTTGATATTTCCGTTCCTAGGCATGAAATCAAGAGAGCGTTGTGGAAACATTTCAGTTCATGTGGAAAGGTCAAAAGGGTTTATGTTCCCATAGAGTGTGCTACCGGTGTTGCCTTGGGGTTTGTGACTTGTCCCCTCCACTCTCAACTTACATGCAAACGCAAAAAAAAAAAAATTAAATATTTGACTTTATTTTTTCTTTTCTTTTTACAGATTTGCTCTCATTGATCTGGCAAATCGTTCTACTAGGGGCTTAAAACTCGACGGAAGTGTCTTGGGAGGACGGATCCTCTATGTTAAGAAAGGCACATCTACAAGGGAATTGTACAGCCTTAGGGGCTTCAAAGGCTGTAAACGTTGCTGTCATCGTAGGCCATCATACGGAAGTATCGTAACCTACTATGATAAAAAGTACTGGCACAGAAACAAATTTATTGATTCTTGATTACAGAGAGTCTGTAACTAGCCACTAATTCGGGGCTCTTCATTATGTAGGCCGTGGTGGTTGGCCCCGCCTATTGTTGGCACTCGCTTAAGCAAAATTCGTCGTTTTACAGATGTTATAGATAGGTTTCACAAGAACGGCACCGATTGGTAGGCTTTACAGATTAGTATTGGTCTTTTAATTTACCATTGCTGCTAGCTACTTGTTTCTCGACCAGCTAATATCAAAACTATTTGCGAGAAATTTGAAGTGTTATTGGTGTTATCTTGCAGGCAATCAAACCTGTACAAGTGGGACTAATTGTTGCTGCGATGTCTGTGAAAGTTGCATCTCTACACAATTCTTATCATGGTACCAAAAGAATATATTATATATATATTAGATATTTTGGAAGACACTGTCAAAACGAGCTTCATGTTTTATTTTATTTTTGGTTTGACGTTAGCTCCTTCTAAATTTTATTTCGTCATTTTTTTTTGGTTTAGCTCTTGTATAAATGATATTTCGGTAATGCTAGTAGAGACATAGCTTAATTACAGGGGACTCGAAATCGCGGGGGACTTGAAGTCCTTGTGTCATATAATAATGATCCTTCTAAGTACTAATGGATATAGCTTAATTTATAGTAATGGTACCAAATGAATTGTATGCGTATGAAGTTTGTCATTATATTAAATAATTAGAAAAAACTATATTTGGATTTTTGAGCTCAAAATGAGCTTCATGTTTCGCTTCTTTTTTTGGTTTAGCTGTTGTATAAGTGATATTTGTAGCAGAGGACTCGCATAGTTTTCTGTGATGTTCTTAATCTCTTTTTTTTTTTACATCGATGTTCTTAATCTTTTATAGCATACATTTAATTTTACAGCATAAACTGTAAACAAACAAACCTAAATGGCTAACAAGATTGATTAAGCGAAGAATCATCAGCATTGCATCTCTTTGACTTCTTCTCAAGAACATATAGCACGACTCTACGGCTGCGATAATCCGAATGCCATTGTGTTTGTTCGACACGTCCAATCGCGAAATCTTTCAGTGTGGATTCTAAGAAAAATATTCAAGAACAGCATCTGCCAACAACAACAAAAGAAAAAACAAACAATAGAAAAAGATTCACCATTCCGTAATTCTCCTGCTAGGAAGATTCTATTTTGATCGCCGTAAAGTTGCAGAAGCGTTTTTATATACACAAGTAAAGTAATGAAGAAAAATATACCAAGTTAGCCAGAATAAACCAATAAGCCTATTTACACTGTATACATACTCAAATAACCATTAAACCAAAAGCAGTTGGCCCTTGTATAGCCCATATAACCATTATCTCCGCCGCCGTCAAATCCGATTCAGATTCCGATTCCGTCTCCGAAGCCAAAACGTGAACTTACCTGAACTATATAGACTCAGATTTCTTACTTACAAAACTTACCTAATCAGATATAGATTCAGATTCAATCGCATCAAGTAACTTTGAAGGCGTGATTCCGTCCTTCTTCTTCTTACGTCTACTCTTTTAAAACTTCTTTCAATTTCGACATCACTTCTCGCAAGAAAAATCCTAATCCTGGTCATGGCCTCGCCTTTATCGTCGTCCCCCACAATAAAAACGACACAGTTTCCGGGTTTAGGCTACCTAAGTATTGTGAACCGGTTTAACAACGGTAATCCCAATAACCATCTCTTTGCGGTCGAGTTCGACGTCTTTAAAGATGCGTCTCTTGGCGACATTAACGATAACCATGTTGGTATCAACATTAATTCGGCTAACTCGACGGTTTCTAAGAAAGCCGGTTATTGGATTCAATCAAGAACCGGAGGTATAAACCGGTGGGTGTTCAAGGCTTTGAAGCTGAGTGATATAATGGATGCAAGGCTTGGATCGAGTACGAGAACGCTAAAGTGACAGTCACGATCGGGCCTTCACAGGAGAAACCGAAGAGGCCATTGATCGAAGCAAGGGTCGATCTTTCGAAAGTATTTCACGAGAAAATGTACATGGGTTTTGCTGGTTCAATGGGACGTGACGCCGAGCGTCACGAGATCTCGGACTGGAGTTTTGAGAACAGTGCCAAAAACTAAATACAGGGTCGAAGTTTTATTACTGTCGTTGAATCTCGTGATCCATCGATCTAGCTTGTTTGATAATTGAAGCTAATAAATGCCTTGGTTATTATGGCCTATCGTGACATGTATCTACTTTTCAGATTATTACTAGAAAGTTTTTACAATAAATGACCCCGTTCATTTGAATATTCACTTCAGTAGTCAATTAGAAACTACTATACGCGTTTTTAAAATTTGAATTTTGAATTAATGGGCCGTATTGGGCCTATCTTTTAAACTCTATTAGACTTAACATAAACCGCCTACAGCGGAAGATGCAGGAGCGTCCGATTAGAGCATCTAGCGGATCAACGGTCGATACAGTATTAATAATATATAAACGCGTTTATTGTCAAGACTCAAGACGCAACGGATAAATATTTTCACAATTCATCAGAAACTAAAAAAAAAAAGTTCTTTTTCTCTATTTCTTCGGGAAGAATCCACTCGATTAATCGAAGATCTGTTACTAAAATTTGTAGATTAGTAAGTTTCTTTTCGATATTATATATATCGCGAGTTTGGTTTTAGGATATATAGATTGGTGTAATCGATCTTTTACGTTGTACTGATCTAGGGTTTTAACGGATCTTGGAGGATGCTTAATTTGTCGTGATACTGCTACAATCGTCTAGGTTTTTTGATGGTGATTATGGTTAAATTCCTCACTAATCTTTCGCGATTTGTTTTTTATTTCTGATATCCAAGTTTTCTCATCGTTTTGTTTTTTTTTTTTTGTTTAGGGCTTCGAAGAAGCTTGTCACGGCTTGAAATCCGTCATCGAGGTACTGATCTAGGGTTTTGATTGTAATTGGAGTATGCTTGATTTGGCCTGAATTTGCTACCATCATCGTCTGGGTTTTAGATTCCTTCCTTATCTTTCGCGATTCTGTTTTTTTTTTTTTTCGATTTCAAGTTTTCTAACAGTCGCGATTTGTTTTGTTGTTTTTGTTTTGTTTAGGGTTTCGAAGAAGCTTGTCTCTGCTTGAAACATGTGGTCAAGGTATATATATCGCTTGTCTTTCCTGATTTTAATTTTGGTTTTTGTTTTTTGGGTTTTCAGTTTTTGAGGGTTGAAATCGAACAAGAGGACAAACCTTTATGATCGATCAGTTCTCTCGTCTATGATTTTGTTTTGCAATTGATGACATCAGTCTTGGGATTTATATATCCAAGTCATCTGTTTTTCAAAGGCTTTTTTAAAATTGTTCTACGGAACTTGTTGGTTTTTGTTTTTAGGATGGTTTTGTTTTGTTTTTTTTTAAAACCCAAAGAGATTCGTGGGCAGACACTAATCTAATGGTGCTCTGCCTGATTCTTTTTGGGGACATTGTCCCAAACGGAATCGGATATATTGGATGGGTAGTACATGCATGTTGGGGAAAAAGGAATAAAAAGAGTTCACAATTTGACTCTCCCCGAGTTAAGACATTGAAAGAAGTCACAGACTTTGGGTTGGATGGTATAAACGACCAACCCTTTGTTTGATGGGGGAATGACCAACGGCTTATGAAGTCTATATGAGACAGAGGCTCTATAAAGGGGAAAAAAGAAAAGAAAGATTTTACAATTTGACTACCCCTGACTTAAGACATAGAAAGAAGTCACAGACTTTGGGTTGGATGGTAAAAACGACCAACCCTTTGTTTGATGGAATCAGACCAACGGCTTAAGAAGTCTATAAGACAGAGACTGTGTATAAAGGGGAAAAAAGAAAAGAAAGAGTTCATAATTTGACTACCCCTGACTTAAGACATAGAAAGAAGTCACAAACTTTGGGTTGGATGGTAAAAACGACCAACCCTTTGTTTGATGGAATCAGACCAACGGCTTAAGAAGTCTTTAAGACAGAGAATGTATAAACGGGCAAAAAGAAAAGAAAGAGTTTACAATTTGACTACCCCTGACTTAAGACATAGAAAGAAGTCACAGACTTTGGGTTGGATGGTATAAACGACCAACCTTTTGTTTGATGGAATCAGACCACCGACTTAAAATATGAGGCATAAAGACAATAGTACTTGACAAAAAAATAAGACAGAGAAAGAAACTAATAGACCAACGGCTTAAAGAAGAGTAGACACCACCGGCTTAAAGAAATAAGACAAAGATCTTTGACAAAGACAATGGAGTGATTAAGACTTGTTGGATGGTAAAAACGACCAACAGATTAAGAGAAAGAGGTTAAAGATAAAGGCTGAACCTAATACTAACAGACCAACGGCTTAAAGAAGCTATAAGACTATGGAGTGGACCAACGGCTTAAAAAAGATTTGACAAAGATATGTGACAAAGACTTGTTGGATGGTAAAAACGACCAACACTTGAGTAAGACTTGTTGGATGGTAAAAACGACCAGCAGATTAAGAGAAAGAGGTTAAAATAAAGGCTGAACCTAAAAACTAATAGACCAACGGCTTAAAAAAAGAGAAAGACAAAGATATTTGACAAAGACTTGTTGGATGGTAAAAACGACCAGCACATTAAGAGAAAGAGGTTAAGATTGAGGCTGAAACTAATAGACCAACGGCTTAAAGAAGTTATAAGACTATTGAGTGGTTACCAACGGCTTAAAGAAATAAGACAAAATATCTGTGACAAATACAACAATGGAGTGGTTAAGACTTGTTGATTTATTGGATAGAAGACTATCATAGCTTCAAAAAATGAGGTAAGTATCAAGCAATTCCATTAAATGAAGACTAACTAATCTTAATTTCTGCAGGTTATGTGCTTCTGGAGCCGTTGAGCCGTTGAGAAGAATTCCAAGTGTAGCAGACTTCTTGAACAGGTATATGCTTTCAAACTTGTTTGTAATTATGATTCATTTTTGATTTGTTCAGGTATATGCTTATCTCTGTTTTGGTGCTTGTAAGTATCATAGGTTCTTTTTTTTAGTCGCCTGTGTTATGCTTAAAAGTTAAATACCTTAATGATTATTCTACTGGTGTGAATGAAGTTTTAAAATTCTGCATCATTTGTGCATAAGTATAATGGTAGTATTTTCTGTTGTCTACGATAAAAAGGTAGATTTTATTATGGAACATTACATTGTGTTTGTGTATAAAATACTTATTATCTCTGTTTTGGTTCTTCTATGTAAGGTTTCTCATTCTATGATATGTATGCATCCTGGAGTAGTTTTCTTGAATCTCAGATGTATATGTTTTGCGCTATCCTCTAAACCCTTGTTGATTGACTGATGATAGTGTTAAATTCTACATATTGTACATTTTGCTTGAGTCTTTATCATACAAACTGATTAAAAATATCTTTGTTATGGTACTAGACTCTAATCTAAGTCTTATTGGGTTGTTGGGGCTTGGAATCTATCGAATTACTAGAGTGTGCAATGGATCTTTCTTGATTTTCCTACCTTATGGTCATCATAGTAGGCATGTAGAAGAACTGCTATGATATTCTCTGCTCTTTAGAGTTGACTAATTGTATTCTATGTCTAATATTCTGTATCGGTTCTAGGAACCGTAGTTTGCTATAGTTGTTAGACTTGAAAGTTCTTCTAATACACATATATGTTCAAAGTCGAGTCTTTTGTTTGTCATTCGGCAAAGTAGTGCATTTAGATAGAACATTGTATAAGACTATAAGAGTCATGTTCTGTTACGTTTTTATATGAAACGACGCTACTATCACTGTGTATATATCTTGTCTATTTCATTTTTGGATTCTATCTGTAATCTTTTTAAGAAAGGAATATTTTATATTGTCTGTTTGTTCGAATTTCAACTTTGGTTTTGTCAATTACCAGTGTCTCTGTAATGTTTTTTTGCTTTGTGTTACATTATAAGATGTCTGGTGATCATAGTTCTTGCATTTTGGTTAGTTGTCAGATTGTCTTTGGATGATGCATTGATTCTCAGAAAATTTACTGTGGTAGATTGACTTAACTTTATACTTATTCTATCTCTGCTTTTGGGCATGTATGTATCATAAGATTTCTTGCTTGTGTCTTTGTGTCATGCTCTTAGTCAGGGTGGCTCAAACATACAAAATGACATTCTCAAATTGTGCATCATACACTGATTATTATTGTCGTACATTCTACATGTATACTCATTGTGTATAATATACTTATTATCTCTGTTTTGGTGCTTCTATGTAATATAAGGTTTCTCATCCTATGAACTGTACGTTTTGCGCTATCCTCTAAACCCTTGGTTATTGATATCTCGGTATTCTCCATCATTAACTGATGATTATAGTGTTAAGTTCTACATATTGTAAATGTTGCTTGAGTCTTTACTATATAAAATGATTGAATTTATCTCTCTTATGGTAATAGAGTTTAATCTTAGTCTTATTGAGTTGCTGGAGCTTGGAAAATCTATTGAATTACTAGAATGTGAAAGGGATCTTTCTTAATTTTCCTACCATGCTTTTTGTTTTAATAACACTTTTCTATGACTGATGTCAAAATCAGAATTTAGTACTCTAATTGTGTTCTATGTCTAATACTTTGTATCGGTTCTAGGAACCATAGTTTGCTATAGGCCCTGTTCCTTTGGTGAACTAGACAAAATATCTGGATACAGTATCAAGATCTGGACGCAACATCTAGATGATGTTCGTTTGTGTTATTGGTTCATGTGTCCATAAATTGTATCTCGATTCAATTATGTTTGTTTTGTAATTTGATCTCTGTATCTGGATACAATATATGTAAAATACCAAAAAACCTTTTATTTTATGTTGAATATGTTTTAGTGGTTTAAATTTACTTATGTTTTTTTGCTTATTTTCATATATATTAAATAAATATTTAAAAATGGGATTTTGTGTTTTTGGTAGAAAAACAAAATTTTGCAGTTTTGGCAGGAAAACAAGATTTTGCGAGTTTGGCGAGAAAATAAAATTTTGCATTTTTTGCGGAAAACCGTAATTTTGCGGTTTTGGTAAAAAAGAGATTTTGTGGTTTTGGTGGAAAAACGAGATTTTGCGGTTTTGGCGGGAAAACGAGATTTTGCGGTTTTAGCGGGAAAACGAGATTTTGCGGATTTGGCAGGAAAACGAGATTTTGCGGATTTGGCGGGAAAACGAGATTTTGCTCTTTTGGCGGGAAAACAAGATTTTGCGAGTTTGGCGGGAAACATAACCTTGCGAGTTTGGCGGGAAACATAACCTTGCGGTTTTGACGGGAAAACGTTATTTTGCGGTTTTGGCGAGAAAACAAAATTTTGCAGTTTTGGCGGGAAAACGAGTTTTCATGTTTTTGTGTTTTTTGGTAGGAAAATGAGATTTTGCGGTTTGACGGAAAAAGCGAAATTTTGCGGTTTTGGCAAAAAAATGTAATTTTGCAGTTTTGGTGGGAAAATGAGATTTTGCGGTTTCAGAGAAAAATGAGATTTTGCAGGTTGGTGGATGAAGAATTGGAATTTTAAAGTTGTATGTATATTAGAATTGAGAAATAATATTTTGTAATTTTTTAATTAAAATAGTGGTAAACTCATCCAAACTCTCTAAAAAATCTCTTCCAGAAATTCAGTTTTTTTTTGATGAGTTTTTAAAATGTATCGAGATATTGTATCCAAATGAGTTCCTAATTGTTACTAAACGAACAACAATAAGCATTTGCATCCAGATATTGCATCTGGTTCACCAAACGAACATGACCTATATTAGTTGTTAGACTTGATAGTTCTTGTAGTACACATATAAATATGTTCAAAGTCGAGTTTTTAGTTTGTCATTCGGCAAAGTAGCGCAATGAGTTAGTATTATAGAACATTGTATAAGACTGTAAGAGTCATGTTCTGTATGTTTCTAAGAAACGAAGCTACTATCAATGTGTATGTTCTTTGTCTATTTCATTTTTTTTTTTAGTTCCATCTGTAATCTCTTAAGAAAGGAATATTTAATATTATATGTTTGTTTGAGATAGACACTTCGATTTTCAATTTTGCTTTTGTCAATTACCAGTGTCCTCTGTAATTGCTTTTGCTTTGTGTTACATTATATAAGATGTATGGTGATCATAGTTCTTGCATTTTGGTTAGTTGTAAGATTGTCTTTGGATGATGCATTTGTGACTTTAGCGTTTTGATTCTCAGTTTATTTATTGTGGTAGATTGACTTATACTTTATACTTATTATCTCTGCTTTTGTGCATGTATGTATCATAAGATCTCTTGCTTGTATATGCCTTTGCGTCACGCTCTAAACTCTTGGTGATTGGCTCAAACATACAAAATGACATTCTCAAATTGTGCGTCATACACTGATTACTATTGTCCTAGCATTCTACAAGTATACTCATTGCCTTGATTTGTTTACAATACATTGATTGTATATATCTGTGTTATGGCCTTGATTTGTTTACAATACATTGATTGTGTATATCTGTGTTATGACCCTAGTTTCTATTCTTTAGTCACTTAATCTTACCACTTGATGGAGATTTGAGCTCCAATGAATCACTAGTGTATCCATTTAGAAAGTGCAACGAATCTTAGTTTGATTTCTGTGTTAGTTATGTTTTTGTTAAATAAAACAAGTATGGAATTGACATACAGTTTTATCATCCCCACTATAGGCATGTGGCATAATGAGTCTTTGCTCTTTGTGTATACTAAATGTCTTATGCTTTATTAATCACTTCTCTGTTTCTTACAATTCAATTTTTAGAACATTATAAGAGTTTGTTAGATTATTTCTGTTTTGTTTGTAATTATGATACAATTTTGATTTGTTCAGGTATATGCTTATCTCTGTTTTGGTGCTTGTTAGTATCATAGGTTCTCTCTTTTAGTCGCCTGTGTTGTGCTTAAAAGTTAGAACCCTTTGTGATTACTCTACTGGTGTGAATGACATTTTAAAATTCTACATCACTTGTGTATAAGTATAATGGTAGTATTTTATTTTGGAACATTACATTGCGTATAACATAATTATTATCTCTGTTTTGGTGCTTCTATGTAACATAAGGTTTCTCATTCTATGAAATGTATGCATCTTGTAGTAGTTTTCTTGAATCTCAAATGTATATATATGTTTTGCGCTGTCCTCTAAACCCTTGTTGATTGATATCTCGGTATTCTGCATCATTAACTGATGATTACAGTGTTAAATTCTACATGTTACCTAAGTCTTTACTATACAAAATGATTGAAAATATCTCTCTTATGGTAGTAGTCCTAGAGTCTAATCTTTGTCTTATTGAGTTGCTGGAGCTCGAAATCTATTGAATTACTAGAATGTGAAATGGATCTTTCTTGATTTTCCTATCATGTTTGTTCTTTTAATAACACTATTCTATGACTGATGTCAAAATCAGGATTTAGTACATTTTTATCATCATCATAGTTGGCATGTGGAAGAACTGCTATGGTATTCTCTGCTCTTTAGGTTGACTAATTGAATCGTATGTCTAATATTATGTTTCGGTTTACAATATTAGTTGTTAGACTTGAAAGTTCTTCTAGTACATATATATATATGTTCAAAGTCGAGTTTTTTTTGTTTGTCATTTGGCAAAGTAGAACTTTGTTTCGGTGTGCAATGAGTTAGTATTATAGAACATTGCATAAAACTGTAAGAGTCATGTTCTATTACGTTTTTGTGAAACAACGCTACTATCAATGTGTTTATATCTTGTCTATTTCATTTTTTTCAATTCGATTTGTTTGTTTGAAATGGACACTTTGAATTTCAATTTAGGGTTTGTCAATTACCATTGTCCTCTGTACTTTTTTTTCCTTTGTGTTGCATTTTGGTTTATTGTCAAAGTGTCTTTGGATGATACTTTTGTGACTTTTGCCTGTTGATTCTCTGAATATTTACTGTGGTAAATGGACTTAACTTTTTTGGGAAATATTTATTCTTGTATGTTTATCCTAAATTATACTCCAAGTAAGAATTCATCATCAATGTCGTATGGTTAGTATGAATATTCCAAACATATGAAATGATATTTTATAATACTTATTATCTTTCCTTTGGTGCATGCATGTAGCATAAGATCTCTTGCTTTATGAATGTATTTTGTCTTTGTGCCATGCTCTAAACTCTTGGTGATTGGCTCACACATACAAAAATAACATTCTCGAATTGTGCATCAAAGACTGATGATTGTTGTCCTAGCATTCTAGTTCTACCATACTCATTGCCTTGATTTTTTTACAATACAAATTGTAAATATTTGTGTTATGGCACTAGTGTCTATCTTTAGTCACTTAATCTTACAACTTGATGGAGCTTAGAACTCCAGTGAATCACTAGTGTATCCAATTAGAAAGTGCAACGAATGTTAGTTTGATTTTCCCGTAATTATCTTTTTGTTTAATAATACAATTCTGTAATTGACATACAGTTTTATCATCCCCACTATATACATGTGGCATATAGAGTCTCTGCTCTTGTGTCTAATAAAGGTATATTATGTTTTATTTAATCACTTCTCTGTTTACTATTCTAGAACATTATAAGAGTTTGTTAGATTTATTTCTTAACATAGGACACATGTGATTAGTAAAATATGTCTAGATTTATTATGTTGGTTGTCCAATTTTCTTTTGATCATTCTTTTCTTGAGATGACACCATTTTGAATTCTGCTTCATGGTTTTTGCATAGTTAAGAGTGGTAAAGTCTTTCTTAGGAATATTTATTCTTGTAACTTTATCCTAAATCATACTCGATTAAGGGTCCATGAATGTCTATGATTTTGTTATGCGTATGGAGAATACAAATACTTTTACTTCATGGTTTTGAACTTGAATTGTTTGTTTAAATAATACTAATACTAATACTTTTCATGATCGAACCCATAACTTGAATACTGTTAAACTAACTAAACCAAATCAAATTAGTTTCTCAAATATGAACAGAGGTATATATGGTGGCAAATACCTTGCTGTAGAAAGTTTCATCTTCTATTAGAAGATTGGACCAAAACGTGATGACTTGTATACCATATTTAAGGGGAAAATCATAATACATAGCATAACTAATTAACTATATTGGAATTATTTTAAATATATAGTCTATGTCTTTTATAATAATTTATAAAATAGTTTAAGAGGTATCAATCAAGCTAAGATTCATTGCACTATAATTATAATTTAAATATATTCTAGAATTATAATTTAAATATTATACTATAATTATTGAGAACTAGAGCATCTCTAATGGCAATATTTTGTAATATTATTTTAGGTTAATTTTCTTATTTATTCAAAAATTTAAGACAAGTGGCATATCAGGTTCTTAATAAGAACTCAAAGGTTCTTACATCTTAACAAAGATCCTCTCCTAACTCTCTTTCCTTTTTCTTGATTAATTTTTATAATTTTAATGTTACGAAACCCTCTAAGAAGCTCCCATTAGAAGTGCTTTTAGAGATATTGAAAACAGAAATGAACTATTATTAGCATTAACAAATACAAAATTCACTTTGTATAATACTAAAAAAAATCTTTTAAAAAATTAGTTTCGGTATAACTAAATGAAATATGTTAAGATTTGATTTTATATGAATGAGAGAATAGTGTTAGGGAAAGCGACGGACCAACCTCATCGTACTAGTCATTTTTTTTTTGTTATCCATGCTTTCATTCAATTATAGTGGATACGAAAATTTAACTTTTTTTGTTTTTTCTTTCTCATTTGGCCACCACCACTCATAAAGTCTTGTTTGCAGCATCGTGGCCACAGAAAAAGAAAAAAAGAAGAAACGTTTTTGTGCATTTTCAGAAGTAGAATTTGTCATATAACGCCATAATTCAAATTCTTTGTCTCTTTTTTCTTTCTCAATGTCCATTATTTTAACACAAAGCCAAAAACCTTTCTTGATATCTTCACCCTCTAATCGCCTTTTATAAAGTTGATCACTTTCACAGTTTCACTTCCCAAATTCCCAAAAACAAAGCGAAAAAAAAAAAATGAAGAACCAAATGCTCTGTTTCACCACTCTGTTCATAGCTATCTTCTTCACCTCTCAATCCACAACCACCACTGCTTACAATTTCAAATTCAATTCCTTTGGTGGTAATGGCACCGGTCTAATATCATTCCGTGGAGACGCTGAGTATGGTCCGAACAGCTCCGGAGCCATCGCATTGACACGAGACAACATCCCTTTCTCACACGGCCGAGCTATTCACATCAGTCCAGTCACTTTCAAGCCTAACGCTACGTCTCTCTACCCTTTCAAAACCTCTTTCACTTTCTCCATTACTCCTAAAACAAACCCTGGTCCAGGTCACGGCCTCGCCTTCATCGTCGTACCCGCTAACCAACACGACGGTTCCGGTTTAGGTTATCTCAGTCTTGTGAACCGAACCAGCAACGGTAATCCTAATAACCATCTCTTTGCTGTCGAGTTTGATGTCTTTCAGGACAAGAACCTCCGTGATATGAACGATAACCATGTCGGAGTCGACATTAACTCGGTTGATTCGGTGGTTTCGGTCAAATCCGGTTATTGGGTTATGACAAGAAACGGTTGGTTGTTTAAGGATTTGAAGCTGAGTAGTGGAGACAGATACAGGGCTTGGATCGAGTACAACAACAATCACAAAGTCATCTCCGTTACCATTGGTTTGGCACATTTGAAGAAACCGAACCGGCCTTTGATCGAAGCAAAATTCGACCTTTCCAATGTGGTTCACGAGGTAATGTATATCGGTTTCGCCGGTTCGATGGGACATGGTGTCCAGCGTCACGAGATTTGGGACTGGGCTTTCCAGAACTGAAGAAATAATCGGTTCTATTTGGTTCGAGATCATCGGTTTTCTTTTGGTTTGTTTCTGGTTCACTATCTGTCGTGACTTTAGCTTGCGATAATTGAAGTGAAATAAATGCTCAATTTTATGGCTTTACCGACATTGTGATGAATTATTGTTGTCTCAGATTACTAAAAATCAACGACGTTTTAATTCCTGATTTAGTAGTATCTCCAAATTTTTATGTTAGTCATTTTTAGTAGTTTTAAGTTTTAACTAACATTTTCTCAGAATAATTAAGTAGACTTTGAATGCTTCCTCTGTTTCACAAAAAATATTATTTTAACAATATTATTTTGTTTCAAAATATATTAATTAAGCATAAATTTCTAATTTTAACCTCATTTTCGTTGAAAAATATCAAAAATCAATTTAAATTCAAAGAGTATATGAGATATTGTAATATATTTTATTAATTTGTGTATAAAGTATCAAAATGACACATATTGTGAAACAAAGGAAGTATTGTTTAGTTATCACATTCACAATCAAATAACAAAAACAAACATAAGCAAACAAACGAACCGATAGATACGTTTCGGTCAGGCTCAAACGGATACTACGTAGTTTTGTGTATAAGAGATAAGCAATAAATAGAAACCAAAAAGTATTCGAAGAGATAAACAATAAAAGCCCATTAAAAATTGCCCAAAAATAAAAAACGACTGGAAGTGAATAAGACTAATATTCATCCATATCATCCATGTCATCATGTAACAAAGCTTGTCTTCGACGAATTCCGTATGGGAGGAGACTAAAGATACTGTAGGAGGTGGTTAGACTTAGACCACTTCGCCATATATATGTAAACATGTTGAGATAACCTTCCAAACACATACAAGCGAAGTCAAGAACAATCGTTTCGTTTGTTTTGGAGGATACATGTTAGTGGTAGTTGCACCACCGACGTTATGTTAAAACTGATGTGTGTTGGACATGATTGAAACTACTAAATAAATATTTAGTGCTAAACAGAATAATCAACTAGAAATAAAATTAATGAGTCTTTTTATGTGTCCGAGTTGACGCTATCTAAATTAACCACTAGTACTAAATGTTTGAAAAGTCAAAGTGGATGTCTCTTGCCACCCTATATATATAATACACACCACCTTCCCTAATTACCATAATATACCAAAATCAAACACAAGTACACAAAACTCATAATGCAAATGAAAAAATTATGTTTTATTGCTCTGTTCATAGCTTTGTTAAGCTCTGAAACCATCTCCGCCGTCAAATTCAACTTCAACCATTTCGACGGAACAAATCTAGTCTTCATCGGATATGCCGAGCTAGGACCAGCAACCGATGGCATGAGCCGATCCGGAGCTCTCTCCATGACCCGTGACAATATTCCATTCTCACATGTTCAGGCCTATACACAGATCCAATCCCATTCAAACCATCCAACAACACTTCTTCTTCTGTTTACTCTTTCAAAACATCTTTCACATTCTCCATCACTCCTCGTCGGTCAAACCCTAACAACCTCGGTCATGGTCTCGCCTTCATCGTTATCCCAACCGTAAACTACGACAAAGACTCAACCCATGGCTTCCTCGGTCTAGTTAACAGTACGACCAATGGCAATCCTAATAACCATCTCTTTGCCGTAGAGTTTGATGTCTTCCAAGATAAACGTTTTGGCGATATTAATGATAACCATGTTGGTATTAATATCAACTCTGTTAACTCAATGGTTTCTGAGAAAGCTGAAGAAACAGAGGTATGTACGAGTTACAAGCTGTCGCGAAGTGTACCTGAAGGACTTCAGACAAAGCGGGAAAGTGTTAAGTTGATCCGCCAGCACAACACCTTGAAGACAGTACGATGCATCGAGCGTGGAGATGTTAAGCATGGGCGAAAAGGTGTAAGGCTAAAAAGGTGTTCGTTGGAAGCTACAAGCAAGTGAAGTGTTGAAGTCAACATAATGATGAGGTTTCTCCTATGACTCATTGGACAAAGAGAGGCTCTTGAAGGACATGGTGCATAAAAGGATTTGATGGATAAAGAAGAGTATGGTGAAGATTTTTGCTGTCTATAAAAGAGAAGCAATTCACATCCTTGTTCGGTTACCACTTTTATAGAGAGAAAAGTGTGTGTGTTTAGATCTAAGCAAGAAGAATAATATTGCTTGAGGGTTTCATAGGTGAGTGAATAAAGAGTGAGCATAGCTGTTGCTGTGCAGGTAAGGTTGGGTAGATTAGGATTGTTTCAGTGGCAAACCAGCTGTTGTGGTGTTGCATAAATATGATCAAACAAGCTTGTAAGATAGTTGTTTGAGAAATTCTTAATAAAGCTCAGTTTACTGACCCTGGTGTTCCTGTAGTAGTATTCAAGGTTCTAGTTATTTCATTTGGTATCAGAGAGGGAAACCGATCTAAGACTGTCGTCTCTACATAGGTTAGATCCTAAGTTATGGAACCAAATACTGATGGTACGGGTACAAGTAAGAACATCATGTTGGATACTCAGAGATATGGGTATTGGAGAATGACACAACTCATCAGAGGCCAAGGAGAAGATGCATGGACAGCTGTAGAAGAAGGATGGGAACCTCCGTTTGATACAACAGAAGATGGAGTTAAATTTCCAAAACCTAAAGCCAGATGGACGATTGATGAGAAGAATCTGTCAAAATTCAATGCAAGAGCCATGAATGCCACTTTCTCTGGTGTGGATGAAGATGAGTTCAAACTCATTCAAGGATGCAAGTCTGCAAAACAAGCCTGGGATATTCTCCAACAATCTCATGAAGGAACGTCAAGTGTTAAGAGAACGAGACTTGATATGTTAGCTACTCAGTTTGAGTGTCTGAAGATGGCTCGAGATGAAACAATAGTGAAGTTTAGCTCAAAGCTTAGTGCCATAGCAAATGAAGCTGAAGTACTTGGAAAGACCTACAAGGATCAAAAACTGGTGAAGAAACTGTTGAGGTGTCTTCCAGCCAAATTTGCTGTTCACAAGGCTGTAATGAGGGTAGCTGGGAACACTGAGTCAATGACTTTTACTGAATTGGTCAGGTTACTAAAATCTGAAGAAATGGAAGCTGATGAAGACAAAGTCAAACCATCTAAAAGCATTGCATTTCAGGCCGATCAAAAACCTGATCAGTTTCAAGAAATCAAAGATAGCATGTCCTTGTTAGCCATAAATTTTAGTAAAGCTTTAAAAGAGGTTGAGAGAAATAACAACATAGACACACGACGTTGGAGTAATACAGAAGGAGACAAACCAGGTGGTAGATCATCAAAACCAGATGCTGACTATTCTGGTAAGAGAAAGGAGATTCAGTGCTATGAATGTGGAGGTTATGGTCATATCAAACCTGAATGTCCTGTAACCAAACAGAAAGAGTTGTAGTGTCTTAGAGTGCAAAATGGGACATAAAAAATTTGAATGTCCTAACAAAACCAAGTTAAAGGAGAAATCCTTGTTGAGCTTCAGTGACTCTGAGTCTAATGAGGAAGGGGAAGAACTGCTCAACTTTGTTGCTTTTATAGTCAGTGGAGATAATGTTCAGATAGGTGCTGAGTCTGATTCAGAGAGTGACGAAGAAATCAATCCCAAGGAGGAATACAGAATTTTGTATGACAGTTGGGTACAACTAAGCAAGGATAAGCTTAAGCTTATTTAAGAAAAGCTTACTCTGGGATCTAAACTTGAATCAGCCTATGAAGATACAACGGAAAAGGTCAATTACACTCAACTCAAGTCTACTGATCAAACAACTGAAGGACTTCTTCAGAAACTGAGCAACCTTCAAGAAGAGTATTACAAAGAAAAGGGAAGAGCCACAATACTTGAAAAGGAATTGAATGAGAAACACAAGCAGATCAGGATGCTGAACAGTGGAACCAAGGAAATAGACAAGATTATGTCCATAGGAAGAATAAATGCCACACACAGAGGTCTAGGGTATCAAGGAAATATTGGAACCTCAAGTGATCTGACAGTTCAACCTGTGAACTTCGTGAGTGCCAATCACTTAGAAAAGGAAGTAGATATATCTACTGATTTGGAGAACGAAATTTCGGTGATAAAGAGATCAGAGAAAAGGCAGAATAATCCTTTGAAGGACCATCACATGAGGGTCATAAGGAGAAGAACTTATGGGTGTGATCATTGTGGTGGCAATCATCAAAGAGAACACTGTTACAGTTTCAGGAAGAAGATCATTCTGTTGTGGAATCTCAATAAGTGTTACTTGGAGTCAGAGAAGTTCTGCTCTGTGTGGATCTCAAAGAAAGACTTGTACAGTAATATGCTTACAGAAAGATCAAATTTCAACCTAATGAAGACGTATGAAGAGGATGATGAGATCTACATAAGATGCAATCTCAAGGCTTCCACTGTTGTTTCTGGTGAAGACACAACCGAAAATATCAGCTTAAGATGTAATCTAATCTTGATAAAACTTGAAGAGGATGACGAATAAGCCAATGTAGCATACACATCTACAGGTTCATCTGAAGTCAACTCTTGGTACTTTAATAGTGGATGCTCAAGAAATATGACAGGAGATCAATCAGCATTAAACGAATTTACACCTATTTTAGGTGGAAAAATCACTTTTGGTGATGGAGGAAAAGGTCAAATCAAAGGAAAATGGGTGATTGACAGATTCAACCAACCTCAACTGGCGAAAGTGTACTTTGTTGATGGACTTCGTGCAAATCTAATCAGCATAAGCTAGTTATGTGATGATGGACTTAAAGTCACATTCACAAAAACGGAATGCGATGCATGTGATGAAAATGGAAAAAAAGTTCTAGCTGGAGTTCGTTCAGGAAACAACTGTTATATGTGGAAAGAGTCAGAGATGTGTCTATCCGCTACAGTCTCTAAACTTGATCTATGGCATCGACGGCTTGGTCACATCAACACTCATAGTATAGTCAAGATAGTGAAGGCTAACGTTATCAGAGGTATACCAAAGCTCGATGGAAAATCTGATGCAGTTTGCGATGCTTGCAGTAAAGGAAAACAAATCAAGGTACAACACAAGAAAGTCGCTGATATTGGTTCAAAACGGATTCTGGAGTTAATACACATGGATCTTATGGGGTCAGTACAAACTGAAAGTTTGAATGGAAAAAGGTACACCTTTGTACTTGTTGATGATTTTTCTAGGTTCATTTGGGTCAGATTTTTAAAAAATCAGAAGCTGTTGAGAGCTACAAGATACTGGCTCTGCAACTTCAGACTGAAAAGGGACCTATAGTTCAAATCAGAAGTGACCACGGTGGTGAGTTCCAGAATGAAGAATTTGAGCAATTCTGCAACTCTCAAGGGATACGACATCAATACTCTGCACCAAGGACACCACAACAAAATGGGATTGTTGAAAGAAATAACATAACTCTTCAAGAAATGGCAAGAGCCATGATTCACAGAAACAATGTGTCACCAAGGTTTTGGGCTGAAGCGATAAACACTGCTTGTTAGATCATCAATCGTGTCTATGTGAAACCAAACACCAACACAACTCCTTACGAAATTTGGAAAGGGAAAACTCCGAATCAGTGCTACTTCCACACGTTTGGGTGTATTTGTTACATTTTGAATGATAAAGATCACCTGGGTAAGTTTGACTCAAGGAGTGATGAAGGTATTTTTCTGGGATATGCTACAAACAGTATGGCTTACATGGTATACAACAAACGTCTCAAGAGAGTTGAAGAATCTGTTAATATTGTATTTGATGATAGATCACCTACTCAAGAATTCTCTGTAGCTCAGGATGATGAAGATCTGTCAACTCTTGATCTAGAGAAAGTTGAAAAGGATCAGGAAGAAGAAACAAGGGTTACTCAAGGACCATCTGTGGATTCAAGGTAAACCATCTTTCCAAGTTCCTCAGAATCACTCAGAATCGGATGTGATTGACAACCTAGAAGGTCAAAGACAAATAAGAGGAGTTCAGATCAACTTCCGAGAAATGTTACAACATTCTTGTTTTGTCTCAACACTGGAACCATCTGACATCTTTGCAGCCTTAGATGATGAGTTTTGGTTTACTGCGTGTCATGAAGAGATTAATCAGTTTGTTAGGCATGATGTGTGGGATCTTGTTCCAAGACCTCCGCAAGTTAATGTTATTGATACTAAGTGGATCTTCAAGAACAAGATTGATGAGGATGAAAATGTTACACGAAATCGAGCAAGATTAGTTGCTCAAGGTTACTCTCAAGTTGAAGGAGTTGATTTTGATGAAACCTTTGCTCATGTAGCACGTCTTGAATCCATTCGTTTACTTCTGGGGATGGCATATCTTCTGAACATTAAGATGTTTCAAATGGATGTGAAGAGTGCATTTCTAAATGGGATCATCCAAGAAGAAGTGTATGTCACTCAGCCAAACGGTTTTGAAGACCCAAAATTTCCGAATCAAGTGTACAAACTCAAGAAGGCTCTGTATGGATTGAAGCAAGCACCACGAGCATGGTATGAACGTTTCACTGTGTTCCTTCTTGAAAATGGGTTTAAAAGAGGCATTGTAGACAAGACTCTGTTTATCTATGAAGAAGGTTCAAACATCCTCATTGTTCAGATCTATGTGGATGATATTGTGTTTGGAAGTACTAATCCTAAACTTATGATGACCTTTGTCAAAGGAATGACTAAGGAATTTGAGATGAGCATGGTTGGCGAGATGAACTACTTTCTGGGATTACAAATAAAACAAAGTGATAGTGGGATTCACATCTCTCAATCAACATATGCAAGGAGCTTAATTCAAAGATTTGGAATGCAAATGAGCAAGTCAGCCAGGACCCCTATGAGCTCAACGACAAAGTTGTCGAAGGATTCAACTAGTTAAAAGGTTGATGAAAAGCTCTACAGAGCTATGATTTGAAGTCTTCTCTATCTCACTGCTACTCGGCCCGATTTGTGCTTCAGTGTTGGTGTATGTGCTCGGTATCAAGCTGATTCAAGGTTGTCTCATCTGAATGCTATCAAAAGGATCATCAAATATGTCAAGGGAACAACTGATCGAGGTCTGTTTTACTCTAAGCAAACTAACTCGAATCTTGCAGGTTTTTGTGATTCTGATTGGGCAGGAAGTCTTGATGATCGACGAAGCACATCTGGAGGTTGTTTCTTCCTTGGGAATAATCTCATCGCCTGGCACAGCAAGAAGCAAAGTTGTGTGACTATGTCTACTGCAGAGGCTAAATACATTGCCATGGGGAATTGCTGTACTCAGCTCATGTGGATGAAACAAATGTTGTCTGATTATGGTATTGTATCCTCAACCCTCTTAGTTTATTGTGATAATGAAAGTGAAATCAATATCTCAAAGAACCCTGTTCAACACTCTCGCACTAAGCACATAGACATTAGACATCACTTTATCCGTGAACTGGTTGAAAACAAGGTAGTTGAGATCTCTCATGTGTCCTCAGATAAACAACTTGCTGATATTTTTACCAAACCCTTGAATTTGAACACTTTCGCACATCTTCAAACTTCAATTGGGTTGTGTGATCACTAATGTGTTTATATGTCTGAGCCTCATGTTGTAGGTTCCCTGTACAGGTTTGCACAGCTCTTTGTTTCACCTTTTATCTATGTATAATTTAAAACCTCTGTTTTGGCAAGTCTTTCCAGAAAAACAGCTGCTCATCATGCTCTCCCTACAACGTTTCCAAAAAGGATGGATGAAGCATAAAAAAAAAAAAAAACTCAAAAGTGTATAAGTCAGCTGGAAAGGGGTTGATATTCTTTTATTTTCTCCTTTGAATTCAAAAAAAAAAAAAAAAAGGTACAACTCTGTGTATATCTGTATCTATGTCTTTTCTTCATTACATCAAACCATCAACCCCCCTCGCCATGAATTTGGCTTCACATCATGAGGATCTGTTCCGGTTGAGTATGATGAGTGTAGTCTAGTCTGTTGAGATCATTGAGTATGTTGTACATCTCCTTGAGCTAAACAGCTGCTAGTTTTTCATCTACTAAAATCACAGCAGCTGTGCAACCCTTTACTTGGGAATCTGTCTGTTTGACCTCAGCCATAGGACTCAGGTGTGGTATCCTCATCCTTTTGATTGTATATTGTATGTGTTATTTTGTCAGACATTTATCATATATATATATATATATGTATATGTACTAAACAAAAAAAAAAAAAAAAAAAAAAAACCAAAAACTTTTCGCTTTGTCTGAGGATGTCCTTGATGAGATTTCACATTTCTTATTATCACAGTTTTTATGGTTAAACATTGATATCAAAGAATGTGTTTTTTATCTCATTATGTTGTGTGTGTGTAAGCACTGTTGCAGTTATGTGAGTTTTGGTTTTGTGTTTGGGCCCAGTTTGTCGGATTGTCCTGAAAATCTTTTCAGGCCCATGAACGTATCTCACTTATTTGTTAAGTGTCGCAGGTGGCTATTTAAATGGGAGACTTTCCTAACCCTAATTCAGTTCTCCTTTGTGCCGCGTTTGCTTTGTCTCTTTGTCTTCCCTCTAAACCTATTTTCACTACCAGATCGTGTCTTTTCTTTGCTCATGGACCACCAAAATCCTTCCTCGGATCTTGGTGTTGAAGATCTAACACCTACTGCTGACAATTCTTCCGCTGCTCCTGTTCCAAAAACAGAACCTGGAGTCTCTCGCTCTAAGAAGACCAAGCGTCAACCTTTTGCTCTTCCTCCATCCAAACGCTCGTGCTCTCGCGCCTCCGGCTTTAAAGGGAAGACTAAACCTCCGTCAGCTCCCACTCGTCGTGTGCCTCGCCGTGGTTCCACTCGCTCCTCTCCCCGTGATGATCTTGAGGATGTCATTGACGTTTCGACTCACCCTACAGAGGATTTTACTGAGGTTCCCCCACCGACGTTTTTCTCTCGCTATGTTGCCAACCGTCGTCTCACTGCCATTCGGGATCGCAACTACCCTGAACTGAAACTCCCATCCTCCGACCCCTACTTATCTTAGTTCATCTCTGAAGTCTCCATACGTTGCTTTCAGACAATCTCGGATCGCTCATTCAATGAGATGGGGTTTCTTGCTCCGGATGTTCCTCACGGTGGTGATGCTTACAAAATCTTGTCTGATTTTGGTCTCCTGCCCACGATTACTGAAGTGGACTCGTTCGTTGGTAATATTGTGAAGGAGTTCTAGGCGAATCTTGCTGAAGCTGACACAGAAGGGCTTGACACCCTCAAGGTCTTTGTTCGTGGATCCATGTATGAATTCTCTCCGTCTATCATCAATACCATGTATCAGCTTCCCAATGACCCCTACCCTCTCAATGCGACTCAGATCCAAGTTCATGACAGTCTCGATGACATTGTCACTCTCCTCACTGATGGTCGGATTTGTGCGTGGGATCTTCGCAGCAAAAAGGAGATGGGAGATACAGTGGACATGCTTCAGAAGATTTGCTGCCAGAACTGGATGCCAACCATGAACCTAAGCTTTATGTCCGCTGAACGGTCTACACTTCTGTTCACGATTCTCAAAGGTCATCAGTTTAACTTTGGGAAGTTGATCTTTGATGAGATATGTTCCTACAGCTCTGTTGTTGCGAATGCCTCTTCCAATGTTCGTCTCATGTTTCCAAATCTCATCGATCAGCTCATGCGCTTCCAACGCATTGTTCCTGCTCTCTCCGGTGATGTTACCTCTTCTGCACCTGCTAAGTTCAAGATTGAACCGAAGGAGGTTTTGTCTGCTCAGGCTCCGCTCACGCTTCTATCCGACATTCGCCACTTGCATGACTTCACCAAACTCATGATGGAACATCTTGCAGGTAAGTCTCTCCCCTCTTCCACTTACTCTGCTCATTTATCTTTAGTTTTTATATGAGTCTGTGCACTCAAGCAGGGGGAGATTACCTTGATATCGTTTATTCTAAGGGTGAGGGCGATCCAGAAGATGAGGAAGATGGTGATGAAACCGAGAGTGGCTGAAAAAGTTAGTGTATGCTCGTATGTAGGGGGAGTAGTATAAGTAGGAGTAGGACTTATCAGTTGGTTTTTAGTCTGAAACTCTAACGGTTATGTATTGGATCTATGGCTGCAGAACTCTTTTCCAGTTGTTCTTCAGTTGCTTTTTATTCGGTTATGTATTGAACTCTTTGTTTCACGAAAGTATTTAAGTCATCTTGATGATACTTGGTTTAGTTTCTCCTTTGTCTCCTTGTTCTGCACACTAACTTGTTACATGAAGCTTGAGGCACACACTCAAATAAAAAGGGGGAGATTGAGGAAATAGAGGATCTGTACGAGTTACAAGCTGTCGCGAAGTGTATCTGAAGGACTTCAGATGAAGCGGGAAAGTGTTACGTTGATCCGCCAGCACAACACCTTGAAGACAATGCGATGCATCGAGCGTGGAGATGTTAAGCATGGGCGAAAAAGGTGTCAGGCTAAAAAGGTGTTCGTTGGAAGCTACAAGCAAGTGGAGTGTTGAAGTCAACATAATGATGAGGTTTCTCCTATGACTCATTGGACAAAGAGAGGCTCTTGAAGGACATGGTGCATAGGAGGATTTGCTGGATAAAGAAGAGTATGGTGAAGATTGTTGCTGTCTATAAAAGAGAAGCAACACATCCTTGTTCGGTTACCACTTTTATAGAGAGAAAAGTGTGTGTGTTTAGATCTAAGCAAGAAGAATAATATTGATTGAGGGTTTCATTGGTGAGTGAATAAAGAGTGAGCATAGCTGTTGTTGTGCAGGTAAGGTTGGGTAAATTAGGATTGTTTCAGTGGCAAACCAGTTGTTGTGGTGTTGCATAAATCTGATCAAACAAGCTTGTAAGATAGTTGTTTGAGAAATTCTTAATAAAACTCAGTTTACTGATTTCCTGGTGTTCCTGTAGTAGTATTCAAGGTTCTAGTTATTTCAAAAGCTGGGTATTGGGTTCAGACAAGAAACGGAGGGAAGAATCAATGGTTGTTTAAGGAAGTGAAGCTAAGTAGTGGAGATAACTACAAGGCTTGGATCGAGTACAAGAACAGTAAAGTTACTGTTACGCTTGCACCTGCACATTTAAAGAAACCAAAGAGGGCATTGATCGAAACACAAGTTGATCTCTCGGAGGTTGTTCTTGAGTCAATGTATACCGGTTTCGCCGGTTCGATGGGTCGTGGCATCGAGCGCCACGACATTTGGAGCTGGAGTTTTGAGAATACCGCCAAAATCAATTAATTTTGTTTGGTTTTTGATTTTATTTTACATTGGTCTTGTTTGGTTTGATTTGTGTGTTTGTCTTTTTGTTATCTTTGTCACTGGTTTAACAATTATTCTATTTTTCTCCTGAATTTATTCAAATGTGGTTTACTGGTATATACAAAATCAAATTGAAATTTATCGATTAAAATTAAATTTATTAATTTTCATCTTAATATAAGATATAAAAAAGTATATATGTCTGGTCGAACCGGTTTGATCTAGTCTAACATAAAATTATGTTGATTTTGTATATTGATCGGCTGCCACATTTGCTCATTAGGAAAACAAAATGAAAAACCTAAACACCCTGGCCACGGTCTCGTTTTTGTCTTCTTTCGTTCTCATAACTACGAAAAAACAAAAACAGACGCCGGTATCAGTTTTCTTAACGAAAGTAACAAAAGTTATAAACTTATAATAGATCTTGATTGTTTCAGACGCTTTCTGCGTTTGTACATGTTTGCCTGTAATGTACCTTTTTCTTTTTTTTTGTCATAAAATATGTTTGCATAATGCAAAGAAACTTAAAAAAGTACTCATTTCGTTATTTGTTGGTTTATCATGATTTATGTCAAACAATACAAAAGGTTGCAATTAATTTAACGAGTTCTACTTACACATTCTTTCATCTTTATATCGTTGCTCTTGATAGGTAACCCCAACAACCATCTCATTCTCCTCGCTGCCGAGTTCTTCCACATCTTCGAAGACAAGTTTGCTGATGTGATCCAGTGGTTTTTGAGAAAGCCGTGAAGATGTATTGAATGGCTGAAGTAGTGTCTCTGTGATTCAAGACGTGATACATGATTGTTGTTGTTTTATGTGCGTGAGAAGTTTCTAGAAGGTTTGAGAAGGCAATATTGAAGCACGGTTTGAGGATGAATTGAAGAGGAAAACTACTATTTATTTGGTTGATTAAATTGGAGTTTTACAAGGAAAAGGAAAATAGCAAAAAGGAAAAAGTCATTTTCTTATGGAATTTGGAAATCTTCTTCTATGGTGATTAGGAAGTCTTTGTGGATATATAAGGAGGTGTTGGGCACGTCCTAGAGAAGTAAGAGAGCTGAGGCATAAAGATAAATCCTAGGGAGCTTTTTGTGTTTGTGTGCGGCTTAGTTTCGCGGTTTAGTGTTTGGGTTGTTCAAGCTTCTTTGTTCGTTGGTGTGATGTGTGTGTGAAGGTTGTTCAAGAGAGTTGAAGATTTGAAGTCTAGGTTCATGGGGAGTTTAGCCCAAAGTTAGGTTATCTTGGTTTGAATCTAGGCTCGGTGTGTGTTTAGTTAAGGATAGAGATTTATCCTTAAGATTTCATGTTATAGAACTGTTCTAGTGGAATTGAAATCTAGACGTGGCGGGGAGTAAGAAAAACCAAACCTCGTTAACAAAGCTCTTGTGTTATTTACTTTCTGCACTTTATTATTGTCTCATCGGCATTTACAAGCCGGTTATATATTAGATTAAAGACTATAATTGGGAAAGTAAAGCGGTGACTATTTAAGGAAATGAAATTGAGTAGTGGTGTGTGGAGATAAATACAAAGTTTAGATTGAGTACAAGGGCTAAGGCTATTGTCACGGTCGCACAGAAAACGTCAAGAATCTTAAAAGGCCTTTTTATTGAAATTGCCAATCTGGACTGGTCTATGTAAAGTTCTCATCGGACCGGTTTGGCCGGGTCAACAGTTGGGTGCTGAGCCTCACAACATATTGAGCTTAAGGTTCAGAACTAATACTCCGCTTCACTTCGGTTTAGTTTAGTTAAGCTTTAATAGCTTCTTTTCTAATCCGTAGTTTTAGTGATGAAGTCGAAGTTAGTATGCAGCTTACCTTAAAATCAGTCATAACTCATAAGACTTAATTATATAAATACTTGTTCTAACGTGTTTTCTTAAATAAGATAAAAAACTATCATGAAAGGGAAGAAATATAATCTATCACCGTTGCTCTTTGGTCGTATAAAACGGAGAGCTGCTACGTTATCTAATCAGTAATCATAGGAATAGTAAACACACGTGGCGTGTCCGGACGCATGTGGTTTTGTAATTTAGCTTTGTAGAGAGAGTTGTCGACTTGTCTCAATCCACTCCATGGAAATAGAAACTCCCCCTATACATTCTCTCTTCCCTTCACCAAAACCAATAATACATACAACAAACCATTTTGTTTTTCCAACTAGTACAATCATCATTTCTAGGTACAAATTTTGTAAGGCTTCTTCAATACCATTGCTTAAAATTCCTAATATAGCCTTACAAAAACGTATCTAATAATATACTATAGATTTGGACTACAATTTTGGCTTTTGACCCTATTGTTTGCATATATTTACATAGTTTGCCCAAAACCAAACATACGAAGAAAAAGGTTTACGCTTTACGTTCGTTCGTTGTTGTTGTGATTCCTAGGTCGTCGTTTCACCACGTTGCTTGCGTGGAAAGAGAAGTGACGATTAGCAAACAAAAAAGCTAAAATAAAATAAAATAAAAAGCAATAAAACCATCAGTGTGAAGTAAAAATCGTAGGCCCAAAAATAGATTTTTGTGCTTTTACCGAGAATTTAATTATATGAATCTCTCTACGAACTGTGTGTGTTGTGTGGTGTGTGTTTGGGTGATGTGTGGTTCTGAAAAAAGATCATTTTCTTCGGTGCCTCTTAGTCCTCTCAAGTACTTACTTCTTCTTCTTATTATCTTCTTCTTCCCTTTTGCTTTTTTCTTTTTATTGCCTTCTCTCTATATAGAGAGTTTAGTGGTGTACAACCTTACTCGTGTTTGTCTCTTTTATTATATGTAATCACAAAGGTTGCATTTTTATATCTGGTTTTGGTGTTTTCTGTCAAAGGGTCTTTTAAAAATCTTAACTTTTTTTTCGATTCTCTCTTAGGGTTCTTTTGGGATGGGATCATAATGAAGTATTGGAGGATCCAGAGGAGTTGTCTTTTGGTAATTTCTTTTGGTGGATGATTTTAAAATCAAATGATGAAGGGTTCTTCAGAATCTAATTCCAGAGGATTAAACAATAACACCTCTGGTGTTTCAGAGTTTTTTTACGGATGGTTCTAAGTCTTTGTCTCACATTGATTATGTCAGAGGCTTAGTTGGTTCACACAAAGACGATAACTTGGGACTTGTTGATGTGAGAGCCTTGGAATGTGAAGATGTTAGCTTGCGTCAGTGGTTAGACAATCAAGACCGATCCGTTGATGCGTTTGAGTGTTTTCACGTTTTCAGACAAATCGTTGAGATTGTCAATGCAGCTCACTCTCAAGGCATTGTTGTCCACAATGTTAGGCCTTCTTGTTTCGTTATGTCTTCGTTTAACCATGTCTCCTTTATCGAATCCGCTTCTTGTTCGGATTCCGGTTCTGATGAGGAGATTACAACAAAGTCTCGAGAGGTTGGGAGCTCGAGTCTATCAGAAAGACGAAGCAATAGATCAGAAGGAGCAGAGAAGCAACCTTTCCCTATGAAACAGATATTAGCGATGGAGATGAGTTGGTATACGAGTCCTGAAGAAGATAATGGTTCTCCGAGTACTTGTGCTTCTGATGTTTACCGTCTTGGTGTTCTTCTCTTTGAGGTTTGTGCGTGAGAAGATTGATTTATATGTTCTTAGCTGCTTTGTTTTCTTGAGAATACTGATTTGATGAATGTTAGTTGATGTGCAGCTATTTTGCCCTGTCTCGTCACGAGAAGAGAAGTCAAGAACTATGTCCAGTTTAAGACATCGTGTTCTTCCACCTCAGATACTGCTCAATTTTCCTAAAGAAGCTTCCTTTTGCTTGTGGTTACTGCATCCTGAGCCTAGCTATAGACCATCGATGAGGTGATTGATTCTCTCTTTGATGTTTTAATTTCATTAGGAAAAGTTTTGTGCTTTTTAATATTATTGGCTTCTTTGTGACTGATGCAGTGAGTTGCTACAAAGTGAGTTTATCAACGAACCTAGAGAGAACTTGGAAGAACGTGAAGCTGCCATGGAGCTAAAGGATGGAATCGAGGAACAGGAGTTATTGCTAGAGTTCTTGTTTCTGATTCAACAGAGAAAACAAGAAGCTGCAGACAAAGTGAGGGATACAATATCGCTTCTTTCTTCTGATATTGATCAAGTCGTAAAGCGACAGTTGGTTTTACGGCAAAAAGGGAGTGACATTCGTTCATTCTTAGCCTCAAGAAAACGGATTAGACAAGGAGTTGAGACCACTGCAGCAGAGGAAGAAAATGATGATAATACCATTGATGATACTCTAGAAAGCACACTTCTTGAAAGCTCACGGTTAATGAGGAATTTAAAGAAACTGGAATCAGTGTACTTTGCTACGCGATACAGACAAATCAAGGCTGCTGCCGCTGCTGAAAAGCCAATGGCTAGATATTATTCTACGTTGAGTAGTAGTGGTAGAAGTTCAGTGAGCAGCCCGGCACAACCACCTAAAGATCCTATCAATGAGTCTAGACAGGGCGGGTGGATCGATCCATTCCTCGAGGGTTTGTGCAAGTACTTATCTTTTAGTAAGCTACAAGTTAAAGCGGATTTGAAGCAAGGAGATTTGATGAACTCGTCTAACCTTGTTTGCGCAATTGGTTTTGACCGTGATGGAGAGTTTTTTGCCACGGCTGGCGTCAACAAGAAAATCAAGATATTTGAATGTGAGTCAATAATAAAAGATGGTCGGGACATTCATTACCCGGTTGTGGAACTTGTTAGCCGGTCTAAGCTTAGTGGTATATGTTGGAACAGTTACATTAAGAGCCAAATCGCATCAAGTAACTTTGAAGGCGTGGTTCAGGGAAGTTCAAGATTGAAAATAAGTTACTTGAAGCCAATCGGATTCACAAGAACGGCACCGTTTGGTAGGCTTTACAGATTAGTATTGGTCTTTTTACCATTGCTGCTAGCTACTTGTTTCTCGACCAGCTATATCAAAACTATTTGCGAGAAATTTTAAGTGTTATTGGTGTTATCTTGCAGGCAGTCAAAGCTGTACAACAAGTGGGAGTAATTGTTGCTGCGATGTCTGTGAAAGTTGCATCTCTACACAATTCTTATCATATGGTACCAAAAGAATTCTGGGCGTAGCAGCAAGTTTTATATTATATATATTAGATATTTTGGAAGAGACGGTGTATCAAATTTGGACATTCGAGTTCAAAAACAAGCTTATACCGTTATATATAAATGATACTTGGGTAATGGTAGTCATAGCTTAGTTGCAGAGGACTTGAAATCCTTGTGTCATACGATAATGATAATTCAGTAATGGTAGACATAGCTTAGTAATAGCTTAGTTATCAAATTGGTTTTTGATTTATGGTTTAAATGCTCGGTTATCCTAAACCGGCCTACTGATTGTGACACCCACTTTTTTGACGTTCGCATGCTATTTAATGGGCCTTGGCCTTTTTGATCCGGAGTTCCGGACGATAGCGAAAGATGCAAAACGTTGATATATATCTTTTTATTTGTCTTTGTTCACGGTATTGAAACTCCCCTGTTTTGCCTTTGTTCCCACTTTGAACCGCGAAGCCAACCGCATCTACCCGTTCTTCTTTGTTGCCTTTCATCTCGCACCACTCGTTGATAAACTTGAGACAGTTTAAACATTGGCTCCATGTTTGCTAGTGTGGAGTGTATTCCGCCAAAACGAACATCATCCAAGCCCATCAAAAATTGATGTGTTTGTTCTTCATCTCTTTCTTGTTCAAGTTGTGCAGCAAGCTCACCACACAAACACGACTTCAAGGGCTTGTAAACCGCTAGCTCATCCCACATCTTCTTTAGTCTCCCAAAATAAATCATCACACTATCTCCTTGCTGTTTGCAATTAGCCAACTCTGATTTCCAATTCATGCACTCTCGGTCCATTCCCAAAACTGCAACCTCAAATCTTTCCATAATGTGTGTGCATCATCCACCATCGAAATCATCGTTCTCAACGTCGGTTCGACCGTAATCATCAGCCATGCCACTATCATTGAATCAACAACCTTCCACTGCTCAATTTCTTCAGCCACAACCGGTTTCTCCAAAGTCCCATCGATAAAACCCAACTTTCGTTTAGTACGCAAAGCATTCCGCACATGCTTAGACCAATCTTCATAGTTATCTCCTTTCAATTGCACCATGGTAATCAAGCTACCAGGTCCTTCAGACGGATGCAAGTAAAGAGGCGAGGATGTTGAGATTCCAGACACCCTCACAATCTCCTTACCTTTCCCTTCACTAGTCGCAATCTTCTTTGTTTTTGTCATGATCGAAACCGTTCTAAAAAAACTAGCTATCAGAGTTTTGGATCTAGGATGGCTCTGATACCATGTAAAGATAGGAATAGAACGGCTTGCCCTTATTATTAGGATGATACAAAGTATATATGCACAAGCGTGAAAACCCTAGGGTATTAGACAAATAAAGAAACCTAAATACAATGTAATATTTACAAATCAACCCCATAATATTGTGCACGATTTTTTTTAACTTTTTTTTCCTGTTACTGAGTTAAGTACATTTTAGTGTACAGTCACACACATATATATATACTACAGATTAAACTCAATAAAAAAGAGCAATATCGATCGCATTATCTTTTTTTTTTCTTTCTTAAACGGTATTATAGTTATCCTTCTATACTTGAGGAGGTATATGATTTCTCTTATGCAAGGCTTAAATGAATGATGGATGATTAGTACTCAGGAAGCTTTAAGAGCACCTCGCGAATCGCGATTTATGATATAGGTGAGTGAGACTAGGGTCAACGGGTCCAGGTCGATGATTTGTTGTGGTTCGACGAAGACGTAAACTTTAGATAGACGTTCCCGTGCGTTGTCTTTCTGACAGAATTTATATATATATGTAGTATGTACTATTGTTTGGTCACCATGTATTCATTTATCTTACATAAATAACTTTCTTATGCCGCCGTTATGCCACACGTACGAACCAAATGTAAAACCATATTAGGTGTGTAAAATCACCCGAACAAATTTTGGCTGCTCAAATCATAGTTAACGACACTGAAAGCCAAATCCAAATACATCGATGAACATAATAGTCGGACTTCGTATGAAATATATGCAACTTAATCTAGTAAATGATAAAGCTTCTTGTATATAATTAGATATATGAAGAAATCGGATCATAATTTTGTTTTTTCGACGTATCGGTTTTGATAATTAAATTGATTTTGAAAGAAAAACCATTCCTGGATATGTGTATTGACGTCCTAAATTCCTAAACTACCAATTTAAATATATATATATATATATATATAGTTCTCAAAAGATTAGCTAGACTTTACATTTTTCATCAATGGTTTAACGTTTTCTTAACAAAAGTAACAAAAAAAAAGGATTAAAGAAGAAAAAGTGATAGGTGGGGAAGTGGTCCCCAACACCAAAAAAATGTGTGGCTGGCACCCAATTGGAATGCACCAAATTGTTTTATTAACTCCCAAAAATAAAATAAAAACAAATAAAGAGACTATAAAAGATTGTTTCTTTTCTGATTGGATAACCATGACGTAGCATGCGTCACCAAGATACTCTTAATTCGCTCGTTGCAAACGAATGTTTATTACGGTTTTTTTTTTTTTAACCTTTTAATCTCTTTGCTTTTTGGCCTATTAAACTCTTCTTCACACACACGCAAGGTTTTATTATTATTATTACGTAAACGTATTTTTACATTCATAGCGTTAATCACCTCTTACTTTTTGTTTTGAGGGTTTTAATATTATATTAAAATTTATACTCAAACAAAGTTCTAATCTTCTATAACCTTTAAGCAAGACTTAAATAGCGAATTTACTTATTTTTTTTCCTTTTCATTCAATAGTGTTACGCCAAATTAAATACTCGAATATTCATCTTAAAGCTTTTGGCTAATTTGGCTTTTTACATAATGAATCAACAGGAGGGTTGAGTGGTGACGTGTATATTCTATCAAAACTGATCTTTTAGCAAAGACCAAATCTCAAGCCGCTCAAAAAATTGAATTGTTGGCCAACTACTATTCAGCATTTATCATTCTCCAATAGTTTTTCCTCCATTTCCTATATTCAGATACATCTCCTTTACTAAATTATTTAAAGTGTCATTGTCATTGTTGCAAAAAAGTAGATAACTTATTTAAGTGTTCATACGACATTTGAAGGGGGGATGTATATGAAAATCAATGTATTAGTGTTTACTTTTTTTTTTTTTTACAGTATCCCTCTCATTCAAGTAAACAAAATTCAAAATTAAATATTCTTATATATATATATTTTGAATTATTACATAAAAATCAATTTTCAGCAAATAACCATATATATACAATGTTGGAAAACAATTGCAGACTTCCCATGAGAAGTTACCTATAGTGTGTGTAACGTCTAGAAATAAATCATAAATGTAGCGTTTTCTGAACCTCACAATCGTGTGGACACTATACAGTCAATGTAAAATATTAAATATAAAGTGGATGTAGGTCGACCATTGGCTTTGAGGCTCACAGCTCACTCCTCACTCCGTCCAAGGGGATACAATGATTGACATAAATCATACATGCATACGTGTGGTCTTCCATCTTTTGACATAATATATCTCTAATTGCATCCACTATATAAATGAATTAATATTTCTAATTATATAGATGATAGTAAGTTGAATGATCGACGAGATAATCGTGTCTCGCGCAGAGCAATTACTGTATTTTAGAAAATTGAACGAAAAGAGAGTTTCCTCAAAAAAGGAATATATAATCGGTTATGTTACCGTTGTCTCCTACAAAAATTAAGACCGTCAAATTAAACCAAGAAAACATCAGACATAGGTCGGTTTCCTTGACTAATACTGGTATATAACTAAAAATACTTATGTTTACCAGACTAATACTAAAAATACTTAAATAGTTTAAACTCATTAACTAGTTGAGATCACCTGCACATTATTATTAGTTATTACGTGGTTCACCGGACACTACATTATACAACTAATCACGTGCATAATAGAGATATATTTTTAAGGCGGGAATATTCAGTTAAATTCTCATTTGTCTTCCATAGAATTGACAACTTAACAATAAGCCATTTCTTGTCATTCTCAATATAGAAAGTTATTGGTCTTAATTGCTGTGACATTAATGGTTGGTTATCCTTTATGCCCAAAAGAGATACTAAGATCCAAACGGTAATACTATTTCTATTTTTTTTTTAATAAAAAATACAGTAAAAAAAGGAACCAAAAGCCTTGTGATATATTGTTTGGAAAATTGGACAAATATTCTCTGTTAGTGCTTCATTACAAAGCTTTTATTTAGAGCATTTTCCAACTCATTTCTTAATTTTTAACTCTATTTTGGAGTAACTCCATTTTAGAGAAGAGTTTTCGCCAACTTATTTCTTCATTTTTAACTCCAAAAAGAATAAAGAAAATATTTTATATTTTATAATTAATTCATATAATGATTATTTATTTATTAAAAATTACAAATTTAACCTAAATATTTTTTACTTTTAAGAATATTCTTTTTGTATTGTCTATTTTCTATGTAATATATGTTATTGTTAAATTTTAAAATTATTATTTAAAAATTTAAGAATAAAATAAGAATAATTAATTGTATTTAGATATAAAATATAAAAATATATAAATTTAACGGATTCCATTTGTAAATAAAAAACTCAACTCTAAGATGGAGAAATGAATTAAAAGTCTCTAAATAGAGAGACAAATATAGAGATAGAAATAGAATAAGTTGGAGAAGATTCTTTTCCAAAATATAAATGAAGATGAGTTGGAGATGGTCTTAGTCCAGTAACATCTCCAAAAAATATTGTAGATGAATCATGAATTGAAGTTGAGAAAAAAATATATATTACCCAAAAAAAACTTTATATTTTTATAACCGATTTAAATACAATTTTTATTTTGGAAATCGATAGCTCAACTGGTAAAATTTTTATTATTTCAAAAGGAAAAGTTTCAGAAATCCAGTATTAGAACATTAGTAATGGTGAGGTGACTATCTTAAATCCAATTTAGTTTACGACGTACGACATTTTGGGCTTCGGCGCAATTTTCTCAAATGATGTACTTTTATATATATATATATATATATAAAGATTGTGTACTAATGAAAATAAATAGGTGTAGATTCTATGCTTTTTACAAGAAAAGAAAAAGATAACCGTTTAAAACGCCTCAATCGACGTCTTGGTGCAATTTAACTATGTTCCGATAAAATCTTTTTGGTCTTCATCTTTTCCAATCTTTTTTCGTCTTCTTCTTCTTTTGCAAGTTCACGCACTAAGCTGAGTGAAAAAGATACGCCTTTTTCCCCCATTTTTTGCATGTCACAGTAATTCACAAACCCAGAAAACAAAATATACAAAGAAAACAAAAAAAACAAAACTTTTAATTTCTTCTAGAGAAAGAGCCACTCTCACCACTTCTTTCTTTGTCAATCTTTTTAGACAGGGAAAAGTGGCGTAAGAGAGAGAAATAGAGAAAAAAAAAACAAGTTGGTGAAGGTGAGAGAATTTGCGGTTCATATCAGTACAGAGAAATTTGTCAGTTACATATGTTTTTTTTTTCTCTTTAATTAGCTGCTTTAGAACTGAGTGGGTGTGTGCTTTTAACCATTTTCATGATTTGTCAAAAATAATCAAAAGAGTGTTTTTTTTTTTTTTTTTTGGCTTCATTAGCTCTCATCAAGTTCATGTTGTGTTGAAATCCAGGTAAAAGGGTCCTTTGTTCCGGTGAAAAGTTTCAAACTTTCGACGGTTTTGATTGAAGTAATCTGATGAGTCGTTGATTCCCGGGGAGGAATTAGGGTTTATGAGAGAGTCAAGGAAGAAACTTTTGGATTTTTGGGAGATGGAGATAGAGATGTTTTAAGAAGAATCGGCTGATCATTTGCTTAGGAGTATGAAGATGAACATGAAGAGCTTTCTTAAGAAACTTCATATTACACAGTCAGATGAAGCTCAAGGATCAATTAACAAGTCTAGCGATGTGTCATCATCACCGAGGTCTCATCACAGCAATAGCCCTGAAGTCAAACCCTTTTCTGGTTTATCCAATTGGTTAAGCTCTGTTGGTCATAGAAAAAGCCCTAGTCCACCTAATTCTTTCAATGCCAAGAACAGAGCCGCCAAAGCGGCTAATGATAAGAAGGCTGTGGAACATGGTGATGATGATCATGTTGTTGTTACTGGGTCTGAACGTGTTGAGCTGCAGGATTTAGGTTCCAAGGATCCAGCTGTTGAAGAAGAGAATCAGATACAGTTGGCTTTAGAGTTAAGTGCCAAAGAGGATCCTGAGGCTGCTCAGATTGAAGCTATTAAGCAGTTCAGTTTAGGCTCTTCTGCTCCTGAGAACTCTTCAGCTGAACTCATTGCTTATCGATACTGGGTAAAACATTCTATTCAGTTGTGATTAATCAGCTTTTCATTGTTTTCTCTGCATTACATAAACTCTTTAATTACACTCAAGAACTCTCTCATTACTTGATTTGTTTTTGTTTGCATTTACAGAATTACAACTGTCTTGGCTATGATGACAAGATCTTGGATGGTTTTTATGACTTGTTTGGAGTGTTGAATGCATCCTCATCAGAAAGAATACCTCCTTTACTCGATCTTCAAGGGACACCTGTATCAGACGGTGAGACATGGGAAGCTGTTCTTGTGAACAGAAGTGGGGATTCCAATCTGTTGAGGCTTCAAGAGATGGCTCTTGATATTGCTGCAAAATCAAAATCAGTTTCTTCCTCTGGTTTTGTGAACAGTGAATTGGTTAGGAAACTGGCTATTCTGGTTGGACATTACATGGGTGGACCAGTTGTTCATCCTGATAACATGTTGAGATCTTGGAGGAGTCTTAGCTACAGTTTGAAAGCAACTCTTGGAAGCATGGTTTTGCCACTTGGTTCGCTAACTATTGGATTGGCTCGTCACCGTGCCTTGTTATTCAAAGTATGCATTTCGTCAGCTTATTGTGATCCATTTTCAATCGAATACGTGGGCTGACATGCCCTTATTGACTTTTTAAGTTTATATTATTTCTTATCTCTCGCTCTTTGTATGAGATTTTGTAGGTTTTGTGTGATAGCCTTGGTGTTCCTTGTCGGATAGTCAAAGGACAGCAATATACCGGTTCTGAAGATGTGGCAATGAACTTTATTAAGGCTGATGATGGCAGGTAAATAATCACACTAATGTGTATCATCATTCTCCTTCCAGTCATGTATAGGTTTATGTACTCTGCTGTAGATAAATTTTTAAGTGTGTGCTATATTTTTAATAGGCATAATAGCATATGTACCTATGTCTATATGGTGTTTAGTATATTATCTGCATCTCCTAAAGCTAAACTGAGGCTTGATGAAAGAAATGTTGAGTTATATGCAATGCAATTGTGAATTTTAGGGAGTACATTGTTGATCTCATGGGAGATCCAGGCACGCTCATTCCAGCTGATGCAGCTGGACTACAAATAGACTATGATGAATCTACCTATACTGCTATTCCTGGAGACAGTGGTTCTATTCAAGTAGCTTCTTCCAGCAATGGGGTTGAGAGGTCATTGGAAGAGAATGCAGAGCTTCGGGTTGTGGAAGAACGTTCTAGTACCAAGAGTTCCAGGGAGAGAAATCAATCCGGAGGAGGAGGCGATCTCATTGTTCATCCAAATATATCTAAGGAAGGTGTTAAAAATCAGACGGATGTTGAGAAGGCTCCAGTTCAAAACCTCCCAAGCAGGCCTATTCATTCTTTTACCCATATGAGATCACCTTCTTGGACTGAAGGTGTAAGCTCTCCAGCTGCGCAGAGGATGAAAGTCAAAGATGTTTCACAATATATGATTGATGCTGCCAAAGAGAATCCACGGTTAGCTCAGAAGCTTCATGATGTATTACTTGAAAGCGGTGTTGTAGCTCCTCCCAGTTTATTTTCTGAAGTCTATTCCCAGCAATTGGATGCAACCGTTGAAAGAAAACCCCCGACTGAAGCCAAGAAAGAGAAAGGAAAAGATTTAGAGACAGCTCAGCAAGGACGACAGCAAAAGGATTTTGGTCCAGTTCGGTTTTTGCCTCCATTACCAAGAGTGCACCCTAAACCAAATACACATGATCAACGTGAAAATGGCAAAGTTGTAAGTCAGTCTGATTCTCCACATTCTGAAGCTTCTTCGACAGAATATGCCAGGACCGTTCCTGCTGCTGTAGCTGCAGCGGCTGTTGTTGCATCTTCAATGGTTGCAGCTGCTGCTGCCAAGTCTACAAACTCAGACTCCTCCACTGTAGAACTTCCTGCTGCAGCTGCTGCCACGGCCACTGCTGCCGCAGTTGTGGCAACGGCTGCAGCCGTGTCCAGACAACTCGAATTAGCCTCGAATAGCGATGGGGATGCTGGCTCTGGTGGACATGAGCCTCAAGGTAGTGGGGACTCTAATCTTGGGCCAAATTCAGGGGAGGAAAGAATATCTGACAGATCTATTGGCAATGAAAGTTCCAAGTCTGACTGTGATGATGTATCTGACTGTGAGATTTTGTGGGAAGAAATTACTTTGGGAGAACGTATTGGACTTGGTACTGCGACTTATCATCTGTTATCTGCTTTGGTGTAACTACCTCTACCATGAATTAAATAGTTTACCTCTTTTGATACAGGATCATATGGAGAAGTGTATCGGGGAGATTGGCACGGGACGGTGAGTATTTTATTTGCTTTTCTTATTTCTTATTTGAGTTAGACTTCATGGAAATGGATGAAGAAAGAGTTTAGCGATTCCTAGTTTGAGTTTGTATTGTTAAAACTGTTGAACTTGGCAGGAAGTGGCTGTCAAGAAGTTCCTTGATCAAGATCTATCAGGAGAAGCATTGGAGGAATTCAGAAGTGAGGTATTAGCCTTTCTTCTAACCGTTTCTTTTTTTTCCTAATTTTCCAAGTTGATAGTTTTATATCAAACCCTTCTTATATATTCTTGTGATGCAAGGTCCGAATCATGAAAAAGCTTAGACATCCCAACATTGTTCTCTTCATGGGAGCTGTGACTCGGCCACCGAATCTCTCAATTGTTACAGAGTTTCTTCCTAGGTAAATACTATGATCTTTGCAAGATTTAATTAGTTTAATACAATTCTCATGGCTACTACGGCATTCCATCTCCTTATTCATGAGGCGCATGCCTCTGTTTTTCTCTTTTTAAAATAAACTATTTTGTGACCTCTATATGCCAAAATATTTTTTGCATCAATGAGTGTTGTTTAAGTATTTGCTTGAAGTTCTTTAATCTGGATAGTATGAACAGGTTCGATTTGGTTGTGTTTCGTTTTTGAATCTTTACAGTAGAGTTTTCTTTCCAAACTTGTGCAGAGGTAGCTTGTATAGATTAATCCACCGGCCAAATAACCAATTAGACGAGAGGAGGCGTCTGAGAATGGCCCTTGATGCTGTATTACTCTTTTTCTATTCACAATCTTTTCTACCTTTATCTGTATCACCTGTTAAGTAACATATTACTTGTAAAAACTTCAGGCTCGTGGAATGAACTATTTGCACAGCTGTAGTCCGATGATTGTCCATCGCGATCTTAAGTCCCCAAACCTTCTAGTTGACAAAAACTGGGTCGTGAAGGTAAATATAGAATTTATGGTTTCTTACCTACTGGATAATGTTAGTTTGCACAACAAATAATGGATTTTTCATATCTATCAGGTGTGTGATTTCGGGTTGTCTAGGATGAAACACAGTACATATCTCTCTTCAAAGTCAACAGCAGGCACGGTAAGCAGCTAGAAGGAAGTTACCGTCTTCCCTGTCTAAATCATTTCTCCTTACACTTATTGTGATTGCGATCTAATTATGTGTTGGTCTTATACAGGCTGAATGGATGGCTCCAGAAGTGCTTAGAAACGAACCTGCTGATGAGAAGTATGCTCTTTGATCTTTTACTAATGAATATTCATTCTTTCTGCTCCCTTTTTAAGACATAGGCATAATGTCAGGATAAAACAATACGTGAAAACAGGTGCGATGTTTACAGCTACGGTGTGATTCTATGGGAACTCTTTACGTTACAGCAACCTTGGGGAAAAATGAACGCCATGCAAGTTGTTGGGGCAGTTGGTTTTCAGCATCGACGTCTTGACATCCCCGACTTTGTTGATCCAGCAATTGCAGATATCATCAGTAAATGCTGGCAGACGTGAGTATACGAAATATATACAGATTAATTTTCACTGTTTCCGCCAAATGTGAAGTACTAGTAGTAGTGCTTACACCACAGCAAAACAGAGTCTTGATTTGTTTTACGGCTTATATAGTTCATCAACCTTGAAAATGGGGTTTCTAAGCTGTCTTGTCATCATGATTTGGCTGATACATCTTGTATGTGATTTTGATCAGGAATTCAAAGTTGAGGCCAAGTTTTGCAGAGATAATGGCTTCCCTAAAGCGGCTACAGAAACCTGTAACAGGTTCCAACATCCCAAGACCAGTCCCCACTTCTTCTTCATTAGCAACTGAACATGAACAAAAAGAGTGATAACAGAAGAATGAAGAAGACGACCATAGTGGAAAACAGTTTTGTTTGAAGGAAATTAATCTGAAGCTACGGATCTTTGTCTGGTTTTTGGCTCAGCTTCAGTGTCTCCACACATCCTTGTGATTAGACAAATCAAAAGCAAATTCGTAGAAGATGAAGATTGAAGAAGGTGAGAAGGGGTTTATACTCGTGTGTTGTCTTGCTTGCCAGTGATGTTCATGTCCTCTGTTTTGTTTTTACAAATTTGAACTGTACAAAGTGAGAGAGACAAAGAGAAGAGTAAAAAAAAAAACATTTATTTTTGCAACTATAACATCGTTGACAAAGTTTAATTACATGAACTCTCTGTCCTTATTCAAGTTTCTGACCATTCATCACACGAGTAAGATAAGGTTGCTACCTTATTATTCATATATATTTATACAAGAAATCAAAATATATATTTTTAAGAACAATCTTGGAAAAAATGGCGACTCTCTTCTCTGCGACGGTTCCTTCTCACCACCGTTTTGTCTCGCCTTCTCAACACCCGAAACAGAGCCTTCCATCGCAGTCTCTAAGCGTTGCTTTACAGGGGAATCTTGAACCAGCAGTGGCGGTCACATTGCCGGAACAGCAGATGACGGATTGGATGGCTTCTCCGGTGACGCGACGGTTCGGAATCGGTGCCGGATTAACTTGGTCTGGGTTTCTTGCTTTTGGTGTTGTCTCTGAGCAGAAGAAGAAGTCACCACTCAATGTGTTCCAGGAAGAAGATACCACAAGGTTACTCATCTATAAGTTGAATAGTTAAAGCGCATAGTTTATTTTGTTACCATCTTCACAAACTTGAAATGTTTTTTTATGTGATTTCTGGATTTGGCAGAGGTTTAGAAAAGCAAGAAGAGATCATCTTACCAAACGGCATAAGGTACATTCCCCATTACATGTGTTAATTTATGTTTCCATCAAATAGAAAAGTTTGTGTTCTTCCAGTGTAAGTATTCTAGCATTGTAGCATTCTCTTTAGCTTTGACTTGTCCTTACTTTGATGTCAGTTTGGGAACTCCTTCTACTTATTGGGGTGACTCTGCTAAATCTGCTCTTGCTGAGCCTGAAACTTTTTCGTATACCTTAAGATTCATCACAAACTCAATCTCTTGAGAAGTTCAATTTGGTTCTCATTTTGATAATGGGACTTTTGTCTTATTTTGATCTCATATTGGAAAAACCCTTGTAACATTTTGAGGTGGTGGAATGCAATGGTTCTGAATCTATACCTGCTCTTACTGAGCCTGAAACTTGCTGTCTACTCATCACAAACTCAAGCTCTTTGTCTTTGGGAAATGTAACCGTGCAGGTACTATGATCTACAAGCTGGAAGTGGAGCTACTCCAAGCACAGGATACTTGGTAGTGTTTGATGTAAAGGGAAAAGTACATGGAACCGAACAAGTGTTTGTTGACACATTCGGAAGCAAAGACAAGAAGAAGTCACTAGCGATGGTAATGGACTCAAGACCATATAGCAAAGGAGTATGCGAAGGCATAGAGTATGTTCTAAGGTCAATGAAAGCTGGAGGTAAACGTAGAGTGATCATCCCACCATCCTTAGGATTCGGAAGCAAAAACGTCGAATTCGGACCGGGTTTGCAGATTCCTCCATCTGCAACACTTGACTATACCGTCGAGGTTGATACAGTTTATTGTTTCCAAACTATTGTATGATTATGAAGCCAAATAATGTATAAAGTTTCACACTTTCTCGTAATTTTCCCTTGTATATTCTTTGAATGAGACTTTTCTAGTGTACCAAATAAAACGGCACGGTGTTTGGTTCACAACCACATAAACTCATCGTAGTTTCAGCCATACACCAATGACAAGTTGGTAAAGATGACGACTTTTCGTTTTTTATTCTTTTCTCAATTTCCGTTATAAGTAGGAAACAATAAAAAATCACTAAACGGAAAATCACTAGGACCCAAATTGAGCAGTTAATTGCTAGATTAACTCCTAAAATTTGAGGGTTAGTTGGATTAGTTTTATACCGAAAATACCCTTTTTTGTTTTGTTAGAAAAAAAAAATCAATATTACCCTTGGTTAAAAATTCCTGCAATTTCGTTTTTTTTTTTTTTTTTTATAAAAGTCTGCTATAAAAGTAATGGCAGATTAATTTGTAAGTGGCAGATTTACAGTCGATGGCAGTTTTTCTTTGGCAGACTTATTTTAGATGGCAGATTAATTTACAGAGTTTGACGGCACATTTTTTTTCTATGGCAGATTTATTTGAAGTGTGTAACGACAGTTTTTTTGTGAACAACAGATTTTCTTAATGCGACAGACTTATTTATAAAGTCATGACAGATTTTCATTGTTTTAGTCAATTTTCTTGGAATTTTGTGGCAGATTTTTTATGATTGTTGTAACAGTTTTATTTTTCACTTAAAAAATTTGTCACATTGCGACAGATTTATAAACGTAAAATTAATTGCTAGTTTGACATATAGTGGTGACAGATTTTTTGTAAGTTATGACTGATTTTTGGATTGATGGAAAAATCTGTTGTTTGATAACAGATTTTCGAAAGTCTTTTTAAAATTGCTATATTGACCCACATGCACAATATACGTTATGACAGATTTTCTTATGTTATGACAGTTGTTTTTTCCTACTAAAAAATCTGCTGCTTGATAATAGATTTATTATATATGAATACAATGATAACAGATTTGTTTTATGTTGATATAGTGACAGCAGATTTTTTTCCGGGGTAATGACAGATTTATTAGTGCCTTTTGTGACAGATTTTTTTAAAGTTAAGCGACAGACTTTTGTAGCAGTTGCCATATATGGCAAGAATCTAGGGTTTACCTTATTTTTTTCTCTTTTGTATCGTGCCTCCCCTCCCCTCCCCCTATATCGACTGAAATTTTTTTTCTCTTTTGGGTTCATCTTATTTTTTCCATAAATTCCTTCTTCCTCCTCTCCAATGTGGATTTAATCATGCTTTCTTTCCTTTTGGGGTTCATAATCGACTTCTCTATTATTTTCCTTTGAAGGTGGTTTTTTTTTTTCCTATATCTTCCTTCACGTTTTAGAGTGATTGTTACACAACCAAGAGAATATGAAGCATGTGATTCTCGTTTGTGGTAATTGGATCTTTGACAACAACAAATGGTTGTTTGTTGTTGATAATGAAAGGGGTTCACGAATTCTACAATGTAACGATCAAAGCAGATTTGATGATTGCATTGAAATGGTATATGAGGATTACAGGCTGGATAACAAGGTATTTGATGTTGTCTTGAGTTACAAGATCTCGAAGAAGTTATTGCAGGATTTACCCAGTGATACACCACCAGTTATTATCGATAATTCTCGTCAGTTGCACACTTTTCTGGGACAATTGGAAAGGGTTACAGGTCGACTTTGTGTTGAAGTGAAGAAGAAAATACAGACTGATTTGAATCACAAAGGTAAGAAACGAGGAAGAGATGAAAATGATCAGGTTGGAGAAGAGTATCTTGATATGGCCATCGACACAAATGAAGAAGAGATCGATGAAGATGATAGTAGATTTGATTATTGTGATGATTCTGACGGAACAGATTCTGATGATGAAAATTTTACCATGTATGGAATTCCACCAGAAGAAGAGGATCAACAATTGCCAATGAAGAACAGGAGTTCATCTTTTTATATTGAAGAAAATAAGGAACCTGTTGATGTCTCAAAGGTAGACTTGTCTTCTGTGAATTTGGCTGTTGGGCAAATGTATGATACAAAGGAGCACTTAGAAACACGATTGAAGATACTAACCTTGGTACAAAGGTTTGATTATTTTGTTTACAAATCGAGACCAACACTATTGATTGTCAAGTGTTGGGTTAAAGGATGCAAGTGGAGGGTAAGAGCTGCAACAATAAATCACTTTCCAAAGTTTGAGGTCCGTGTGTTTATTTCAGCACATACATGTTCTGTAACAGAGCGCTCTACACGTGCCCGACAAGCAGATCATCATATTCTAGGAGAGTTGTACAAAGATTTTGTTGGTGGAGTTGGTCCCAAGGTACTGCCAATGCATGTTGCTGATGCGTTAAATAAACGCTTTCAAATCAAGGTATAATTTTTCTATTTATTTAGCATTATTTTGATTATTTTGTTTAGCTTTATCATTATTCCGTTTTTTTTTTCACAACAATGAAAAAAAAATATTTGTTCATGATAGATGGATTATTGGAAAGCATATCGAACGTTAAGGCATGCTCGCGAGTTGGTCAGGGGTAGTCCAGAGAGTGGTTATGAGCAGCTTCCTACATATTTGTATATGATAAAAAGGGCAAATCCTGGAACTTTTACACAGCTTGATGTTGATGAAGCTCAAAGATTTAAGTACTGTTTTCTAGCATTTGGTGCAAGCATACAGGGATTTCCGTTTTTGAGGAAAGTGGTTGTTGTGGATGGTACTTTTTTACAGGGAAAATACTTAGGGACACTACTGACAGCAACAGCTCAAGATGGCAATTTTCAGATTTTTCCAATTGCTTTCGCCGTGGTTGATACAGAGAATGATGAATCATGGGAATGGTTTTTTAAGCAACTCAGTTGTGTGATACCTGATGATGAAAGTCTTTCCATTATTTCTGATAGGCACAAATCAATTGGGAAAGCTATTAAAAAGGTTTATCCGAAGTCTAGTAGGGGAATATGCACATACCATATGTACAAGAATATTTTGGTTCGGTTTAAAGGTCGAGCAGAATTTGCTTTGGTTAAAAAGGCGGCAAATGCTTTTAGACTTATCGACTTTCAAACCACATTTGATCAGATAGAAGCCATGAATCCAGCACTACATGAGTACCTCGTAAGGGCTGATGTGCGTATGTGGACTCGTGTACATTTCCCAGGTGATAGGTACAACTTGCTTACAAGCAACATTGCAGAATCAATGAATAAGGTCATGTCACATGCTAGGAGCTTTCCTATTGTACAACTATTGGAAGAAATAAGGTCCATGATGACTAGGTGGTTTTCAGATAGAAGGACTGATGCATTGAAGATGACAACAGACTTGACTCGTGGTGTAGAGAAAATTCTCCAGGTCTAAGAAAGCTATGCGCTCTTTAGGATACGGACAAGGCTCACGCATATATCTTCGCCGGAACATAGCCATTGCACAACCCATGTGCTACATTCAAAAAAATAAAAACTAGAATAAGCGAAAATATAGTATTGAATAAACGCCTATACTAAATTATCAAAAATAAACTTACATGTTCTGTCAACCATCCATAGTCATAGCTTGGCCAATGTTTCCTTGGAGTCATAATTTTCCAATAGAATCTCACAACTGCGTTGCTGGTGCTAAGTGGCTCTTCCCTGTGAATATAAGAAAGAGTTAGTACATATATAGATAATGATAGTAACTTTTATAAACTATTCAGAGTTGTTGATGTATATACTTGTCAAGGCTGAGAAAATCCAGAAGTCTCTGATGTTTCTCATCATCTACAGGCTTAAGATGATCGCCTAACACATTATCACCCTCTGTAATGATCCGCTTGATTGTCGAGTTACCAAGGTAAGGATACTTCTGCGATTCTGCCAACTGGGGCACGCGTCTAGAAGTCTTCGAAGGTCCAGGTCCATCCAACTTCGTCAAAGCCTCTCCAAGGCGGTTTAATGTCACCTCAAGTTTTTTATGTACCAACTGATCCTCCTTGTTGGACCATGTATCTTCAGAACTGGAAGCTATTTTCAATTTAGCTTTCTGAACTTGGGTAGTGATATTCTCAACATCGTCAGAATCAAGACCAATAATCTTCTTTTTCTTGGAAGTTTCCTTCTTCCCAACCTTCACAAATTCCTTCCTCACCACCCTTTGAACAGGAAATTCATCTTGTGATGTCTGCTTCATCTCAACAATCCATGACTGCAACCGAACAGAACATTCCAAGGAGGTAAGAAAATCGAACATGAGAAGCAAAAACAATCCATGATATGTTTAAGAAAAAAACAAACAGAACATGAGAAGTTTTAAAAAAAAACAGAACATGAGAAGTTTAAAAAAAACAGAACATGAGAAGTTTTATAAATTCAGAACATGAGAAGATTTAAAAAAACAGACCATGAGAAGTAAAAAAAAAACAGAACATGAGAAGTTTAAAAAAAAACAGAACATGAGAAGTTTAAAAAAAACAGAACATGAGAAGTTTTATAAATTCAGAACATGAGAAGTAAAAAAATAAAACGACGTGGTCGAGTTTTTTAAAAACAGAACATGAGAAGTTTTAGACAACAACAGAACATGAGAAGTAAAGGAAAATGTAACTTACAGGTGTTTTACTTGTTCCCTCATCATCGTTAATGGTGTGCGAAGTGGCATCATTCCGTACATCAGCGTCTTTAGGCTCTTTTCTTTCTTTCTCCAATGCTTTAATCCTCTCACCCATCTCCTCTTTGAACACCGTCATTTTTTTTTCAACGAATGTTTCAAATTTACTCTCCAAAGCATCTATTCGACTGTTGAGTGTTTTGCCCAAGTCAGAAATAGTCTCATTCATTTTCTCAATCGCCCTCCAAATATCCAAAGAAATTGACTTGTCATCCTTACCATCCTACAATAACATGTTCATTAATATCATAATAGAGAAGACAAAAAATGTTAATCAATTACGGTAAAGGAAAACGAAACCTTACCTCCATGTTGGTTACATTTTCTCCTTGTTCACATTTAGGATCAATATCTGTCAATCTTTTTTTCTTAGGATTGCACCCTCTGTTGTCATTTACCTTATCAGCTTCAGCACTTCTTTTCTTCTTTTTTGAACTTATACCAACTGTTTTGACACAACTCCAAGCATCTAGAGACAAACGGTTATGAATGAGATCTTTAAGTAGCTCGTCTAGGTGTAGATCCGTATGCTCATCTGTGTCAGACCATAGAGGATACATGTTTTCCTCTGAAACATGAACCATATGCCTAACACGAACCTACAAGCCATGAATAAAGTGATTAACACTGGTAATAACTTTAAATTCACACAAATTATTTGTTGATGTCAAAAGTATTTTTTTTTAAAAGATAGTAACAAACTAGCACCACTACTAACCTGTCCATGCAACTTCTTCTCGTTTTGGATGAAGTTTGTGAAGTTGATACGTTTTCGAGATGATCGCCAATCAAGAAGTGGAACACCAGTGGTTTCTATCCTTCTAACCCCATAACTTTCTCCTATTCCAGTAACACTCTCATACAACCAAATTAACAAAGCATGAACACACCCGTGTATGGTGTATGAATCTCTATCATAGTCAACCATCTTCACAGAATTCACTAGACTACTAAAAGCAACCCGACCCCATGGATGTTTTTCAAAAGCAATTGGATCTAAAACTCTCTTAGCGGTTGCCAACGGGATTCTAGATGTATGATGAATTCCATGTACGCATACTGACAACAAACATAACCTACCAACCATCATCCTCTTATCAAGATGCCATGTTTTGCTAGAATCAATAACCTTTACCAACTCACTCCATATAGGATCATCAAAGGTTGTTGGTATTTTCATTTCTTTCCAGAAATCATGGTGATCAACATCAAAGTTCTCTAAAAGGTCAAATGCATCACAATTTAACCTTGTTATCTCTGCAAACTCATTTAAAGAAAATCTAATTGGCCTATTATCGATCAAAGACCAAACCTCATGAATGTTGTTGATTCTCAGCTGATGTGTGAGTAGAAAGTGAACTCTCTGCGCAGCCCAGGTGTATTCCAATTCAGCAAACTTTATAAACACTCCAAGAGATGAGTCCTTGAGTTTATCCCACACGTCCATCCCTAATCCTTCTCTCAAAATTCCAATTTTGGACACAAAACAATTGTGGTTCATGCTCCTATGTTGGAGAGGCGATTTCCCTTCTTCATAAAGTAGAGGAGGATATTTGATGCTATTGCTTGAAGATGCCATTCCTAAACATACAAAAAAAAAGAATCAAATGTAACACAAAATTGTTAGATACTTCTAATCCAAAAAAAAAATCTCTCATTTATAGAAATCAAAGAGAAACTAATGAACACAACAATTAAGATAAAGCTAAATCATTCGCAAGTTCCTATTTAAGCATAATTCCTATTTAAGTAGCAAAGACGTTCACTGGTTTGCAATTTCAAAAAAGTATCAAACAATTTCAGAAGAAACACTAATGTACCATTGACAAACAGAGAGATTGGTGCAGGATTAATCTACAATTTTCAATTGTACTAAATCACTCTGACTAAACCAACTAAATATGATTAAACTATAATTTAACAAATTCGACAGTGCTAATAAATTATTAAGGGGAAGTTCCTAGTATTTTTTAATTCAATTTAACAGATTAATCGGGAAGACATGTGATTTCATCTGAGTTTTTTGGAGAAATTAAGCCAAAAGGCAACAAAAGGAAAGCTTTTATACCTCAAAGGGTGTAACAATGGTGAGGGCTTCAAGAACACCGGCGCCGAATCCGAAAATCAACCACCACCGAAGCCACTAGGGTTCTTATTCCGCCGCCGGAATAAACGACCCACGACGACCGCTGTATCTGGCTAGAGCAGTGAACACCGGTGATTACACTTCTTATTCGCCGGCGAAGATGACAATAGATCGTGCTTCCGAAGCCACTAGGGTTCTTATTCCGCCGCCGGAATAAACGACCCACGACGACCGCTGTATCTGGTTAGAGCAGTGAACACCGGTGATTACACTTCTTATTCGCCGGCGAAGATGACAATAGATCGTGCTTTTCTCCCTGGACTGTAAAACCTGTTCTTTGCCGGCGGAAGAAACGAAGTTTCAGTTTGTACCAAAAAAACGATTGTTGGGTTTTTTTTTCTACTTTTGACTTAACATTTTTTGTTTTTATTTTATCATTTAGTTAATTTTTATTTCCTGTTCAATTTTAATTGGGCTTTTGGTAATTTAAACACAAAATTGTGTTATTCTAGTTTTTCCCTAAGAACGAGCAATTTTTTTTCAAAAGGATAACGAATCGTTTCTATTCGATCGAAAGGATTGATCTTTGGAAGTTTTCTCCGATAATAATGGGAACAGTTCTGGATTCGCATTTCCTGGCCCTCACTGCTATTGTCACTGTAAGTTCCTCTGTTCGTTTTAAAATCTTATTCCTCTGTTCTTTTTCTTGCTTCTGTGGTAGTTACGAGTTGGGTTTTGTTCGTCTATGTCTGATTTCGTATTTTTTCTTAATTTGTAGGTGGTGTACCAGTTTATATTCTTCGTAATCACAGCTCTTTTCAAATTTGATAAGGTCACTGACTTTGCTGGTAAGACCATCTTCATTCCTTTATTCCCCAATTGCTCATGTAGTTAGATACCTTGTATTACGTAGGAGTGAGTTCATTATACTAATTAACTTTGTATGTTCAGGAAGCACAAACTTTGTTATACTTGCTTTATTGACTCTTGTTCTTAAAGGCACTTGGCATTTTCGGCAGGCAAGTCTCAGACTCTTCTATTTTTCTCTCTGTTGTTCTCTTCTCATATATTTTGTTTTGGTGTTTTGAGTTTTCTTCAGTTTGCTGAGATTTTTGTTTTCTCCTCACAGATAGTCTTGACTTTGCTAGTTGTGGTATGGGGTCTTCGCTTGGGGATATTCCTTCTAATGAGGTCTCTACCAATGAATGCATGCATACACTTCTTACTTGATTACTTTCCCGATCATGATAACATGACTCTCTTGTTGTTTTAGGATCTTGCAATGGGGTGAAGATCGACGCTTTGATGAACATCGTGGAAATATAGTGAGACTAATAATTTTCTGGACTCTTCAGGTAAAGTTTTTATACTGTGTAGAGAGCCCTTTTGGAGAATTCATGCTTGTGATCTCAAACTAGAGTTGTTGTTTTCTTTCACGGTAGGCTGTGTGGGTTTGGACGGTTAGCTTACCTCTAACCATTGTGAATGCAAGTGATGGTGGAGGATCTCTTAGACCCGCAGATGTTATCAGTTGGACAATGTGGGTTTTTGGTTTCTTGATTGAAGCTGCAGCTGATCAACAGAAGCTCTCTTTTAAAAACTCTCCAGAAAACAGAGGAAAATGGTGTGATGTTGGAGTGTGGAAATGGTCAAGACATCCAAACTACTTTGGTGAGGTTAGTACTTCGATATATTATACGTTCTCATCTTTAGCATAAATGGTGATATGATCGTTTCATTACTGTGTGTGTCTGTGTGGCTTTATATGTTCATCAGATGTTATTGTGGTGGGGAATCTTTGTGGCTGCATCACCCGTGATTGAAGGTGCAGAGTATCTTGTGATACTCGGACCACTCTTTCTTACTTTGCTACTTCTATTCGTCAGTGGCATACCGCTACTCGAGGTTCTCGCTCGTTCTCTATTCTCTCTACTTACAGTTTCTGAATCACATATAGCTGATATGAATATAATGAACAGGCATCGGCTGACAAAAAACATGGCAACTCGGGAGCTTACAGATTCTACAAGAAGACAACAAGGTTTAACGATTTGAACTTGTTCTAAAGATAACGTTTAATAAACCTTGAATTTAGCTAATTTGTTTCTATCTTCGATCGATCTTTAGTCCTTTGATTCTGTTGCCGAGAGGAGTTTATGGGAACTTACCTGGATGGTGCAAGACGATCTTTCTCTTCGAGTTTCCATTTTACAGCCGAAGTCTACCTCAAGAGGTGGCTGTTTAGTAAGTGCTTACTCAATTTGAGTTTCATCTCTTTTGTATCTTTCTCTAGTG